>NC_057863.1:227210326-227552410 GCF_019393635.1 Dromiciops gliroides | reverse complement strand
ACAACACAGGTGAAGTTAATATAGTTAGGGACAATGAAAAAGGGGATAGACAAACTCACCACCAGAACAGCATCTTTCTTCTTCTCTCCCATTTTCAAGAGAGCCCTCTCCTCCCTTCTCTCTCCCAGAAGCCCCCTCTCCCACAGGAAACAGGGCCATCCATATACACACACACACACACACACACTCACACACACACACACACACACTCACACACACACACACACAAACACACACAGCCCCAAGCTAATTGGCTGGCACCCCTGATTGACAGGACTAACAAGCGGTTCTACAAATGCAAGCTGGCCAGCTTCTGGATGCCGAAGATCACCTGACTTGTCTTCACCAGGCTTCTCATCATGGCAGGGCTTCCCAACAGTATAATTTGGCCAGGCCCATGTAGGCGTGCAGGTGTCTAGTGTGAGGTTAGCATGCACAGGCATGCGCCAGGGTTTCTAATTTAAGCCAAAGATGGGGTCATAGAAACCCCAAATCACAATTAATTCCTTATACTCATTTGACCTAATTAGCTACTAGAATATAATTAAAAGGCTAGGGAAATTTTAGATACTTTTCAAAGCTGAAATCCAAGCAAATACAAATCAGTTTTATTCACTGATCTTCTGAACAAATGTCACACTTTGCTACTTGCTGGATTTTCAATTTGACCTCAAGAGTGTATGTTATGTCCCACTGTACTAAGCACTCTTCTCTGCTGTACTTCCTTCAAAATTTCTCTTTGCCTAGTCATACCCATCTTTAAGGTAACCAAACTAGGTGACACAATAGAAAGGTGCTGGATTGGAGTCAGGAAGACCCAAGTTCAAATCCAACCTCAGATTATACAAAGATGTGATCCTGGGAAAATCATTTAATTTATTAACCTCAGTTTCCTCAGCTGTGAAATAAAGATGTTAATAGTAGCATCGAACTCACAGGATTGTCATGAAAGTCAACTGAGATAACATGTACAGTGCTTTGCAAACATTAAAGCACTATGTAAATGCTCATTATTATTAATATTGTTTAAATTCTGTCCAAATTATTCTTCAATTGACATCTGAAATACTTGGCCTTTCAATCTAGATGTAGACAATCAGAATTATCAAGGACCTGGGAGTCAGGTAAAATGAGTAACATTTTAAAAATAACGAAGCAAGAGCCAGCTAGGTGGCTCAGTGGATAGAGCACTGGCCTTGGATTCAAGAGGACCTGAGTTCAAATCCAGCCTCAGACACTTAACAATTACTAGCTGTGTGACCCTGGGCAAGTCACTTAACCCCAATTGCCTAACCCCCCAGAAAAAAAAAATAATTAAGCAAGTTTTAAAAAGAGAAAATCGAGATTAGAAAAGACATTATAGTTGTCTTAAGATGTTTGAAACGTCATATGAGAGGGAACAAATATGTTCTATGTATTACAGAGAATAGAATTTGGACAAGAAGATAAGTTTTAAAAGGAGACAGATTTTGGCATAAGAACTTTTTTAAAAATGTATTTAATTTTTTCTGCAATTACTTATAAAGATAATTTTAAACATTCATTAAAAAAGTTCCAAATTTTCTCCCTTCCTTCCTTACTTCCCCCCTCCCTAAGACAGTAAGCAGCTTGATAGAGGTTTTATATATGCAATTTTCATATTAGTCTTGTTGTGAAAGAAGAAACATAACAAAAGGAAAAAAACATGAAAAAAATAAAGTGAAAAATAGTATGCTTCAATCCATTTTCAGACTGTATCCATAGTGTGAGTAAATAGAACTCCTAAAACTTCTGGAACTCAGCGTTGATGGTGTGTCAAAGACATATTTTATTGTCATTCTCCTGAGAACAGGCCATTCTCTAGTGGAATGGGGCAACAAAATGGAGGTTCGAAAGCCTTTTTATCTCTTAATGCAACTGACCCCTCCCCTTCTTCCCCAATTACTCAAGGATTACAATCTGAGTGCCAAAAACTGGTGCCAAAAACTAACCAATTGGACTGCAGTGTAGCCAATGGGGGAGGCGACACAAGGATAACTCTTCAACTCCTCCCCCACATGACCAACCTAGGGTTTCCCTGAATCATGTGATTTTGTTGGCTGGGGGTGGGAGGAGGAGAGGTAGACCTTTAATGCAACTGAGAGGAGCCCAACCCCCATTTCCTCACAGGCGGTGAATAGCATTTTTCATGATGAGTCCTTTGAAATTATCTTGGAACATTATATTGCTAAGAATAGCTAAGTCATTAGCAGCTTATCGTACAATATTATTGTTACTGCGTACAATGTTCTGGTTCTGCTCATTTCACTTTGCATCAATTCATGTAAGTCTTTCCAGGTTTTTCTGAAATCATCCTGCTTATCATTTCTTATAGCACTATAATATTCCATTACAATCATATACCACAACTTGTCCATTGAGTCCCCAATTGATGGGCATCCCCCTTGTTTCTAATTACTACCATGAAAAGAGCTGCTGGAAATATTTTTTATACAAATAGGCTTCCCCTTCTCCCCACCCCCATTAAAAAAAAACAAACTCAACTCTTTGAGATATCAACCTAGTAGTGTTGGATCAAAGAATATACACAGTTTGAGTCCTTTGGGCATATTCATAAGAAAGAACCTTCTGATTACTAGAGCTGTCCAACAATGGAATGGTAAAATGTGCAGGTGGTGGCTGGGAGATACTTTCTTAGGATTACTGCTTAGAGCGAGCAGCTAAGGATTCTTCTGGCTCAGTTTTCTGATTCTCTTCCTCCAGATCAATTTTGCTTGCAGGGAAGTTGGATTTCCTTTTTCAGACATCTTATAGTATATCTGTCCTTATCCTTCATTTAAACAGTTATTGCATTACTTGGTTTCATCTCTTATAATGATGTATAAAACTTATTTGTGTTTCATATGGTGAAATTTCCCACCTGTTTGTCTTTCTCCAACAAGGTTGTAAAGACCTTGAAGATGGGGACCATGTCTTTAAATCGTTTTATTTCCTAGAGTATCTTGAATAGTGCCTTGCACAAAGTATGTACTCGTTAATACTTGAAGGTGTTTATTTTTTACCTACAGAGTGATAACACTGCATCAATTATTGAGTGCCAGGCACTATGTACGCCAAATGCAGAAAAACCTTTAGAGCAAGGATTCTTTACCAAGGGTCTATGAACTTTTGAAAAATACAATTTTTAATAAATATTTTTAATATACTTGCTTTCCTTTACAGTCTTATGGGGCATTTATTTATTTTGTGTTTGACAACATTCTTCTGATTAGGGGTCCATAGGTTTCACCACCCTGCCAAAGGTGCCCATGACACAAAAACAGTTCAAAAACCACTGGAAAAGTCTGCTGCCTGTAAGCCTTAAAGGAAAATTCCCATTAGCATATAAATTATGCTATTCTTATGATAATTATTTTGTTCTTTTTTTATGAGGCTTTTTCAATAGTATCAAAACAATTTAGCAATAAAAAGCAAATTTGCATGTAACTTATTGAAAACATTTGAAGTCATTATTAGCATGAATTTCCTGTCTTCATATTGCCATATTCCTGAGTGCCAGCCACCACCTGTTATTTGACACTTTAAGCTTCTACAAGGCTTCTAATTGGTGAGCATTCAGCACATAGAGCCTGGATTCAGACACACTCTCCTCCTCCCCTTCCCCTCCCCCACCTCCCCCAGCTTTTATTGTGCCATGTTCCTGTGTTCTAGCCTCTACCTGAGACCCAGCTCTCCAGGTTCTCAGACCCACTTCAGTATTCCCTCACCTTCCAAATGTTTTGATGTCATGCATACCTGTCTCCCACTTCTTACTTTGCCTCAGAACAGTAATCAAATCATCATCACCAAAATACTCCTCCTTGACCTAAATGTGCTATCTTTTTCAGAGTTTAAGCTCTTTAAGAACAGGGACCACCGTCTTCTTTTTATTTGTTTACCCAGCAACTAGCAACATGCTTGGAACATAAGTAAATGAATAAATGATTGAAGTTTAGTATGGGCAAAGCAGTATGCTAAACTCTGGGTTACACATGGAAACATAAGATAATCATTACTCCCAATTTGCTCATGTTCCAATGAAGGCTTCAGCTTTAAATCAGATGGAATGGACGATGTAGCAGCAAAACTAGTTAATATGCTTTTCTTTCATGTCATTTCCATTGATAAAATCAGATCTGATTTTGAGCTATTGTGCAAATTGTTGAACATTCTGATGTTGAACTATTTGACAGCACCAAAGACGTTGGTGGCAAGAACAATCTTTTCTAGGTCTTCAATAGCAACTGCAGGACCATTTGTTTTAATCATGAGATGCATCTTGAGAGAAATTACTTCCCAAGGTGATGGATGCAGGCACTGTGCTAGAATCATTGCTATTCCCCAGGCTCTTGGGTTCAGGGTCCTGAGATGTCTTTGGAAAAGTCTGATGGAAGATGGTGGTCAAGGTTGGCAGAGTGGCTTCCCTTGACTGGCATATGCTGCCTCTTGTCTCTCCCTCAGGGTATTTTTCTAGTTTAGATAGGCTACTTTGTCTTTCCTGTGAGTGGTAGTTGATTGGCAGATGGTGGATGTGAAGGCTGGTCTGGAAGCTGGATTAGTCATCAGGGTGGGACCAAGGGGAGAGGGAAGAGTAATATCATTCCCAAGTTTTTGTCCTTGTCTTTCTATTGGTCTCAGTGGTTCACTTGCTATTGCTGGTGGTGATGAGGAAAGTCAGCTCCTCCTGTACAATGTTTTCTCTTCTCAATGATGATTGCAATGGTTAGGCTGGAAGCCGGTGTGGTGGATTGAGGGAACATTGTTATGAGCCAAAGCTCTTGGGTTCAGGATGCTGGACTGGCTCCATTATGGTGGACAAGGTTGACTCATCTGGCGTATGATAACCTCCTGTCTCTTCCTCAGGCTACCTTGCTGCTTCAGATTAATAAAGGCTTTTCCATTTCATAATAATCATGAATTTGTAACTCCAACTAATTCTAGGCTCTAAGAGGGACACAAATGAAAGAAGGCATCCCTGCCTTTAAAGTTTAAGTTCTATTTTGGAAACTAAGATATAAAAAAATGGAAAGTTCAATAACAATGGACAGTGAGTTCTGAGAAGAACAATATTCATCTAAGCAGTTTTTGTGGATGAAATAGTATACTTTCTGGCTCTGGGTCTTTTCCCCCACTTTGTATTATTTCTTAGAGTTTTTTTCAGATTTCTTCATATTCCACTTAGTTAAATTGAGTAAACTTTTTAAAGCTCCTACTATATATGTTTGCTGCTGTTCCTGGCAATAGGGATACAGAAGTAAAACAGTTTTTCCTTCAAGGAACTGAGACATGTGCACAGATAGCGAAATGTAAAACATATACAAAGTTATTTGGTGAGGGCGAAAGCTCTAACAATTGCTGGCTGGGGGTGGGGCATTAGGAAAGATGATTATGAGCCAAGTCTTGAAGGGAATAAGAGATTTCAAGAAGGCTAAGGTGAGGAGGGAGTGTATTCTGAGCCAGAGGGATAAGCCTGTCTAGAGACAGAGAATTGAGAGATGGTAACTACATATAGTATTCTATTCATTAAAATACCAAAATTTATTCAACCATTCCTTCATTGTTGTAAAATTTTGTTTATTATTTGCAATAATAATTATTGTAAATATTTGGATTTTCAGGGGGTTTGCCATTAAACATAAAGCTGCTACAAATATTATGGAACAGATAGCTTTTGTCCCCCTTTTACACAACACTGTGTCTATTAGTAAAATAATTGGTTCAGAGGGTAAGATAATTTTTGTCACTTTTGTAGCTTACCACCAGATTGCTTTCCATAGAGATTACTTCCATTTTGTAATTTCTACCAGCAGTAGATGAATTTACCTGCTTTTCTCATTCCCATCAGCATTGAATTTCCTTATTTACTTAGATTTTTAAAGGAATTTATGGAGAGGTGGAGAAAATGTGGGAAGCATCATGAACAAAAAGTCCAAAGGTTTAGGACCTTAGGGGAAGCCAGTAGAAGAGAAGGCCGGCTGGCCACAGGGCTGGCAAAATTCTAGAAGCTGCTCCTATGTAGGGATCATTTCTAAATTGACTGGTCAGAGGTCATTTTTTAACATATATCTCCTACATCACTTAGCTCAGTACTTGGCACATACTAGGTATTCAATCCAACAATTATTTTAATTATGTCTAGTTTGAAATCTCTCCTACCCAAAAGAAATATTTTTGATTGGATTCATAATGCACCCAAGGGTACAGATTTGAGAAGACCCACTTATTCAGTATTTTCACTTTTTTTACACTTAATTTCACCAATTGGCTTTAATACGAAGTGAAAAATACCTATTAGATGCTGATAACAGGATGGTAAACTATGTATACTCTTCTAGAATTGGTGCAGTTAGAATTTAAAATATAATTTTCCCTTTTGTATTATAAAAAGGAAGACACACAAGCCATTTGGGGTTTAAAAAGACAATTTAAGCTTTGAAGTCTTTGGAGCTTTTCTCCACGAGGGCAGAAGTTCTCAGTGATGTAACATGGAATACAAACTGAGCCTTCAGTCATCAAGGTTAAAGTTGACAGAGCTTGCATGAACTTGTCAATCATGTGGTAGCAAGCAAAAACAAGCCAGCTGTTGTGAGGGAGGCATGGCTTTGAAAATCCTCTGTGTTACAGTCAATGAGATACAGAGGCTGAAACAAAATCCATTCTGTGAGGTCCTGCAACTCACTGCTGTGTTTGCAAGCATGCTGAGCTCTTGGATTCAGTAGACACAGAGGTGAGGAGCAGGTAAGGAGCTCACGCGTTTTACTTTCAAAGGATTGGGGCTGTAAATGGGAAACGAGGTTTAATCACCACTCGGCATTTCTTCGCTGTTTTGCCATCGTAACTAATTCTTCTTTTGTTCTCCTGTCCTTAAGTAAAGGCTTCCTGTCAGTTGTTCCCTTCAAAAACTGCCACACCACATTACAGTGGCTATGATGTGGGGTGATTTGCAACCATGTTCCTTGTTTATTGTTCTGCCTGAGGTTTCTGAAAATGAAAAATGATGCAGGTGGAAGTGTTGATTCTGGAGAAAGAGGGGGGTGCCAACCATTTTTGGCACCTTTTGTTTTCATAGTTGGCAAAATGTACACTGGAACTAGAAGGCAGTGCCTTTTGAAACTGTTTTCTGGGCTGAAATCTATAGTGCTGTTAGCTTCACTTATGTGACTGCTCTAGCTCTGGTATTTTTCAGCATTGCACAGTGTGAAATAGATTTCTGCAGAGCTAGCTTCCCTGCAGATTAGGCTCCCCCTCAGACTGGGTAAAGAACGCCAGCATCAGATGAAGACCTTTTCCCTTCCCTTTCCTTTCCTTTCTTTTTCTTTTTTACTATTAGCAGTAAGAAATAGGCATTTTGACTGTTGGAGCCCTGAATGTGAATATTGAAAGAATGGTGAGTCAGCAGCCACATCAGAATGGAAAATTATTTAAATGAAAGGTGTGCATGAGAATTAATTTAGAAAATATTGTTTGTATGAATCCAGAGCTTTGTGCAAGCAGGCTTTTTAACAAAAATGATAATGAGAAAATCAAATCACTGTAATTCTTAATGATTGCCTTTCGTTTTGTATTATAGCTGTTGGGTTCTGTTTCGTTTCTTCTATGTGAAAATCTGCCTAATGACAGTTTGAGGTCATTTAATTTAAAAAAATACACATGTATTTTTTCCTTTTATGTTCTGATAAAAGAAACATTTCAAGTCATATTTTAGACATATTTCTAAGTGAATGAAATTTCTTTGCCCGCTGTGTTAAATGACATTTTCTTTTTTATATGTACAATGGATACCATTTCTTAAATAGTCAAGATTTGCTGCAGATGTAAATTGGAGTGCTTAGGTATGTATGTAACTGGCTTGTTTCTATGAGTAGGAGTCCATGCTTGCTGCTTATTCTAGCTGAAAGATGAAAGAGAAAAAACAAATGAAAAGAATGGGTTGCAAAATTGTATTCTGTTAGCAATTTAATTGAATGTTAGGTTGATTGTTATGCTTAAGATTTATTAAATAATTAGATACAAGTATTCTACCTAAGTATTTCATTCGAAACAAAATAAGGATTTAGGATGGATTTGTTTTTGTGGTGACTATAATTCTTTCCCTTTCAAAATAGGTCAGGTTGGGGTAAATTTTTGTAGTTTCCTAGATTGTTGTGAAATGAGTTCTGTAGATATCTCGATAGGGAAAGAAAAAAATTATATGAGCTTACTGTTGTGATACACTTTGAAAGAATAGCTATATTTCCTTATAAAATGAAAGCATTTGATCAGAGGCACTCTTCATTTGTAGAAATGTGAAAATAGGGCACAGAAAAAGCTGGTCTAATGAAAGATGCTAACAATAACCATATATCACACACCGGCATTAACAGCTGTAGGTTACATAAGGTTTATGTAGCCCAGTTGGAGTGACACTCTATCATATTAAATGCATGCCAGCTGTAGGATCCTTGTTGATTGACTGCTCAGACAACATCTGCCTTTTGGATTTTAGTAGTTTTAATATCTAATAGATATTTCATATGGCTTTTGGAAAGCACCTATTTTCTAATTTTTCTCTAACCCTCCT
Source organism: Dromiciops gliroides (assembly GCF_019393635.1). Classification (NCBI taxonomy): domain Eukaryota; kingdom Metazoa; phylum Chordata; class Mammalia; order Microbiotheria; family Microbiotheriidae; genus Dromiciops; species Dromiciops gliroides. Next base: position 227,543,832 of record NC_057863.1, on the reverse strand, counting down.
CCTCATCATACAAAGGAATATTAATAAAGCAGGGGCAGTGGGGAGACACAAAAAAGAGGACAGTAGAAGAGCTGTTTTCATGTTATAAATTTTTTTTCTTTGACTCAACACTTCTTCCTCCACTGCCCCCCGCCCCCCACCCCATGATTACCATGCTGCCTTTAGCATGGCTGAATAGCTATGACACTTCTGCAGTTTGCAGGCCTTGAATTATTACCAGAGTAGTTTAATTATTTAATTTCAGAAGTTATTTTCTAGAAACAAGTCAGAGGAATAGATTAGAGTTGTATCTTGCACAAGTTATCTTGATGAAAATTCTGACATTTTAAAATCAACAAATACTTAAAAAAATATGTTTGTAGAGAGAAGCAAAGAACTTGAAATACATTTAAAATTAGTCATCCTGAATCATTGTGACATGTTTGTCATGCCTCCCATTTATTGAGTTAACAGTTTATTTTTAAAATTTCATTGGGGGCGGCTAGGTGGCTCAGTGGATAAAGCACTGGCCCTGGATTCAGGAGTACCTGAGTTCAAATCTGGCCTCAGACACTTGACACTTACTAGCTGTGTGACCCTGGGCAAGTCACTTAACCCCCATTGCCCCACAAAAAAAATAAAATAAAATTTCATTAATGACCAGTGTTCTGTCCAAATTTTTTATTTTGGGCACTGTGATAGTCCCTTGGAGAGATTCAGGATTTAAATCTAATTCTGGGTATAAGTTAGAAAATTTACCATCAAGTCCAGTTTTCCAGGTGTTACAGATTATGTAAAACTTGACAATGTTTAATAGATAATGGCTAGAAAATAGTCTCATGCTTTTTGGGTGCTAAGTAGGTTGTGGCAGTTGGTGATTTGATAAATCTAATGTGAATATAGGTTTCCATTGTAAGTTTTATTGCAGAATTTCTGAGATCCATTTGAGAAGACAGATTCCTCCCCCCACTGCATCACACAGCTGCCTTATGCCAAATCATTTGCTTCCAATGTGTGGAAGATGGAAGCATCTTACCTTGTGATTAGAGAGCTGCTCTTAAAAGTCACAAGGACCTGATTTTGTCACACCTTTTACCTGCTGCTCTCTGGCTCTAGGCAAATAACTGTCAAATAACTTAACCAAGATTAAGTTGCTATGGGGGCAGCTAGGTTGGCGCAGTGGATAAAGCACAGGCCCTGGATTCAGGAGGACCTAAGTTCAAATCCGACTTCAGATACTTGACACTTGCTAGCTGTGTAACCCTGGGCAAGTCACTTATTTAACCCTCATTGCTCCCCCAAAAAGAAAAAAAGATTAAGTTGCTAAGCAGGTATCAGACTACATTAGACAAGAGAGTTTCCTCACTGAGGAATTCTCTTTATTGGTCTCAGGTTCAATCTAAACAAAAAATTACAGAAAAAGATTTGTGCCCCTTCTGACTCTATCTTACTAAATGGATTGAATAGGTGTCCTCAATATGGAATTATAGGTATTTGTCCAATATTTCTGCTTTGTCCTATTTTTAAATTATTTTTTTTAATTTTTTTTTTTTTTAGTGAGGCAATTGGGGTTAAATGACTTGCCCAGGGTCACACAGCTAGTAAGTGTTAAGTCTCTGAGGCCGGATTTAAACTCAGGTACTCCTGACTCTAGGGCTGGTGCTCTATCTACTGCGCCACCTAGCTGCCCCTATTTTTTAATTCTTATGATGTATAATTCTCCCATTGAAGCTGATTTTTTTTAGCATAAAATCCCCTTTCCTATGAAAATATTTGATTTCTGAACTAAAATGTGACTACCTTGATTTTATCTTCTTTTTTAAATCAAGCATTTTTATAGTGTGCTTGTTGTTGCTGGATCTTAGGATTGTTATTTTAGATCAGTAAAGTCTTTGGATGGGTCATTTGGCTGAAGTCAGTGTGTTTTACTGGAAAGAGCACTAGAACTGGAATTAGAATCATGAAGATCTGTTGTTGTTCAAGTCCCACCGGTAACATATAGTGCCTCTGTAATTCTGATGAGTTTATTTCACCTCTGCATTAGCCAAAGGAGCTTTATGCACCCATGAAATCACAGTTCCAAACCAAAATACCTACAATACTTAACTTCTTTCTGAAGGTCAAATGAGATGTATTTTGTGATAAATGCTTTGTAAGGTGTAGAACAGCAAAGTAAAGCAACCAATCAGCATTTATTAGGCACATCTCTCTCTCTCTCTCTCTCTCTCTCTCTCTCTCTCTCACACACACACACACACACACACACACACACACACAGAGAGAGAGAGAGAGAGAGAGAGAGAGAGAGAGAGAGAGAAAGTTAACCTTGGGAAAGAAAGCATTAGCAGCTGAGTGGAGCAGAAAGGGCCTCTTGCTGAAGGTGTGCTTGAGTCGAGTCTTAAGGAAACCAGAGGTGTAAATGCCAGTTATTATTATTGCTGCTGTTAAAGTGGTCCCTACTGGTAGTTTCATCTTGGGACTTGATATTTGCAAGGATTTGGGTTGATATGCATCTTTGGTGTAGATAAATTGTGCTGAAGATAGCCAGCAAAATATATACTTTGTTTTATCCCAGTAGAGATAATTTATATATGTATGTGTGTGTATATATATATGTATATATACATATATGTATGTGTGTATTTATATATGTACACACGTATATATACACATAAAGATATCTATTTTAAATATCTAAACATACTTTATTTTTTAACACTTGTTAAATAAAATGTAGTACGTTGCTAGACATTAATAGAAATATAATGAAATATTTTAAATCTATAGATTTTTTCTGTATGTAATGTTTAGATATGTTATATTTTGAAATATCAATAGTTTTACATATTTCTCTATTTACATTTACAGAGAATTATGTTGTACACTTACACATATATGTATACATATACATGCCTGTGTGTTGTATAATGTTGTCTAAAAAAGCCATCTGTTGAGATGATCCTTTGAAAGGTTATGGTTTTGAGTCTGTCTGCAAGGAGAGGGGTTTAAGAAACCTCCTTTGTAAAGTGGGGGAACAGTTTATTAGCTGATCTCTTAGAAATCTTCTAGCCCTTCTGTATAAATTGGGCCCCTGATGTTCCCTCTGACTCTACATTGGATCAAGTCTCCTTTGATCTCTTAGCCTGTTGTTGTATATTAATTTGGAAGCTGCTGCTGCGGCTGCTGCTTTTCCCCCCGTTACTGGATTTTAGGATGCAAGTTGGTGTTGTCTGTAATATTTGTAATTTACCCAGCATAGTACTTGGCACATTGTAGGTACTTCATAAATGTGCCTTAACAGACTTATCTGCACACTCAGAAGGCTCCCAGTTTCAACATTGTTGGTTAATTGTATTAAAATGTAGAATTATGTGCTTTTTATTTCATTATAAGCCACAGCTATGGTTGTCTTCATTCCCTCCCATATAGTCAGTACTGATTTCAGCTAATGAATAGAATAATAAGGCATTATGTAGCATAATAAAAAATGACTGTAAGAAACATGGGCCTGAATGAAGGTTATTGTTTGACCTTGAAGGTAGGGGAGTCATGATAGTTGGTGTGAAATAAGATCTTGGGGTTTTAGTGAGTCGCAAACTCGATGTGAATCAGCATGCAATAGGACAACTAGAAGAGCTCACGCTGCCTTAGGGTCACATTAGGAGGGATGGGTTTTGTTTGTTCTTTGTCCTTCATTCTCAAAGAGAACCTTGATATGAGGAGGTGATGTCATGACTAGGATTTAAATGAGGGAGCACTGTGCAGTTGCCAGTTTCACACTCTCCCCCAGAGCCATCTGGGTCCAGTGGCAAGATATACATCAGGACAACTGGAAATGGCCCTGATGATTGAGGCATTCAGGGTTACGTGACTTGCCCCAGGTCACACAGCTAATAAGCGTCAAATGTCTGAGGCTACATTTGAACTCAGGTCCTCCTTAATCCAGGGCTGGTGCTTTATCCACTGAGCCACCAAGCTGCCCTTTGACAGGCTATATTCTTATCCAAGAGAAGGTAACCAGGGTCTTAAGGTGTTTTAGGAGGTAAGCCATGCACAGAGACTGATTGAAGGAACTCAAAATATTTAGTCTGAAAAAGGAAAAGTTGGTTTTGTTTTGTTTTTTTGGAAGGGGAGAAGGTAGAACAGATTAGTTAGCTTCAAGTCTTTGAAAAGCTTTCCTGTAAGAACTGGACTTATTCTATTTAGACACAGAAGGGAGAACCAAGAGCCATGAATATAAGTTGTAGAGAGAGAGGCAGACATCTTTTCAATTTAAGGAGCAACTTTCTAAGAGCTAGAATTATTCCAAAGTATATGGACAGGTAGTGAATTCCCACTCGAAGCCTCCATGCAAAAATTCAGTGATTCTTGGTTAGGAAGGCTATCACTAGGGTTCTTGATCAGATACAGGTTGAACCAGAAGGCTTCTGAGGTCCTATCTAGCTCTCAGATTCTGTGATTTGGCTCTAGTATAATCAAATGTTTTATCTAGCAAGACACTTCATAAAGAAATTTTACTCTGATCTACTTGATACTATGTTCAGACTTAAAGATACTTGGGAAAATTCCGATACATACATTGCAGCAGACTTGGTATCAAACCAGGATAAACATATTTTTTTCCCAAGTTCTGCTTCTGCTATTGTTTCTGCTACTGATAATAACTTTTAAAAGTGCTCAACAAAATAAGTTATCAAGCCTGCTGAATCTTTCCATATCCTCTAGAAGCTCAGATAGTCACTTTCAAAGCAAAGGCAGCTTAGAAATGGAAGATTCCTCATCTAAAGGCGCCAAAGTCTCATTGTCTGCTATGTTTCTCCCTGAATAGGCTAAACCTTACATTCAGTGGACAGATCTTTTTTTTTTTAATTAAAAATATTTCTTTTAAGTAATGTTTTTATATTAATTTTTTCCTCCAAGTACCCTCCCACTTTGAGAATTAAAACAAAAAATCCCTTAATACATATCTAAACAATCCAGCAAAATAAATATTATCCTTATCCTTATCCTCTCAGGAGGCAAGTGGCATGTTTCATCTTTATTCTTTTGGAATTGTGGTATATTGTTAATTCAGTGGAGTTCTAAAATTTTTCAGAATTGTCTTTCTTATTAACATTGTCATTGCATAAATTGTCTTCCTAGTTTCTACTTGCTGCTCCGCCATCAATTTTTTTCTCTTAAATTGTCCATTCCACTAGTTCTTACTACACAATAATACTCCATTATATTTGTTGTGGTTTTGAAGTTATTTCAGTTCTGCCTGACCCTTCATAATCCCATTTGGGGTTTTCTTGTCAAAGATACTGGAGTGGTTTGACATTTCCTGCTCATTTTACAGAAGAGGAAACTGAGGCAGAGTTAAGTGACTTGCCCAGGGTCACACAGCCAATAAGAGAAACTGCCCATTCATATCCTTTGCCCATTTGTCTACCAGGAAATGGCTCTTAGTCTTATAAATTTGAATCCATTTGTCACGTTAGAAATGTGGCCTTTATCAGATTGTCACCTTTTCCCTTACATCAGAATCTAGAGTTCTCTTCTCCTCTATTTAACTAGCATTTTAAACAGATAGTCCCTTGTACAGTTCTGTCCATACTTTTTTTATTCACTGACATCCAGCCACGGTACAGGGTCTTTATTACTTGTGTGGGTTCAGGTGAATTTTTTCTAGGTCTTCCGTAACCACTAGTTATGTTGCCAGCATGAAATCCATATAAAATAGAAGGCTTTATCTGAAAGAATCCCTCGTGGTTTTCTCTTGTGGTTAAAGAAGCTGCCAGCTAGTAACTTCTTTTTTTTTAAGGGAAACAGGAAACTAAGTATTTACCATAAATGTGAGGACTAAGAGTAGATTCAGGGGCCTTCAGAGAGAGAGAAAAACTTAAACGTCAGTACTTTCCCTCCTGTATATATAATTATTATTTTTTTTTTAGTGATTTTTTTTTTTTTGGTGAGTCAATTGGGGTTAAGTGACTTGCCCAGGGTCACACAGCTAGTAAGTTTCAAGTGTCTGAGGTCACATTTGAACTCAGGTCCTCCTGAATCCAAGACCAGTGCATTATCCACTGCGCCACCTAGCTGTTCCCTATATATATTATTTATGTTCATAGTTGTTCCTGTGTTGTTTCCTCTTCCTTGCCTTAGAATTTAAGCACCTTGAGGGCAGAGACTGGGTTTTGCCTTTCATTGTATCCCCAGTGCACAGGACAGTGTCTAACACATAGTACACATTCAATAAATGCTTTTGATTGATTGATAGGAAGACATTATACATTTTCATTAGATAGCCATAAAAATAATTATGATTTTTAAAAAATGCTTAAAAGGGAAAGAATTTAGATAATTCACTTGTGTTGAACACATGAATTTATCATAATGCTGGATAAATGAATATCTCTTTTTTTCTTTATTGCTCTTTGTTCTTTATTCTTTTTTTTAATAAAAGTATTTTATTATTTTCCAGTTACATGTAGAGATAGTTTTCAACATTTGTTATTATAAGATTTCTAGTTACAAATTTTTTCCCTCCCTCAGCCCTCCCAGCAAGGTTACAGCAAGTAATCTGAAATAGGTTATATATGTACAATCACATTAAACATATTTCTGCATTAGTCATGCTGTGAAAGAAGAATCAGAGCAAAAAGGAAAAACCTCAAAAAAAAATAGAAATAGTATGGTCCAATCTGCATCTAGATTCCATAGTTCTTTTTTTCTCCATTTGGAGAGGATTTTCCACCATGAGTCCTTTGGAACTATCTTGCACCATTGTATTGCTGGGAAGAGTCAAGTCTATCACAGCTGATCAACACACAATGTTGTTGATACTATATACAATGTTCTCCTGGTTCTGCTCATCTCATTCAGTATTAGTTCATGTAGGCCCTTCCAGGTGTCTCTGAAATCTGCCTGCTCATCGTTTCTTACAGCACAATAGTATTCCATTACATTTATATACCACAACTTGTTCAGCCATTCCCCAATTGATGGGCATCCTCTCAATTTCCAAGTCCTTGCCACGACAAAAAGAGCAACTATAAATATTTTTGTACATGTTGGCCCTTTCCCCTTTTTTATAATCTCTTTGGGAAAAAGATCTAATAGTGGTATTGCTGGGTCAAAGGGTAAGCACAGCATTATATTCCTTTGGGCATAGTTACAAATTGCTCTCCAGAATGGGTGGATCAGTAAATGAAATATTTCTATAGTAAATTCGAGGAAGGACCTCTCTACTCCAAGCACAGGCTAGAAACAAAACTAAAAAAAAAAAAAATAGGTAAGTTCATTTAGTTATATGCATTGATATTGGGTTCTTAGAAACTGGGATGTTTTGAGATGTACATGTCTTTACTTGAGGTTGAAACTGGACAGAAAACCATTGTCTACCTAAAAGCAAACATAGGAAATAAGATACTAGATCTGACTTAGTGATGCACTCTTCTTACTTGATAACTCCAAACCACTGACATTTGGAGCTTTGGTTTCCAAATCTCAGTTTCTTTAATTAATTTATTTTTGTGAAACAGATTTTAGTTCTTATGAGGTGAATTGGTGGGTAGATGTGTCTACTTAAGAGACAGTTTTAGAAGATTGATTAAAACAGAAGTATTCTCATGTGAGGCTTGGTTTGCCCATTTGTCATAGTGGTTATTGTCATTTTAATCTATCTGGCTATTCTGATGTGTTCAGGAACATAGGGCCACTTAGCTAAATTCCCTACCATCTCCTACATAGAACATTCTTTGTGTTCTTGATTGCTGTTGGTTATTACCATCCTATCTAGTTCTTTCCCCACTTTTCAATTGACTACCTGTAGTGGTTGGTTGATATTGATGACCTTAAGACCAGAATTATAAGGAGAGATTCTTGGTCACTCTAGATTTTGATAGATCACAATCACAAAATAGATGTTTCAGTGGCACCATGCCACAATCCTAACTTCTTATATACTTTTTTTTTGGTGGGGCAATGAAGGTTAAGTGACTTGCCCAGGGTCACACAGCTAGTAAGTGTCAAGTGTCTGAGGCCGGATTTGAACTCAGGTCCTCCTGAATCCAGGGCTGTTGCTTTATCCACTCTGCTACTTAGCTGCCCCCATATAGATTTAAAAAAAATTTTTTTTTCGATTAACACTTAAATGGGGCAAGTAGATGACGCTGGGCTTGGAATCAGGACGGCTCATCTTCATGGGTTCAAATCTGGCCTCAGAAGTTAGCCATATGAGACCCTTGCCAAGTCACTTAACCCTGTTTTCCTCAGTTTCTTCATTTGTAAAATAAGCTGGAGCAGGAAACGGCAAACCACTTCAGTATCTCTGCCAAGAAACCTCAAATGGGGTCCCAAAGAGTTGGACACAGTTCAAATGACTGAACAACAAAAATTAACACAAGGTTGTTATTAATGACCCTTCAATTTGCTATGAGTTCTTTGTAGAAAATGTATAGAAAGGTAAAACTTTAAAGCAGGGATGTTAAACTTGGGCCAGTGGGCTGCAAAACCCTAGAGTACTGCCAGATCCAGATTAAAATATAATCAGAAAATGTTTAACAAAATAAAAATACAATATGACATCGATGATATTCATTTTCTAAGTCAGTAGGCAGTCTCCTTCTATTTGAGTCTGACACCACTGTTTTAAAGTTTTAAAGAGCTCTGTCTCCAGAGTCAAAGGACCTAGATTCAAATTCGACTTTCAGTGCTTACTACTCATCCTGTGACCCTGAGTAAATCCCTCAACTTTTCTGGCTGAGCTCTGTCTCCTCATCTCTAAAATAAAGAGGTTGGACAAGGTGTTCCCTTCCAGCCTTATGTCTGTTATCCTGGTCTTGAACATCAGCTTCTGCCCACTAGGACTCTCTGCCCATGATAGCTTTTTGACATGTTATTCTGAATGTGCTCAATTGTCTACAGTGTAGCTAGTTTAAAAAAATCCATGGTTCTCCCTCTCTTTGGGGGGAGGAAAATTAGCATGACTTCTAATTGCTTTAGAATTATTATATAATTTTTTTTCTTTTTTCTGTTTCTCTCTATATTTTTCTTCCCCCTCACTTCATTGGTGGGTGCCCTCTTGAATAAAAATGCCGAATTATCATTTATGATACTTTTTGGTGGTAGTACTTGTAAGGTCACAAAGCCATTGTTTGGTCGAGGTCATACCTGTCTTTCTCCTTCCTACCCAGCGCTTTGTTTTGGAAGCTAAGTGGCTTAGTGGATAGGATGTTGGACCTAGAAGCAGGCCTCAGTATGGTTGCCTCAATTTTTCTCATCTGTAAAATGGGGATTATGATAATAACAACACCTAACTCCCAGGATTGTTATGAGGATCAAATGAGATAATAATCAGAAAGTGTAAATTGTAAATTTACAAATAATTGTAAAGTTTAAGAGGTCAACAGTAAATACCACCTTGTGATGGCAGGGGTCTAAGAAACAGAGGTATTAGCCGAGATTGGGAAAAACGATGTCTGTCTGTGTCACACACACACACACACACACACAGGCACACAGGCACACACACACACACACACAGGCACAGTGCCTGGCATGTGGTGTTATAAAAATGGTAGATATTATTAGTAGTATCATCAGCATTATTAATGATTATTATTCCCATGGAGGAATTAGAGGTGAGGTAACTGTAACGATTGGAGTGACGCTACCTGCTGGAGACTTACTGTAGAAGAGTTCCGCCCATGAAGCAAAGGTCTTTGAGGGCAAGACCAGGAGTCTTTTCTTTGGTGTCAGGAAGTGACGCGGCCTAGTGGGAGGAGGAAGGAAGAGACTGGCACTCAGTCTCGCTTTCTTTCCTGAGGACTCTGGTGGAGAGTGGAGCTAGAAATGCGCTCTCCGTTTAATAGATAGGAATCTAGGCCTTTCTCTCTCTCTTTATCAAATTCTTATTCTCCTTAATAAATGCTTAAAAGTCTAACTCTTGCTAAAGCTTATAATTTATTGGCGACCACTCATTAGATATTTTAGACAGTTTAGCTGGAATTTTAGCCCTTAACAGAAGATTTGTAAAGTTATTATTATACACCATTATTATCTTGTTATTGAGTCACTGCAGTCATGTCTGACTCTTTGTGACTTTATTTGAGGGTTTTCTTTGCAAATACTAGAGTGGTTTGCCATTTTCTTCTCCAACTCATTTGACAGATGAGGAAACTTTAGGCAGAGTTAAGTGACTTGCCTAGGGTCACACACCAAGTAATTGTCTAAGGCCAGATTTGAACTTATGAAGATTAGTCTTGACTCCAGACCTAGCACTCTATCCACTGGGCCACTTAGCTGCCTCTATTATTATTAGGTACTATGCCATCTCGTCTTTCACTTATCTACTATATTAGATGAATCAAATTTTAAAGTGTTTAGTGTTTTTTTTTCTTATTTAATGCTCTACTAATTAAAATTCACAGGCTAATTTTTAAAAATCGTAATTTATAGGGAAAGGTAGGCAAGGCAACAAGCATTTATTAAGTTTACTGTGTCCTATGCTCTATGCTAAGCAATGGAGATACAGATAAAAGAAAAAAGAAAGATGATCCCATTCTTCAAGGAGTCTATGTTCTAATGGGACAACACAACACATAGAGTGGAGAGGAAGGAATGTATGGTGTCAAAGTCCAGAAGATTAGAAGAATAGCCAGGGAGAGAATGAAAGATAGACAGCCCGGTGGTTGTTGTTCAGTTGCTTCCAACTGTGTATGCCTCTTTGTGACCCCATTTGGAGTTTTTTTTTGCAGAGATACTAGAGCGGTTTGCCATTTCCTTCTTCAGCTCATTTGACAGATGAGGAAACTGAGGCAGAGTTAAGTGACTTGCCCAGGGTCACATACCAAGTAAGTGTCTAATGCCAGATTTGAACTCAGGAAGATAAGTCTTCCTGGCTCTAGACCTGGAGCTCTATCCATTGTGCCGCTTAACTCCTCCAAGCTGATAGCTTGGGCCACTCCCCAAAATGGAGACCCTAGGAGGAACTGACCAGTGTGAGAATGGGACTGGCGTAGCACAGGGATGTTCCTGGATGAGAAAGCCACAGGGGAGGAGGGTGGGAGTAATCTACTTATATGCAATGTAAGTTAAAAGAAGCAGTGAGGTTGATCCGTTGGATATAGAGCTAGGCTCAGAGTCAGGAAGATCTGAGTTCAAATTTGGCCTCAGACACTTATTAGCTGTGTGACCCTGGACAAGTCATTTAAGCTGTTTGCTTTAATCTACTGGAGAAGGAAATGACAAACCAGTTCATTGCCTTTGCCAAGAAAACATCATGGACAACATTGGTGTGCTATGGGTCCACAAGATTATGAAAAGCCAGGAACGACTGAACAACTGAATGATGACAACACTAGTGATAAAAATTAAAGCTGTTATGAATTGTGAAAGGGGAAAAATAAATCAGAATAGTAATTCATATTAATTAGGAAACTCTGTAAATCATCCATTGATATCTCTTCTTTACTTAGATTAATAAATTTAATCTCTAATATATTATTTTAATCACATTTTATCATGTATTTACCTATATCATATATAAAGCAAACACTTAATTTTTTTTTACTTGAGCCTATTGTTTTTTAGAATCTTTTCCATAATCCTAAATTGATTTGGGGGAGGAGGAGTGGGAGGGAAGAGAAGGATGGACTTTAAGTATTAGTCCAGAGACAGCTAGGTGGTACACTGGATAGAGCACCGACCCTGGAGTCAGGAGGATCTGAGTTCAAATCTGTCCTCAGACACTTGACACTTACTAGCTGTGTGACCCTGGGCAAGTCACTTAACCCCAATTGCCTCACCCCCCCAAAAAATAAGTATTAGTCTAAGAATGGCAAATATGGTTATAAAACTGGCATGTATATGCTTCAGTGGTTCCTTATTTCTAAAGGTATTTCTTTATACTTGCAAATGACTCACCTGCAGCTACTAACTTTCCATATATATATATATATATATGAAAGTTAGGTGTTTTGATTTGTCTGTGTACAGCCATATCTGTGATACTGACATAGTATTTTCTATACGCATCCAATTGACTGGTGGACTAAGGGCCAAAATAAATGCTGTTTCTGGCATTGTTTGATCAGTACTACTAATATTTAGACTTTGCTGTCCTGAGCTGTAATTTAAAAGGTCAATAGGAAATACAACCTGAATATGGCAGGGGTCTGAGGAACAGAAAGTTAGGTGAGGCTGAGATGGGTCTTTCACTGAAGAACATTGTCACACAAAACATCTTTATTATCTCAAAATAATGCTTCTAAAAATCACATAGCCAAAAATTTTGTTTTCCTGTAAACAAATGCATACCTCCATAATGTCTTTGGCTCATCTGTGAATGGATTTTGGAGGGGCCTATGGTTTTACCTCTCTTCCTTCTTGTTTTTTTTTCCAAATGATTTATCATTCTCAAGTACTGTTCAGTATTGGAGTTCAGGCAAATGAAAAGAGCCAAAAGGAAACTCTGAACTTTTCATCCATTTTTCCCCCTACATAATACATTGAAAAAGCTAAAGCAGTCTGACTTTCTAAAAGTAACCAATTGTTAAAGCCAGCACAATGTTGGTATAGCTTTTCCAGACATTATAAATGTTGAGTGGCTTATTAGAGGTTGTTGTGAGTTTAAAACCTTAATGGGAATAATGAAATAATTGGAAACTGAACCTAGGAGGAAATTGTAGGTTACTTTCCTTTTCTTTAAGGGTTTCTGTCAAGTACAAAGAATAAAAATACAAGCCTTCAGGTTTGGTATCTTGGTGGATATTTGCTGGGTGCAAAGTAGTTGCTCAAGGGAGATGGATTGTAATACCTCTTAATGAGTCTGCATGAAGACAGAAAGAGGTGTCTGTGTATTCTTGTTTTGGCCACTGATTCACTGCGCCACCTAGCTGCCCCCCAGGTTCATCATTTTTTATAGCATAGTAGTATTCCATTGCAATCTTACAGTCATAAGGAATTTGGAAAGAGGGGAGAACAGATTGCAACCTGTCCATGCCTTCTCATTCAGTGCTACATTGAGGTATAGCCTACATCTGAGAAGCCCCTCATTTGTCATGTACAGTATGTCCCAACCTTCTCCCCACCCCCCCACCCCCCTTTTTTTTTTGGCCGGGCAATGAAGGTTAAGTCACTTGCCCAGGGTAGTAAGTATCAAGTGTCTGAGGCCTGATTTAAACTCAGGTCCTCTTGAATCCAGTGCTGGTGCTCTATCTACTGCGCCACCTAGCTGCACTCCCCCCAACTCCTTTCTCAAAAATAAGTATTCATACCTTCTCATCCTGTGTGTTGTGATTGGATTCACTTTTCATAGTAAATCTATCAAACACAAAGGAAGTCTTCCCAGGGGCAGCTAGGTGGCGCAGTGGATAGAGCACCGGCCCTGGAGTCAGGAGTACCTGAGTTCAAATCCGGCCTCAGAGACTTAACTAGCTGTGTGACCCTGGGCAAGTCACTTAACCCCAATTGCCTCACCCCCCCCCCAAAATTTTAAATTAAAAGTAGGCTAATATTTTTTTCACATCATAATTGTCTTTCTGAATGAATACTTGTCATACATGCTTCAGGTACACACATTTTTTAAAATGTTTAATCCTAATTTAATAGAATATCTTACATTTATATGGCACCTACTGTGTGCCAGACATTGTGCTAAATTCTTTACAGTTATTATCTCATTTGAGAGGTGGGGGATTGTGATCTGCCTGTGATTTCATCAGAGTGTGGAATTCTCAGAATGGAAACTCACTTACAATTTATGGGCCCAGAGTGTCGCCTGGAGTACTGATGTGGTTAAGTAACAGCTGGCACAGCTAATGTGTCAGAGGAAGCATTTTTGAACCCAGGTTTTCCTGACTGCAAGGATAACCCTCTGGCCATTAAACCAAAAATGTCACATACTAGGCCCAAAACATTTCTTAGTGTGGCCCCAATCAGATTAAAATGTAATCAGGAGGGTGGGGCACCTAGGTGGCACAGTGGATAAAGCACTGGTCCTGGATTCAGGGGGACCTGAGTTCAAATCCAGCCTCTGGCACTTACTAGCTGTGTGACCCTGAGTAAGTCACTTAACCATCATTGCCCCACCCCCCAAATTAAAAAAAAATTGTAATCAGGAAATACAAATAAAAATACAATAACATGTAAACAATGTTAATACCTGCTTTTCTAAGTCATTTTATGCCAGCAGGAGTCCTGATTTAGTGGCCCCTTGTTTCTATTTTTAGTTTGACACCCCTGCATTGAACAATGCCTTTGCTGTATGTGTTCCTAAAACGTCTGGTAAACTAATTATAATTGATATTTCCATAGTTTTTCCATTTAAAAAAGTAATAGAGAGTGACATAGTGGATAATTTGTAATTTTTTATGTGGTCTCTACAACTTTTAACCAAGTTTACAATTTTTTGATAATTTTTACAATTGTGGGTTTTGAAGTAATAACAATATTTGCTTATTGTGGAATGGCAGATAGTGCATCTGGTAAATTAAAATCCTAGGATATAATCTGATTGTGGTATGCTTTTATTTTATATGGTTGTATAAAAGAATCCCTTCAAATACCTTCTGCCATTTATATTAAATACTGTGTTTCTAACTTGGTGCCAAGCCATGAATCATGATCAAATGAACTCTGACCTTGTTCCTGATAGAAATGATAGGCAGGCATAGATGGGTGATGATCTGCCTCATTGGAATGAAGTTCTGAATAGATGAGATAACAGTTTCTTTTGAGAACTAGGAAGTTAAAATAGAAAGCTGACAGGATTCTCAGTAAAAACAGACCATATAGCATCCCATCCAAAATAATCTACTGCTAAACAATAATCATATTTTAGTTAATTTATACAAGTATGGGGGCCGCTAGGTGGCACAGTGGATAGAGCACTGGCCTTGGATTCAGGAGGACCTGAGTTCAAATTCGACCTCAGACACTTACCACTTACTAGCTATATGACCCTGAGCAAGTCATTTAACCCTATTTGCCTCACCAAAAATAAAATACGACTATGATCTAGGCATGTGTGTCTTCTCATTCCCCTCCCCCAGTAGTTAGGTGAGAGATCTACTGGTTTCTACTAGTATGTTATACTAATGCAAGTTAAATGAACAACCTTGGCCCTAGAGAGGGGTGATGAGCATGGAGGTAGGACCCTATCATGGTGTAGTATCACATACACTTTCAGACCTTATAACTGTGTCATTTGATTTTGCTTGGCCCAAATGGATAGATTAATAATTCTATTTGTACATTTCAGTCTTCAGTTTTGTGTTCTGCTGGTGCCTGTCCTCCAAGAATATTGTAATATTATTTATAGCTTTCAGGGTGTTATAAAATTTAATGTCAAAGAAGGCCAGGGGGCAGCTAGGTGGTGCAGTGGATAAAGCAACAGACTTGGATTCAGGAGGACCTGAGTTCAAATGTGACCTCAGACATTTGACAACTTATTAGCTGTATGACCCTGGGCAAGTCACTTAACCTTCATTGCCCCGCCCCTTCCCCCCCCCCCAAAAAAAAAGAAGAAGTAGTCCAGGTAATGGAATGATTCCTGCATCCCCCTTCCCTCCAAAAGGCAAATAATTGTCTTGTGTATAAAGTTGTCATTTTTAGGCTTGTTTCTTAAAAAGAAAAAAAAAACTGCCAAATTTCTGTTTGGCTTGCCATACTAATAATTTTTGAAGTAACTAGTAATCTGAGAGAGAGCATAGTATAATTAGGAGAGTGTTAGACTTGGGAGTCTAGAAGGTCTGAATTCAAATTTTGCCTAAGGTAATTAATTACTAGCAATGTGACCCCAGGCAAGTAATTTAAAACCCTTCTAGGTATCTTTTTTTTTTCCACTTGAAAAATGACCTCTCCGGTACCTTCCTTATCTAAATCTATGGAAGAACATATTATCATTAAAAGTGTGGGTAAGGGGCAGCTAGGTGGTGCAGTCGATAGAGCACTGGCCCTGGAGTCAGGAGTACCTGGGTTCAAATCCGGCTTCAGACACTTAACACTTACTAGCTGTGTGACCCTGGGCAAGTCACTTGACCCCAATTACCTCACTAAAATTAAAAAAAAAAAAAGTGCGGGTAATATATGATTTTAAGTTAAGTCCAGTATAGCATTGTTAAAACAACACAAAATGTTTTACTTCAAATGTATAATTTTTATCATAACCATTTCCCCCCCAGTCACAAATATCTTTGTTTTTAAAGTTGAAATCAGTGGGGGGAAATAGTATTATCTTAACATAAAACTATTCAACAGCAAATTTTTCTGAAAATCATTTATGTCTACTTCAATAAAAGCTCTTGAAAAATTTAAATGTACTCTGAGATTTCCCTGATCCCTAGCAAATGGACATAATCTCTTACATCTCTTGAGAAATTTACCAGCTGTCATTCTGGGCCTCAGTTTTCTTATCTGTAAAATGTAGGGGTTGGACTCAGCAACCTCTAAATTCCATTTCATCTCTAAATCTATAATCCCGTGATCTCCCTCCTCTGAATTTCATAGTACTTTGCCTTTTCATGTCTTGTGACACGTATCAAATTTTGTTTTTTATTGTAATTTTTTGTGTATTTACCAAATGTGGCCTACTATGTTATAAGCACTTTAAGGGATTAGGTGTTTGGGTTTGGTTTTTTTTTTTTTCGTTTTTGTTTATTTTGTTTTGCTCATTTTTCTTTCTGTGTGCCTTGCATTTGCATTTCAATAGGTACTTGATAATAATTGAATGTTGAAAAGCTAATTACATTATTTGGTTGTGGGTTTTTTTTTTTGAGGAGGGGTTATTTCATTAATATGGTAAACAATTTTTGAAATGTCTGCTGCTTATGTTTTCATTTATAATAATTTTATAATACTTATGGGGAAATAGGATTTGTAAAAAGCTTTCTAATTTCTTTTTTTTTTTTTTTTAGTGAGGCAATTGGGGTTAAGTGACTTGCCCAGGGTCACACAGCTAGTGTTAAGTGTCTGAGGCTGGATTTGAACTCAGGTACTCCTGACTCCAAGGCCAGTGCTCTATCCACTGCGCCATCTAGCTGCCCCCAAGCTTTCTAATATCTAAGTAATTTGGCATATCTAAATTGAATATATGCGTGTATGTGTATATATGTGCATACATGCATATTGAATATAGTGAGTCATGGGAATTGTGTTGGCAGTTAAAATATCTTTGCAGAAAATGTCTACATTTTCATATAGCTCTTTTATGGTGTGCAGTATGAAGTGCTAGAGGAAACCTGGTGGTGGATGCCGTGAATAGTATTGGACTTAGATGGAGTCATGAAGTTGTTAAGTTGTTTTTCAGTTGTGTCAGACTCTTGGTCACCCCATTTGGGGTTTTCTTGACAAAAACACTGGAGTGGTTTGCCTTTTCCTTATCTGGCTCATTTTTCAGATGAGGAAACTGAGGCAACAAGGTTAATTGACTTGCCCAGAGTCACAAGCTGGTAAGTGTGTGAGGTCAGATTTGAACTGTCTCAGACACATTTTGGGTCAATCATTTAACTTTCTGTCTCAGTTTCCTTATCAGTAAAATGCAGATGAGAAGAGCAAATGAAATTGTCATGGGGTGCAGAGCACCCCAGAAGTTCTCTGGGGCACATCAAGGAGTCTTCTCCTTGAGAAACTAAACCAGAGGACAGATACACCTAGAGAGATAAGCGGAACCAAATTGGACTGAGGTACCTTTGGGATCTCCACCCTTCATTCTGGTCTCCCTTACCCCTGGGGAGATAAATTTGGGTGTGGCTGCTGCCTTTGTGTCCTGAAGAGAGATCCATAGCCACCCCTCACCCAATTCCCCCAGTTGCTACCAGTGGGGGATGGTCCTCTCTCACTAAAGGAACTTTCCACAGGCAGGTCTACCCTCATCAGCCCCCTGTAAAAGTACCTGCTGGTCTCCTGCTCCAGGAGATTGGTACCTCAGAGCCCCATGAGAAGTCCAAGGATTTCTTTCATGGTTTCCCTTCCCTCCCCCCTCCCTTTCCTTGCCCCTAAATAAACTACCATCTTATTCTAATTGCTTTTGTGTGCAAAAGGGTGTAATTCTTTAAAGAGGAAATTCTAAGAACCCCAACCCCTAACCCAAACCCGTACCCCATTTCCCCCCATGTCAGAAATAATATTTGTAAAACACTTATCACAGTGCCTGGCATGTAGTAAGCCCTATTTAAAATGCTCACTTTTATATATCATTACTATTATTAAAGTACTTTTCTAATCTTAAAGCTATATAGATGCTAGCTACTATTATTACCTATTATTATTATTTTATGCCAGAGGACGTGGGTTTAAACCCTATGCTGCATGTTATCTTTGTACCCTTGGACAAATCACTTTCTATTTCTGGGCCTCAGTTTCATCATCTATAAAATGACAGGGTTGGAAGAGATGTTCCTTTCAGTGCTAAATCTACCATCCTCTGATCTTGTGTTTAGATGACCTTTAAGTTCCCTTTCAGCTGTAAATCTGTGATGTGGTATGTATTTGTGGGCTGTTTTCTGGATGATGGAACCAAATATTCCCACTCCGTGTCAATTTCTTTAGGCAGGAAAAACTGAGATAGGTGGTTTTATAAGTGTACAGTCTGCTTTAAATATATTGGTATTAATCATTATTGAGCAAAAAAAAATAACAGCTCATGTTTATATGGTATTTTAGTTTGCAAATTTCTTTCCTTACCACAACCTTGTGAAATAAAATTATGAGAAATAGCTCCATTTTACAGAGAAGGAAATCTTCAGCTACCACCTTCCCCAGGTCATTCAAGGTTGTGGAATTAAACTAGAAATGTTTTCTCATGATGTTTCTCTATTGCATTCACTTTCTAATTCAGCCGTTCTTAAACTTTGTGGTCTCAGGACCCTTTTACACTCTTAAAAATCATTGAAGAGCACCCTCCCCCCAAAATAACTTTTATATGGGCTATCTCTATTAATATTTGTTAATTAGAAATTAAAATATCTTAGTATCATTATAAAAATAATTTTGACTCTTGGACCCTCTGAAAGGGTCTTGAATTTCCAAGGGGTCTTTGTACCACACTTTGAGAATAATAATTCCTATTCCTGATTCAAGTTTCTCCCCAACCCTGTTCATCTGTCACCCAGCTGCTAACTGATTTCCTTGAAATGCAAGTTGGACCATGCCATTGCCCCTCAATAGACTCCAGTAGTTCCCTTCTGTACTGAGAATCAGATATAAATTCATCTCAAGTCAGTTACAACCTGGCCCAGACCCACAGATTAAAACTTACCCACAGCGTGGGAGTGGAGGTGGAGGTGGGGGGGGGTGGGGGGAGGCAGCTAGGTAGCACAGTGGATAAAGCACCAGCCCTGGATTCAGGAGGACCTGAGTTCAAATGTGGCCCCAGACACTTGACACTTACTAACCCTTATTGCCCTGTGCAACAAACAAACAAACAAACAAACAAACTTACCCTCACTTTCTCTCCCCCCCCCCCCATATCTCATCCCAGTTCTCCCATAAATCTTCCAAAAGTAGGCTGCTTGAGTGTGCTTGGAGATTTTCTCTAGGTCTTTGTATGATTGATCTATTTTACTATCATATCTAATGATATCTTTATCTATTCGTGCATAATTTGTTACTGATAACAAAATATGAGGGCATGGACTAGATGCTAAAAAAATTTCCTATCAATTAGTTTTCTATGTTATTTAAATAAATTTTGCTTACTTTGATTGGAAATAATTATGCTAGCCTTATTCACAGAGAAGTGTCAAAATATAAAATGTTAAGTAGATTCTAAATAATGTTTAGTTGGTGTTATTCTCATTCAAATGAAGTTTATACAGTGCCTAATTGCATCTCAGGAACACAGATCTCTTTTTCAAAGACTTAGAAAATTATTTGGAAACAATAATTGTTCACAATTGTTTTACAGCACTCCAAATGAGAGGAAATAACCAGTTACCTTATTTTACAGATGAGAAAACTGAGGCACAATGAATTTGTAAGAATATCAATTAGAGGAGAGGATCTATACCCAAATCCCACTAATTTCCTAGCTTGACTTCAGTCCTAGTGATTATGCTAATAAACATAAGGGAATGTCATTTATTAGAAATAACAGATAGTATGTACTTCCTGACAGTATACAATTTTTTAAAATGAGAGTTTATCAAAAACAATTTAAAATGTGAAGAGGAAAAAAGGCAACTGCAATTTTTTGGTCCTTTTTCTTATCCACTATGAAATGTTTCAAATTTTGAGCATGTTTTCAAATCTCTTTCTTTCCCTAAGAGGTCTTTCTTTTTTACTTGGGTTTTGTATTTTCTATTATGGACCTCAAAATGCCAAACATAAAGTCAAAGGATGTTATTATACCATTTCGCAGGTTTTTCCTGGGTCGTTCTGCTGCTTTCTGAAGCTTGCTTTCTCTTTCTCCTTTCTGAACTGTAAGAGCCCGATTCTCTCCATGGTAACATGTAATTAGCATGTTTTGCATGAGAATGAAGCAACCAACCCATGCTGAATGTAAATGACTCTGACTCTGGAATGCAGCTACCTCCTTTTTCTCCTTTGAATAATTTTACTTTATGGTCTAAAATGTTCACAGATGCTTATCTGTATCTATGCCTTGAGGAGTTTGAGGAGTATTCTATTGTCTTTTTTTTTTTTAATACTACTATATACTTTTGTCCTTGAGGACAGACCCCCTCCCCCCCATGAGAAAGAAACCTCATTGAATCACATTGGAAATGCTCATTGTCTACATATTTTCAACTAGAGTCATGTTTAGCTTACAAGTTAAAACACATTTTGCAGAATAGACTCTGCATTTGATTGTAATCTATATCTTTGGCCCTTTATTTTCTGTGACCTTGATTTCTTGAATTCTCACATTCTGCTCTAATGGAAATAAATTTGGTGGTCTTGGGCACTGAACTTGTGAATAGCAAAAAAGAAACCTAGCAACGCGTCAATTACCTGATTCAAAAAAAGTCCACGTTAATTTCCAGTTTGAGAAAATGAAGTACCAAAATAAAATGTAGGGAGTTTTATTACCTATAGAATAAGACATTACCATACTTTATACTGCCGCATAAGACATGTTTTCCCCCAAGAGCAGCCATCAAAATTCATGCATCATTTAATGCAATGTTTCATAATGCAGGCTAGGAATCCAGAACCACACTGCAGTGAAATTTCTCAGCTACTTCTCATTGTATTTCCTTAGCTTTTGAAGAAGAAGAAATCAGTTTAAATATTGTTAAAAGCTTATGTTGGGGCCAGCTAGGTGGCACAGTGGATAGAGCACCGGCCCCGGAGTCAGGAAGACCTGAGTTAAAATCTGACCTCAGACACTTGACACTTACTAGCTGTGTGACCTTGGGCAAATCACTTACACCCCCCCTCCCCCAAGCTTATGTTTATGCTAATCAAGACAGTTGGCCAGATCTTTTCTTTAGGTGGTTTTAGGCCAGGCCAAATAATAATAATAATAACAATAATAATAACAATAGTCATTCATAACAAATGTACTTCATTGATGTATAGTCTAGGGATCATGGATTTAGAGCTAGAAGAGACTTCAGAGGTCATTGAGTCTTTGTTTTACCAATAAGGAAACTGAGGCCTAGAGAGGTTTATGAATTGACCAGGTTCACCCAACTAGCTAACAAGTGTCTGAGGTGGGATTTGAACCTACAGCTTCCTAACTCTAGGTCCTGGACTGTGCCTGTGACACCATGCTGCCTCTCTTTTTAAAAAACAAACAAAAAACCCCAACAACTTTGTTACACCGAGTATAATTGAAAATGGAAACAGGACAAATAGAAGTAACCAGATAAAATATCAACTTTAGTTCAGATCAATTTATTCATCACCTATTGGATTCATATCACTCTACTAAGCTCTGTTAGGATGCTTTGCATTGTGAACAGGTGATGCTATTTTATGATGAGATTTTCCTTTTGAAATGTTAAGGGAGCTCCTTTTTACTCTTGGAGTGCTTGGCCAGAATAGGCTTACTCTTCCCTCCTCATTCCCAGTTTCAGCTTGTCCCTTTGCCATCACTAATCTCTCTTCTTTCTATCCATCTTTATCTCCTAGTTCAACCAACTCCATGTGGTCATTTGCATATTCTCTCCATTCTCAAGTAGTTCAGTACCTATTATTTCACAGTCTTCCTTTCTTCTCTAACCCCTGCCCTGCCTACATTCTTAGGGATTTCAACATAATGTTCATATCCTCTCAAACACATGACTTTCCAGTCAATCAACCTACTAAACTCCCATTATTTCTTCATACACTCCACCTTAGGGACACTTTGGGACCCTTGATCTAACCACTTACTCATAATTGTTCTACCTCTGTGCTCCAGAACTCATTGTTCTCAATGACCACAACCTACTCTCCTTCCAAATTTGCATTCTCTTACTTCTCCTGAAACTACCCTTCATCCTTAATGTGATTTCCAAGCCTTCTACCTCTCCGTCTTCTTCCAGTTCCACTTCCTCTGTTCTGGTTTCTTTTCTCTGCCTTTATAACCATGACCTGTCATTGAATTGGTCTACAACATATTAGCAGCTACTCTTGAATCCTAGACCCCCTTGTCCTGTCGTTAGTCATGCTATGCCATATCACAACCCAAGGTTACACCCACCATCCTTTCATATTACTCTGAGTCTATCTGCCAAGACACACATGGGAACTATGTGAACACAATTATAAAATATTCTTCAGACAAATAAAAATCGATCCAAATTTGAGCCAATATATTAAAAATGACAGTACTACCTAAATTAATTTACTTATTCAGTACCATTTCAATCATATTATCAAAGGATAATTTATTCTGTAAAGCTAGAAAAAAATAATAACAAAATTCATGTGGAGGAAGAAAAGGTCAATAATAGCAAGAGAATTAATGAAAAAAAAGGGGAATGGTAGGCAACTAGCTGTACCAGATCTCAAACTAAATCACAGCATGTTAATTGTAAAAAACTATTTGGTACCAGGAAAGAAATAGAGAAGTTTAATAAGTGGAACAGATTAAGTATCTAATATACAGAAACAAATGAGTACAGTCAACCTAGTATTTGATAAACCCAAAGATCCCAATTATTGGGTCAAGAACTCACTATTTGACAAAAATGGTTTTGAAAATTGGAAAGTAGTCTGGAAGAAACTAGACATAGACTAATAATTTGTACCATATACCAAGGTAACCTTCAAATGGGTACCTAAAGTGTTCTATAATAAGCGAACTTGTGAAACACAGGAAAAAATGTGTCAGATCTACAGATGGGGAAGAGTTCATGACCCATTAAGAGATAGAGAATTTCATAGGAGGTAAAATGTATAATTTTGATAACATAAGATTTAAAAGTTTTTCTACAAACAAAACCAGTACAGCCAAAATTGGGGGAAAAAAAAAAGGCAGGAAACTGGGGTGGGGAAGGCAGTGGGTGGGAAATCTTTGCAGCAAGTTTCTCCAATAAAAGTTTAATTTCTAAGCTATATAGGAACTGAGTGGATAAGAGCCAGTCTCCAGTTGATAAATGATCAAAGCATATAAATAGGCATTTTCCAGAGGAAGAAATCAAAATTATCATTAGCCTTATTAAAAAATGTTCTAAATCTCTAATAATTAGAGATGCACATTTAAAATATTACTCCCACTCATGCACCTAGTTTCTGGTCAGACTGACCTACCAACTGTTTGCCATGCATGATATCCTATCTCCTGCCTAGTCTCTTTTCATAAATGCTCCTCCCATGTCTCCTACCTAAGTAAAATTCCATGATAGCTTCAAAATACAGCTCACATGTGTGCTCCTATCTACTAGAAACTCTTCTTGATTCCTCAGATATTAACGCTCTTTATCTCTTGAAATTACTTTGCATTTCGTACTTATATATGTATTGTATATTTCTGTAGTGTAGAATGCATATTCCTTGAGGGCAAGTACATGACAGTGGCTTGAAATGAATATGTGCCTGCTTCCATGGCTGTTGTGTTTTTGTCTTTGCTTTTCCAGTTGCTTTTATGTATTAGAGACTTAATAAATGTTTATGGAATTTGAGTTTATGAGGACATTCCCCAATTAGGGATGTAGTGCCCAGGAACCCTGTTGATCCACTACCAGTGGGACCATCTTCCATTAACTGTGAAATCACTAGTTGTAAGAAATGGTACATGTGTGTATGTGTATGTGCATGCATGTATGTGTGTATGTATCAAGGGTTCTTAACCTTTTATTTAGTTGTTGACACCTTTTGGCAGTATGGTGAAGCCTACCAATCCCTTCTCAGAATGATTTCTTAAAAGACATAAAGTAAAATGCAAAGAATTTCAAAGGAAACCAATCATTTGGAAGTACAACTAATAGAAATTTCTCTTTAAAAAAAGAAAGTCAAGCACTCCTATGATAAATCCTATAGATGGCATTATGATATGATAAACTGAGAAACAATACTGTTCTTTCTTACTGTGGTTAGCAAACCTTGGTACTGAGTCATTGTTTGCTTTCCATTGTTGTCTTTCTCCCTAAAGGTGACTTCTCTGCTTTGCCAAAAGAATTCAGCTTTTTTATTTTCTGAATTTGCAAGGAAACACTTTACTTAGAAAATACTTTTAACATGGACAGTTGCACATATTTATGGTGATCCATGCATGCCATGGTGACCCTAAAGGACCGCCTAATTTGGGGTTCTAAATCCCTGTAAATTTAATGTTGATTTATAAAGTCTTTAAGCAAATGAATTTTGCATTGCCTGTCCCTAAGCATTTAGAAGGAGTAAATGATCACTTTGAAGAGGCTTAACACACTTATATGTCCGTGTGTATATGTATAGTAAAATCCATTAAAGTTATGATCTTATAAACAAGGAGGGGAATCACTAATTTTTAAGCAAGCATTTTTAAAGAAAAGTAATACTGAATGAGTTTTTCATGTGCTGTAGAAAAATCATAGTTATAATTAATAAAGGAGATTTAAAAAAAATAGTGATAATTTACTGGCAGTGAATTGTGCTAGTGAATTGAAGATCCATCTTCAAGTCCCACCTCTGAAACAATGCTGTCTGTGTGTCCTTGGCATTAACCTCTCAGTGCCCTACTCAACCCTCTGAGACTATTAAGAAGTTTCAGATGAGGTGTCACCCAGCATTGAGCAGGGGCAATTTCCTCACCCTTAAGTTCCGTATACCAGTGAAATCACAGGTTCAGTCTCTTTAGCCTAACCTAATTTACCACTGTTATGAGGAAGACTAAAGAAAGTAAGTTAGTGATATAAAGACATGGGGTACATTATGTTGAAGTGAATAAAATTCTACCAACATGTGTTATAAACCTGACTTGTGACTTGTCCCTCCTTGTGTATTGTCATTTTCACAGTGTTTAAGTGTTCTGCTATATTTTTATAACCAGGACGTCTTTGGATTGTTCATTGTTCCCAGAATCACCTTTTGTTTTGCCAGTGTTGTTTTGATAACTTTCAGCCTCTATTAGTATTTCCTAATGCAAATAAGAGAGCTGACTTCCTCAAGTTGCGTTCATGTTATCTTAAGCCTTTTCTGTTTGCTTTTTCTGTTTCAGCTTCTTTTCTAAGCTCACTGTGTCTCTTCAGCCTCCTCTAAGCAAAGAGCAAACCTGCGTTCTTTCAGGGTCTCAGAGGTACCTTTACTTGCTCTCTTTCCCTGCTTCAGCATGCAATTGACCTTCAATTGTTGGTGTGATATGAGCATACCTTCTGTGCAATAAGATAGGAGACAGGTGTCTACATGTAAATGGAGCCTATGGCCTGAGCTGAACTGTATTCTTGAGTTGCTTGTTGCCATGACCCCTGCAAAACAGAAAATAAGTAAAAAGAGAAGATTTGGGGTTTCAGACACACTCGTGTGACATGAGGGGTGATGGCTTCTTTCCTCTTGTGTAGTTTGTGAATTTGAAAATTGAAGAAATAATGTGGAGGCTTTCCATATTACTAGTCACCATTGAGTAATGGCACATGAGGATTAGATGGAACATCTCTGACTCTGTCCAGATGGCTTTTGTTTCTGAATCAATATAAGAACCTTAAGGCAGTGTGTTTTATTAGGAAATCTAGTAACTGGGAACCAGGAGACCTGAGTTCTATTGCCACCTATAACCCTGACTGCCTTTGTAACCTTGGACCAGTCATTTCACCTAAGTCATTTGTTTCTTCTTTTGGAAAGCGAGTAGGCCATATGATCTCTAAGGCCCCCTTCATTTCTAACATCTATGATTTTAAGACATTCTCACTGAATGGAGACTGGAGGGCAACACTGGTGAAGGCCACCTTTTGCATGAATGTTCATGGCTAATGTCTAATAGCAGTAAAATTGCATTGTCAGTCAATTAGTTCCTCCATCTGTAGCAAAGCTTTAGTTCTCATTCTGATGGTTAATTGGTTGCTGGTCTCCTCAGTACAAGTTCTTAAGTCAAAAAGTTTTAGTTAAAACTAGAGCAACAACAACAAAAACATTAAAAAAAAAACTAGAGCAACAACAAAACAACAGACTAAATAAGTAGTTAGGCTTGGGCATAAAAAACTAAAGAGAAGTCCAGTTTTTTCTATTTTGTTGGGCTATAAGAGAACAAACAATAGGTAGCAGAAATGTCAACAGAGGCATAGTCTACTTTGGTGATTGATGATCTGATGAACATTAATTAGCTGACTCATTAGCCATGACAAACTCGGACATATGCACAAAATATGTATGTATACACACACACATATGTATATATATATATATATGTGTGTGTGTCTATATATACACATACATACATTTATATGTATATTGTACAAATGTTTCTGGTTACAAGTGTCTTTTATTCATTAAAATAGTACTCTTACTGTTTTACCTCCCTCCTCCAACTTCAGTGTATTACTAAGTTTATAGGTTCTGTCAGTAAGTTTCTTTTGCTAATTTACATATTGGGGAAGAGACTAGAAATTTTCCAAGGTAATTTTAAGTTATAGTTTTATGAAGGAACTGTTATACATTTTAATAACTAGTTTCTGATAGGTCAATAAATAATAACTCTTCAAAAACTTCTAATTTGGTTACATTTGATGCTGTTGGAATTTTATTCACAGTCATTTTAAATTAACATTCACATTTTATTCACAAAAAGTAAAAAAATGTAGAATGAATGTTTTAGGTTCTTATATAAAATTGTTGCATTGCATGACACTGTACATGTATGTATATGCATATATACTGTAGTCTGACACATAGTTTTGACTCAACACATTACATTAGGAATGGGGAGGGAAGTAGGTTTTAATCCTTTAAGTAGGTCAGAGCAGTTATTATTGGCAAGTACTTACTATCTAAAAGTTACTATCACATGCATGATAATATGTGGGAGATGATATTGAACAGAGTAGTTTGCTCATGATTATTTTACTTATGTTTTTAGGCCAGCAGATACAGAACATCGGGGAGAAAGTCCAGGAGAAAAAAGAGATCCATTGGATGAAAATCTAAGCAGCAAATCGAAATCCACCGAGCCAACTCACACTAGAGAGCCTCTAGTTTCACCACAAGAGAGCCGAGGCAGGTCTGGGACATTGCCTAGTGATTATAGATATTCAGAAGAAAACAAAAAGGAAGAGACCCAGTATCCTGACGTGCCCCCTCAAACCTGTTCTGAACTTCACGCTAAGAACGACGGTGTCAATCCCTCCTCGAAAGGCAGAGAGGAAGACTCCCGGTGGATAGATTTGACATCATTCAGCAAAAGACGGGGGCCAGCACCTCAAAGGCCGCCCCCACCCAAACGAGACGCCAGTAAATACAGACGTCAGGACTGCACCCCGTCCTCTGTTGGGAGCTCTTCTGAATACCTGCTAGAGGTACCCAGCAGGCCTGTTCAGTCTCAATCCCCTAATTCTCCTGATGTGTATGTGAATCCTTCCACCCTTCCCCAGAGCCCTTCTGCATTTGGTGAAAAGCTCAATAGCGCTCAGCCACAGGATTCTAGGCAGCCTGCTTCTGCAGAGAATGACTGTCAGCACTTAAATGAAGAAACATCAAATCTTAAGCCCGAAGCTGTTTTGTCTTCAAAATACCATCATCTTCCAAAATCTGGAATGGAATCGTCTCGGTCTCCTTCCCCTCAATTTGCTCCACAAAAACTGACTGATAAACCTCCGTTGCTAGTCCAGGATGAGAACTCAGCAAGGTAATCATATGGTGGTGATGGTAGCATTATATCATTAGGTACGCACATTACCACCTCTTTATACAACTCACAGCAGTCTTTCCCAAATCAATTCTGCCACAGGGAACACTTTTAAAACTGGGAATGGATGGACAAAACCAAAAATATAACTCCTGGGGTCCAGATCTGTGATTTTATTGATGGAGGGAACTTCTCTAGAAGAAAGAAATTCTCTCTATAATACAGATCAATACAGATCTGCAATTTCTTGACAAATTACATGTTTTCTTAGGGTCAAAGAGAATAATTTGCCCAGGATTTTGTGACCCAGGTCTTTCTGATCTGATGACATCTTTTTTGGGGGTGGCAGGGTGGGGCAATGAGGGTTAAGTGACTTGCCCAGGGTCACACAGCTAGTAAGTGTCAAGTGTCTGAGGCCAGATTTGAACTCAGGTCCTCCTGAATCCAGGGCTGGAGCTTTATCCACTGAGCCACCTAGCTGCCCACTTGATGACATCTTTTTAGCTACTATGCCATGGTTGCCTCCCTAGGATGTTAGGATATGTCATATCTCACTATATAAAAGGAGGGGAAAGAGGAGAGCTCAATCACAGAAACTTTGAGGCAAAATAGATGAAATTAAACATTTTTATACCAAAAATTGCCACATGGAATCTCTATTTGTATATTATTTCACATTTAATATTTTAGACAGGAAAATAACATCCACAAAAATTTTCTGATGGTACCTCAGTTTACTTCATATGGAACACTTGGGTTTTGCAGAACATAGTTCAGGAACATTGTATAGCTTAGAAGTCAGTTAACAAACATTTATTAAGCACTTATAAGTGCCAGGAACTGTAGTTACAAAGAGAGACAAAAACACAGTCCCTAGGCCTCAAGAACTTATATTCTAATGGGGAAAACAACATACAGATAATTTACATACGTGCAGGATACAAGTGGCAAGAACCAAGACTGAATCATTTTAGATTTTAGAAGGCTTGATATGGTGAACAAATCTATGATGTTCAAAAAACCCCAAACCAATCTTGGCAGTCCTGTCATTGCACATCTTACTAGGGTTCAAACTGAACAAAGGGGAGGGGCAGGTAGGTGACACAGTAGATATATCAAGCCCCTGGCCTAGAGTCGGGAAGGCCTGGATTCAAATTCAGCCCCAGACACTTACTAGCTATGTGATCCTGGGCAAGTCACTTAATCCTATTTGCCTTATTTTCCTCATCTGTAAAATGAGCTGGAGAAGGAAATGGCAAACCACTCCAGTATCTCTGCCAAGAAAACCCCAAATGGGGTCACGAAAAGTCAGACACAACTAAAAGTGACTGAACAACAACACAAAATTCAACAATGACTACTGTACCATATTTATATTAGGAATCATACTTAATAAGATCATTGGCTACATTAGACAAAAATGTGATGATTTAAAGTCTTGATGAGTAACTACCAGCTTCATCCAAACTAAACATTTTAGAAACATATCCTTTCTAGAGTAACCTACCCAAAGATCCAAGATAGTACCCTTCTTATTGTCAGAGCAAAGCAGAAACTTTTCTAACTCATTAGTGCAAGTGCCAAACCCCATACTGCACTTTGCAGTAAATTGATGGTGAATAAAACACCCCATTGTCAGGTAAGAAGTTTAGAAGTTCCAATTGCATGAATTAATTTCTCAAAAAAATGTCAACTAAATACTTTAAAGAATGTATCTATATAAAAAGAATATTACTTCAGAACTATAAGAAACTATGTTTTTGTTAGTGTGTGTACTTCATCAAACTATTGATCACAGTATCTACATAATAATGTCAATGATTCTTCAGAGTTATTAGGATTTTTTATTTTATTTTATTTTACTTTTGCGGGGGAATGAGTGTTAAGTGACTTGCCCAGGGTCACACAGCTAGTTAAGTGTCAAGTGTCTGAGGCCGGATTTGAACTCAAGTCCTCCTGAATCCAGGGCCAGTGCTTTATCCACTGTGCCACCTAGCTGCCCCCAGGATTTATTTATTTTTTTAATCATCACCCTGTAGCCAGTGTGGTGGTGTCTCTACTGTTCTTTACATGATAGACATATAATTAATCACCTGGCTTATAAAAATGAGAGAAATTTTATTTTATTTTCTTGAACCATTGGTCAGATTTAAAACAACTCATTTGAACCTGCCTATAAGAAAAGATACTGATCTTGTAGTATACCACTAAGTCATTGTAGGAAAGAAACATTAACAGGTAGGATTTATAGCTAGATCCTGATTAATGCAAATAATGAATTCCCCTGCTTTGGTCATATTACTCGAGTTCACACTGCACATTTCCATCGGTCTAGAACTAATTACCATGGATTATACCATAATAGCTTCAAATAGCACAACTTTACATACATGTGATCACTTCAGGGATTCATTATTTGCACTAATTGGGAACTGACTATAATATATACCAGATGCCATGATTTGTGAATGCTTGATAGAAATGATTCCTTGTTAGATTAGGTTGCAGTATTCTTAGTGGTCTGTAGTGAAGGTACATGTTGCTGTTGGCTTGTCTGAAGGATTGTGTTAAGCTAATAACAATAATAGCCTTTATTTCTTTATTTTTGGGGGGGCAGTGAGGTTTAAGTGACTTGCCCAGGATGACACAGCTAATAAGTGTCAAGTGTCTGAGGTCAGATTTGAGCTCAGGTCCTCCTGAATCCAGGGCCGGTGCTCTTATCCACTGCGCCACCTAGCTGTGCCCCCCCCCAATCTTTTTTTTTTTTTTTTTTTTGTGGGGCAGAGTTAAGTGACTTGCCCAGGGTCACACAGCTAGTAAGTGTCAAGTGTCCCAGGCCGGATTTGAACTCAGGTCCTCCCGAATCCAAGGCCGGTGCTTTATCCACTGCGCCACCTAGCTGCCTCCCCTACCTGTCTTTTAAAATGGATCTTAAAAACCTGGATTGAATACATTATTGCCGTACCTCATTTTTCAAGGTGATGCTTCTGTATGGGATTGTGACTGGTACAAAGATAGCACCAGGCAAGAGCCGTTCCATATTTTGATTCTCTTCTCCCAATTTGATTTCCTTTAAAAATATATATATATATATATATTTTTTTTTCATATATATTTTCCCCCCAATTTGATTTCTTACTGAAAGGAATATTTGAAAAACATGTCTGATGCTTCTACCATTTATCACAATCACTCCCTTTTCCAAACCATGTTTGTTTATGTAAGATTTATTCAAAGATTGATTTCTTTTTTTGAGGGAAAAATAATTCATTCCAAACTGTGCTTCATTAGTCCCTGCCTCTAAGATGGGCTGATTTTAAATCCATTTTTTAAGATTCTCAGGAAGCTCTTTTTGTCACTTCAGCATGTCCATGATCTCATCTATATGACTACTCTGTACACTCTTAGAGACCTCTGCATGTCTTCTCATGCTATTTGATTCTTGTGTGTGTCTGTGTCTGTGTGTGGGTGAACATATATTTCTTCACTAAGTCTTCCCAAAAGGAAGATATATCATGGGTTCCAGTGCATTATTAGAGCAACCTATCTATCATTCTTTTTTTTTTTTTTTTTTTTTTTTTAGCGAGGCAATTGGGGTTAAGTGACTTGCCCAGGGTCACACAGCTAGTAAGTGTTAAGTGTCTGAGGCCGGATTTGAACTCAGGTACTCCTGACTCCAGGGCCGGTGCTCTATCCACTGTGCCATCTAGCTGCTCCTATCATTCATTTTTAAGCCAAATAATAGAGGTGTTATTTAATATGAACAGATCTACTCAATACTAGCATATTAATGTAGTGTCAAAGCACATAAATTATTTAGTAGATAGATCTTTAATATCCTTTATTGTAAAATGCATATATTTTTTGTTATAAAGCAAAAATACAAAGTAGGTGTTTTTGTCACTTCAAAAATCTTAATAATTCTCATAGCTCACTCTCAGCTATGATTTGTGGGCCTTGCATTATTTACTTTCTATTTTTTTGGTTGGTAATGTAGTTGAACAGGTCTAGAAAGGCATTTGATGTTGAAGGGTTCCTGATAAGAAGGTGTGATTAGAATGAGTTGGATTGTTTGAGGATAGGGGTTAGGCTGCTGTAAGGTAAAAGGCTGTCACTTTTAAAAAACATCTGTGGTGTCTGGGAATGGATTAGATTTAGCAGAAAGCAAAAGCTTGTAGTCATTTCATGGGATCTGGAGATTTTTTTTTGCAAGGTAAGAACTAAAACAATAAAAAAAAATGAAACTTTGTATTTTGTACTTACTTTAGATTAAAGATAAATATTTATGAAAGAGAAACCATTTTCAGGACAGAAATAGAACATAAAACTTTAAATAGCCATGAAAATGAATGAATGAATAAATAAATATGTAAATAAATAGATAAATATTGCTATAAAAGATTTGAAATATTAAGAATTTATTCTAATTTCTTTGTTTTCTACATACAAGTGAAAAAAAACTTGGCATTTTCCTTCTGCCTTCCTTTATTTGGGGGTGGGGCATGAGAAAGGGGAAGGAAAGGAATATTCCTGGAGTCCAGAGAAACAAGTTCCAGGCCCAGGTCTGTCATTAGCTATTGTAAAGGTCAATTTATCTGTACCTCATTTTACAGAGCAGGAAAATGAAGGAGATAAACCTGTATGAATCCATTTTTTTCTATATTCCACATGAATTGAAATGAGGAGTGATGAGTAAGACGCTGAATTAAAAGTCTTTGACTGGATGGAATATTAGGGTTTTTTTTTCCTTTTTCTTTATCTTGTCTATCTTATTCAAGTATTCCAGGCAGTTGGGCTGAAAGGTGGAGAAAGACAAATGACTTGTATGCTCGAGGAGGGGGTGGTGATTGATGGTGGAATATATTGACACATAGCTCAAAAAAAATACTAACATCCTCAATGATTTGTTGCTAGCTAGAGAAAAGGAGGAAACTTCGGAACAAATAAATTTTGCCTTGTGGACCACACCCATACATGCAGTGAAGGAAGCTGATTGTGTCCTTTAGTCACCATTGAAAAGATGAGAAGCAGATATTTTAAATTACAGCAAAGTAGCTTCACTGGTTCTGGATGTACCAAACCCACAAAATTATGCAGTAGTTTCTCAGCTCCCTGAGCTTGAAACAAATTCTGTGCATCTGTTCCTGGTTTTTTGGTTTGTGTTTTTTTTTTTCTTTTCTTTCTTTCAGAACATGCAGGGCTCATTGTAAACTAGCAAACTGAGCTGTTGTTTATCCAGCATTTTTTGTTTTTATTTTTTTTTTAAACTTACAACTTCTCTTGTCTTGATTGAATACATCTGTATTGTTTTTCATATAAATGGCTTAGCAGCATACTGTGAGGGGATCCCAACTGTAGGCTGGCACGGATAAAACAATCCTCCTTTGAACAGACATATTTATTCTTTCTTTCTCTCTTCTCTTCTCTTCTCTTCTCTTCTCTTCTCTTCTCTTCTCTTCTCTTCTCTTCTCTTCTCTTCTCTTCTCTTCTCTTCTCTTCTCTTCTCTTCTCTTCTCTTCTCTTCTCTTCTCTTCTCTTCTCTTCTCTTCTCTTCTCTTCTCTTCTCCCCTCCCCTCCCCTCCCCTCCCCTCCCCTCCCCTCCCCTCCCCTCCCCTCCCCTCTCCTCTCCTCTCCTCTCCTCTCCTCTCCCCTCCCCCCCTCCCCTCTCCTCCCCTTCCCTTCTCTTCTCCCTTCCCTTCTCTTCTCTTCTCTTCCCATCCCTCTGTCTTTCCCTCTGTTTCTCTCTCCCCTCCTACCTCCTGCCTTCTGTAACAAATCCAGATTTTTCTACTAAGAAGCTTTTTTAAAAAACAAATTAATGTGGGCCATTTGTGAGTAGTTTAAAAGACTTTAAGTCATTTATTAGATCAGAAGCCATGGTTTGTAGGGGAATATTTGGTAGCTCTCATAGTATTATAAAAACATTAGCATGCCTGGTATGTTTGGCACAGATTTTGGAGGAGAGGGGAAACTAAAGACTAAATTTAAGTTACAGATTGTACATATAGGATAAACCTACAGGTTAGAGCAAAGGGGTAGAGGACTCTGAACTCAACTTTTGTCCTAACATATGCCCAAGTGACAGTTTGCATTTAAAAAAGCAAAAACAAGCTTAATTTTCTCTTTTTCAGAATTGAGAGGGTCATAGATAACAACACTACGGTGAAGATGGTCCCTATCAAAATTGTCCACTCTGAAAGCCATGCAGAGAAGGAGAGTCGACAGAACCTTGTAAGCACCATGGAACCTCCTGCTTTGCCCAGTGGCTTGGAAAAAGACCAAATCAAGACACTAAGCACCTCTGAGCAGTCCTACTCACGCTTCTGCGCCTATACCAGGCAGGGTGTGGAGCCTGAGGCTGAGAATAAAACCAGAGTGTCTGACTCAGAACCAACTGAAGCCTTGGGGTACAACTTGAAAGACAGCGATGTATCCACCCCAGTTGTCAGCTACATGAAGGCCAAAGAGAAGACACTGGAAGACTTGAAGTCAGAGGAACTAGCCAGGGAAATTGTAGGAAAGGATAAATCCTTGGCAGATATTCTGGATCCCAATGCAAAAATAAAAACCACCATGGACCTGATGGAGGGAATCTTCCCTAAAGATGAACATCTCTTAGAAGAGGCTCAGCAACGTAGAAAGCTGCTTCCAAAGGTCCCTTCTCCCAAAATTACAGACGAAAAGTGAGTAGAATTTCATACTTATTCTATGGCTCCCTCTGTTGATGGTACAATGTCGTCCTAAGAATTTTCCTCTGTTTTATATCTCAGGGTAACTGGGTTGGATCTTATATTGATTTTGATGAAGGCCAACATGATGGTTGGTCAGTACTGTTTGATACACCTTATTAAATTTCAGAAGTGTAGCCAGAGGCTAGCTGTCATCCTTGAGAGATGGTTGCTTTCATGTCTGGCAGAGATGTAAAGGTAAGGTGGATAGGAATGTAGAAAAATAAACACTGCCACTAATTATGCCTCAGTAGCTCAAGGCATTTGATTTATAGCAGTACTCCTGATCCTTTCTTTTTTTTTTCCCCCTATAGGTGAGTAAAGAAAACTAAGGGTTTTTAAAATGATTTTTACATAGGTGCCTTCCTTATCCAATATTAAACTTTGATTGGCTAGCAAATTGTAAATTTTAAAGCTTTCAAAATGTAAAAATCATAGTATGATCTACCTATGATTTATCTCCCCACTTGTCACTGAAAACCTGAGGCTAATTTGTCCTTTTGTGGGATGTCGGTAAAATGGAGCAGGGGGGTAAGATCCACTTAGAAAAGTTGGATGCTAGAACTTCTAAGGAGAGGTCTGGGGCTACCACTTACATATTTATTGCTATAAAAGAGGTGAAATCTTGAGGAATTTTAAGGTTGTGATTATTATGATTATTTCATTTAAAAACCCTTATGGGAAAAAAGCGCATTTATGGAGTCAAGAGAAATAAGTTCCAGTCTCAACCTGTCAAGGTTTATGAACTTGGACAAGTAATTTCTCTGAACTTCATTTGCCTGATCTGTAAAATTGGGGTGACATAAGGGCATATATGAATCTAGATTTTCTTTATTCCAAGTGGACATGAATAAATGATGAACAATGTGAAGACACAATTTGGGAACTCCCAGGCCCCACTAATATGTAAATATTTTAACAGCATTAGAAATTATTTAATAGCAACAAGTTCAGTCAGGGATTCTACAATGAATGATTTCCCTACAACCAAAGCTAACTGGGGGGTGGGGAGAGACAGACAGACAGAAACTCATATTTTTCTTGCTTTCCAACCATATTTTAGACATCAACAGTATTTGTCTTAATATGTCCTAGAATCTCCTGGTCATAGACTGTTGGTTCTAGAAGTGCTATGTGGGTTCAGGACCAGTATAGTTTAGATTCAGGAATCTAGATCATCCCAAACTCAGACTCTCACTAGCTGTATTAACTCTGGGCAAGTACTTTTACCTCTGTTTGCTTCAGTTTCCTCAACTGAAAAATGGAGGTGAGTATTAATCAATGTTTATTTGACTTTTTAGACTATACTAGGCACTGTAGTGACTATGAATTACCATGCCAGATTCTACAAACTTGTGGGAACAGGGGGCTGCTTGCCCTACAACCTATATTATCCATGGATATCATTTGCCAAGGGAATGGAAAACAAGTCACTCACTTGGATTTTCTACCAGAGATGCTTATTTTCTATTTTTCATAGGCCCATGGCTGTTTAGATCTGTTAAATTTAGATGGGATTCTTCTTTAAAAAAAAAAAATTGACACTTACTAGCTGTGTGACCCTGGACAAGTCACTTAAATCCAATTGCCTCTTCTCTCCCCCCCCCCCCCAATAAAATAAAACAAAAAAAAAAGAAAAAGATCTACAGGTACATTTGAAATAGACTAGTTCTGTTTACTAACATGTCAGCTTTCATTTTATCAGGCTTATAGTTGAAAAGGTTTTTAACTTAGCAGAACTATGGTTTTATCAGGGGTGAGTACTTGTTTTACACCTGCAGCTCAGTGGTCTTCCACGTTTTCTTAACTTTAGTGATTCTTGCCCATACCTTTTGTAAAATATTCAATACAGATCAAATCAACGCTTTGATGCCTTCCTCAAAGTTTCTGTTCACATTTGTCCCCGTCAACTCCTAGTTTTCTCAGCTCCTTTCTAACTCCAACAGACATTAGTTCTACAAGGCAAATTACTCTGGACTAGTCATTTAATTTTCCAGAATCTCAAAGTTTTCTCATATGTAAAATGAGAAGGGTTGAACTAGATAATCAAAGTTTCCTTCTAGTTCTAACAGTCTGAGATTTTATTTAAATCTAAATTATAATTTAAAAACCATCTGAAAATAGATGTTTCAGCTGTGTGCTTGACTTATTTCTCTTTAATTACTTACATTTGCAGGCTTTGATGACTGGCAGGGGGCTTTTTTTGGGGGGGGGAGCCTTTTTTTCCTTCATCTCCAGACCCATTTGTGTCTTCCCATCAAAGCCAACATTTACTGTACTTGTCATCACCCAGGGGACAGGATTGAGGGGAAACATCCATTGCACTGGTTGTCAGCTAATTAAAGTTTTGACTTTTTAAAACCAGGAAAGAAGAACAGAGCGCACCATCTGCCATCTCCCTGACAACCAATTCCACTTACTACAGTACATCTGCACCCAAGGCCGAGCTTCTGATTAAAATGAAGGACATGCAGGAGCAGCAGCAGCAACAACAGCAGATTGCAGAGGATTCTGAAGATGAGCTCGACCATGACCTGTCAGAGAAGAAGGTAGAATGGATTGAGATTCTATTGGGGGGGGGGGGGGTGACAGTAATCACCCACGCAAAAATATGAGCTCAAGGACTATGTTTTTATTTAACATCCTTGAGGTCCTGGACATTAAGCACCTTGTTTATTTGGTACAGTCAACACAGTGGTATGATGTTCACCTTGTAGGTGGTACTTTGAAGTTTAAACCTTTAACTCTTTATGGTTAGGCCACTTGAGGTTAATTCAGCCATGTTGACATTGGGTGGCATTGCCACGGGACCTCCCAGCCATCATGGAGTGATGAAAGCAGGTGCCAAATCAGTTATATTGATTTCTTAAGCTCTGGGCTTTGCTTAAAGCTGACCTGACTTCACCTCCTGGCTCCATCACGGTGTGTATTTTCCCCCCTGACTCATTTATTTTATCACACAGGCGTTTCATCTGTATTTAACATTTCATCAGAAACCTGGGCACTTGACACTTGAGTTAAATAAATAGACGCTGTTTCAGAATTTTCTTCTATAGAAAATGTAAAGAATTTAAAGAGTGGTCCAAGACAAACCCTGCCAGAACTTCCAAACAGTCTTGCTTATGTCAGTGTTATCACCCACCCTTCAGTTCCCTTAGTGATCGTACACTACCACCAAATTAGGAGACAAAGGGGCGGGATAATCTTAATGTCTAAAAATTCTTTTCATTCCGTTAGCATGGATTTGTGAACAACTCTTATGTTTCTGTTAGATTTGCTGCATGTTTAGTACTGGGCTTCAGATTTAAACATACTATGAGATTTATGATAGAAAAGTGTTGGATGTATTTAAATCAACAGACATTTGGTAAGCAGCCACTACGTTCTAGGCATGGCACTGAAAATAGTTTTTCTATTCAGGATTCCAGTTCATGAGTAGGAAAATAAAAGTAAGTTAGTTTTGTCCAAAGATAATTTCATAATTTCAGTCTTTCTGGGTCTTGTTGGTGGGGAGGGGCACAGTCTGATTTTCTTCCCTTGCATGCCTGCAAATCATATTTTCTAGTTTTCTTATATTTATGTATGAATAGTAGTTTTGTGGTGCTTTCTTGTTTGGGTCAAACAAGAGACTGTAGAACTGAAGAGCTGTAGAACTGAAGTCAAGAAGGCTTGAGTTCAAATCCAGTTGCATAACCCCAGGCAAGTAGTTTGCCTCAATTTCTTCAAATGAGGACAGTAATAGTACCTCACTCCCTGGGTGGGCTGTAAGGATAAAAATAAGATAACACATTTGTAAAGTGCTTTTCGATCCTCAAAGCATTATATAGATGCTAGATGATAATAATAATAATAACAACTGATAATGTGTTGTTGTGTTATTCCTTAGGGGAAGAAGCACACCTTGATTTAAAAGCCTTCTGAAAAGTCCTGTTCTCACTCTTCTGTCTGGCATTTAGCTATTTATCTTTTTGTTTCACTGAAGGCAAGCTGTTGAAGTGTTCTCACTTTCTATCTTATCATAAAATGACTGCAGTTCAGTAGTAAATATGTTATTAGAGACTTTCCTTCTGACATCCTCAGCCTATTGAGCAGCTAGTTTTCTGTGTAAACCTCTGTTTTCCTTCTAATAAATGTTTTTGTAATTTTACTAAAAGAGACCTATTTCAGGGGGCAGCTAGATGGCACAGTGGATAAAGCACTGGCCCTGGATTCAGGAGGACCTGAGTTCAAATCTGGCCTCAGACCCTTGACACTTACTAGCTGTGTGACCCTGGGCAAGTCACTTAGCCCTAATTGCCCCCCTCCCCCAAAGAGAGAGAGACACAGACCTATTTCATGTCACTTTGGACAGGGTTGCAGTACTTAGGTGATTGAGCAGTTATCCTTCCCTCTCTGGTTCTGAACATAAGACAATCTACGTTATCCTCCAGCTAATCGTCATATTTTACCTCTCTCATTTCTTGAACATTTGTGCAATTATTATTTAATACCCTTGTACAAAATTTGGTCCTGTAATGAAAGGAAATAAACATACCTCAACTGGGCTTATACCAAACTCAGGTTTCCAGGCAGTTTTAAGATGCCTTTTTTTGTTCCTCCTCCTTCCCTTAAAAACAAAACAAAACAAAGACAAAACCATTTATAGTTCTTATTTTGTGACCTTGATGGACATTCTAAATTTTATTCTTGACAGAGGAAGACCCTTAATCTTTATTTCTAACAAGTCAAAGCCTAGAGCTATTTTCCTTCATCAGTTTTCAGCAACATCCTCTCTCTGTCACCCCAAATCTACCACTAAATTCCAGGTTTAAGTTTAGGATCTTAAGATTTTGTGCTGCAAGGAATCTTAGAAGTTATCTGGTTCATAGGAATATGGAGTTAGAGCTGGAAGAGACCTTAGACCCCATTGAGTGCAACCCCCCATCTTTTGGGGGGTAAGGGGCAATGAAGGTTAAGTGACTTGCCCAGGATCATACAGCTGGTAAGTGTCAAGTGTCTGAGGCTGGATTTGAACTCAGGTCCTCCTGAATCCAGGGCCAGGGCTTTATCCACTGTGCCACCTAGCTGCCCCTGTTAATATCTTTTAAAATAGAAATGAGGGAAAAAAAATAAAGCAGAAATGAGGACACTGAAGAATTGTTTTCTACCAGTGGCCTAAGCAGGTCAGAATATAGTTACTGAAATATGCTCTTACCCTTGAAGTGTTTCCCCAGGCTTAGAAATGGAATGGAAAAGAGGGACAGAAATTCTCCATTCTCCTTTTCTATCATATACTTGTTACCTGAGTAATATGTTCTTGCAAAAAACAGTGCCATTCATGACTGTGCAATTTTGAATTTGATTTAAAGTGGGCTTCATTTTTTAAAAAGCAGCTTTTCTTTTAAAAGAAAAGGATAGATAAGAAACAAAGGTGCATAAGGTCTGAATGGATCATAGCATGAGAGATCCTGAAGCATTGAAATTAATGAGAGAAATGTGTAGGCATCCTGAGCAAATGAGACTTGACCTGGTCAATCTAAAGTAATTTAGAAGTTCCATGTGTATTTAGGAGCAAAAGCTCTACAGATTAATCAGTCAGTAGGAATGTATATCCTATAAAACTGCTTACCATTTTAATCTCTTTGAGTATTTCAACATACTGACAAGCCTAAGACAAATGTAACCTGACGAGGGTCGCCCTTTTACTCCCTGTGATTTTAAGTTCAGGCCTTTGATGTCAATTTTTTTTTCCTTCTCATTTGAGCTGTATGAAAAGCTGTATCTCAATTTTCTTGAAGAATTATTTATCTTCATCTTAAAAGCTATAGAGGGTCAGGAGTGTTTAGTTGGCAATATCCAAGAGCAGCTTTCATGATACTTGTTCATTCTGGTATGTTTCCCACAGAGAGAAAAGGAGTTGTTGCCTTTAATTACTTCTTCCTGTATTAATTATTAGTTCAGAGGGGCATAGAGTCCAATTTCACATATGTGGTTTATAAGGTCACTACACCTCCCACTCCTTGCTGAAATGTGGTCTGCTCTTGACCTGGACTGATTTTCAAATTCCAAACTTGAATAAAATATTGAGGGTTTTTTTTTTCTCCTCTTCATATGTGAGTTGATTTTAAAAATCCTCAGTGAATTTTGAAATTCAGATCTTTTCCTTTTTCCTTGGCTTAATTTGCATTTAGCAAAAGAGCCACATTTGTTTTCAGTCAGCGTTTCTTATATGTTTATGTAATATGCTAGAATCCAACAGCACTTCAGAGACCCAGGATGTGGTTATTGAAAGGGGGGACCATAGTCTTTTCTGATTTTCAGGTTTAAGCTAAGCAGGTGACTCACCTAGGGACTTGGAGTTATGTGGTTGCCTCCATGACTCTGCTTCCCTCCTTCCTTATAGCTATGAAATGGGAGTGCTCATCCTACTGGTAATAAGTTAGGTTAGGGTATCTTTGGCCTTTTCCAAGTGAGCTGCACTGTACACACCAGGGTACACTAGGCCTCGGTGAATGTTCATAGGTGGAAAATATCTTGGTCATCAGAAAATATATAACATCAGCCAGAGAAACAAGGTAAAGACAGATCTGAAAGTGCCCAGGGTGTTGATGTTTTACCATGGATTGCTGCATCAATTTGTAAATAGCAATTTAATCATGTTACTTCAGTGTAAGGTGGGTTTTTTTCCCCCTTCTATCATGGTTTTGTATTGTTAGGGGCTAAAATTCTAGCTAGTCTGTCTACAATATCTAATGAGTGGTTGCCAATAAATTATAAGCTTTAGCAAGAGTTAGACTTTTAAGCGTTTATTAAGGAGAATAAGAATTTGGTAAAGAGAGAGAGAATGGCCTACATTCATCTATCTATTAAAGGGACAGTACATTTCTAGCTCCCTTCTCCACCACAGTCCACAGGAAAGAGCCCGAGTCAGAGTGCCAGGCTCCCCCTTCTCCCTCCCACAAGCAAGCGTCACTTCCTGACACCAAAGAAAAGACTCATGGTCTTGCCCTTAGAGACCTTCACCTCATGGCAGAGCATTTCTACAGTGAGTCTCCAGCAGGTGGCGTCATTCCAATTGTTACCATATCCAGGATTTAACAGAAAAAAAAATCTTAAATATTACTTTAAAACTGAATGTTAGAAGTGATTTCATTAATCTTCCAAGTTCATTCAAATCCTTCTTTTAGTCTTTACTTTTCTCTGTTTGTAAGAAACTTTAATAATGGGATTAATACTTCAATGGATAGTTTGGTTTCATTGATGTGGGTACTTCCTCCAATTGTCTTGCTCCATGTATCCCTTGTCTTTGTCCTCCCATAAGTCAGCCACAAGAGATCCACCCATTAAATAAAGAAAAACAATAGGATTACCAGGTTTAAATAACTTTTATTCAGATGTTATGTTTCATTTGGAAGCCTTAAAAGTACTCAACAAAAATAATTCATGAGGTCTCCATGTTCTTGTAAAAAAAGAGTTAAAATAATAATAGCTAATGTTTTTATAACATCTAAAGGTTTACAAAGTACTTTCCGTTCATTATATTATTTGAGCCTTACAACAAACGTATGAGGTAGGTTTTATAGTTATTATTATCCTCATAGGGAAGCATATTAGAAATAGTAAGCAAATTGCCCATGGTCACAAAGCTAAGTTTCAGAGGTAGGATTCAAAACTGGGTCTTTACTGACTCCAAGAGTAGCATTTTTTCCACTATACCACATTGTCACTAATTAAAAGTAGATGCTAAAAACAAAAAACAAAACAAACAAACAAAAAAAGTAGATGCTGCTGTCTTCAAACGTTATGACTTTTCGTAATCATAAAAAGGTATCGACTCAACTAGAATAGATGATATGGCCACCAGGTAGTATAGTAGATGAATTACTGAATTTGGTGTCAGGAAGACCTGAGTTCAATTCCTCCCACTAAATATATGACCCTGGCAAGTCACTACTTTTCTTAGCCTCCATTTTCTCATCTGTAAAATGGGACTAATAATAATGAACTAAATGGGGCAGCTAGGTGTCGCAGTGAATAGAGCACCGGCCCTAGGGTCAACAGGACCTGTTTTTTAAATTCAGCCTCAGACACTTGACACTTACTGGCTGTGTGGCCCTGGGCAAGTCACTTATCCCCAATTGCCTTCTCTTCCCACCCCCCCACCCCCCAAAAATATTATTAAGAATCAATGAAGGGACAGCTAGGTGGCGCAGTAGAGCACCGGCCCTGGAATCAGGAGGACCTGAGTTCAAATCCGGCTTCAGACACATGACACTTACTAGCTGTGTGACCCTGGGCAAGTCACTTAACCCCAATTGCCTCACCCCCCCCCCCAAAAAAAAAGAAGAATCAATGAAATACCATTCCTAAAATGCATTAGTGATCTTAAAGTGGCAAAGAAATGCTAGCTAGTTTAGTAGTGCTACTAGTAATAGTGGCAGTAGAATTTTAACTTCTGTTTTCTGTCTTTCCCATAATCTTATCTTTTTAAGATTTATTTTAAGGGGCAGCTAGGTGGCACAGTGGTTAGATCACCAGCCCTGGATTCAGGAGGACCTGAATTCAAATCCAGCCTCAGACACTTAACAATTACTAGCTGTGTGACCCTGGGCAAGTCACTTAATCCCAATTGCCTCACCCCCCCCCCCAAAAAAAAAGGAGATTTATTTTTTTTAATTTTTTTTTTGCGGGGAAATTGGGGTTAAGTGACTTGCCCAGGGTCACACAGCTAGTACGTGTCTGAGGCCGGATTTGAACTCAGGTACTCCTGAATCCAGGGCCAGTGCTTTATCCACTGTGCCACCTAGCCGCCCCCTGAGATTTATTTTAAAAAGGTAAACTTCAGCCTGCTCACAGATTCTATTTTGTTTTGTTTGTTTTTGTTTTTGTTTTTGTTTTTGTGGGGCAATGAGAGTTAAGTGACTTGCCCAGGGTCACACAGCCAGTAAGTGTCAAGTGTCTGAGGCCGGATTTGAACTCAGGAACTCCTGAATCCAGGGCTGGTGCTTTATCCACTGTACCACCTAGCCGCCCCTTCTATTTTATTTTGAATTAATGAAGCTTTGTAGCTGAGGTTAATGTTTTCGTCTTTTTGGAAGAGTGAGTTAAAGATATTTTGTGCAT
Source organism: Dromiciops gliroides (assembly GCF_019393635.1). NCBI lineage: Eukaryota > Metazoa > Chordata > Mammalia > Microbiotheria > Microbiotheriidae > Dromiciops > Dromiciops gliroides. Next base: position 227,499,858 of record NC_057863.1, on the reverse strand, counting down.
TCTTGCCTCTCCACAGCAGGAGCTCATTGACAGCATCAGCCGAAAGCTGAAGGTGCTACGGGAAGCCCGGGAGACACTCCTAGAGGATATCCAAAATAACAATGCTCTAGGGGATGAGGTGGAAGCCATCGTGAAAGATGTCTGCAAACCAAATGAATTTGACAAGTTCAGGATGTTCATTGGAGACCTTGACAAAGTGGTCAATCTCCTGTTGTCCTTGTCTGGAAGACTAGCCCGGGTGGAAAATGCCCTGAATAACTTGGATGAAAATACATCACCTGAGGAACAGGTAATTTAAACACATGCACACAGACACCTGCCTAGCTCCCCTGAGAATACCTACATGCCTGCCCATCCTCCACTGATGCTGCATCTGATGCCTTTTCTCATGACGCAGACTTGTCATTGAGGGCCATACCAACAGACTCTAAGATCTGGAAGGTCTTAGTTTGATAGTTTAACGGACCTCACAGTGGATTGATTCTATGGCTGTCATCTGAGGGGGCTAGTCTGGCTGCATTCAAAGAGTTTCATCACCAAAAGTTGTTCTACCAGGTGATGATGGGTGGGTTTTTGTGCAGTGTGTGTGTGTGTGTGTGTGTGTGTGTGTGTGTGTGTTTTTGTGGGGGAGGCTTGGGTCATAACAACCAAGATAACATCTATCAAGCCATGGGGGTGGGTGGGTGGTGGGGAGGAGTCCATTGGTGCAAAAAATACCCACATCTAGATCTTTAGATATATTAAAGTAGTCATGATAACTCAAATTTATATCAATTTGAATTTGTATAAATTTATAGAAATTCACTACATTGGTGAAGGAATAACGACATCTAGATCTTTAGAAATATTAAAGGAATCATAATAACATAAATTTAGATTTATATAAATGTATATGCATTCACTTATGTCAGTAAAGGAAATAACCCCCATTTAGAGCTTTAGAAATTTTGAATAGTAACAAGTCAAACACGTAAATGTGCAAAGATTTGTTTATAATTTTAATTAATTAATTAATTTTTTGTGGGGCAATGGGGGTTAAGTGACTTGCCCAGGGTCACACAGCTAGTAAGTGTCAAGTGTCTGAGGCCAGATTTGAACTCGGGTACTCCTGAATCCAGGGCCAGTGCTTTATCCACTGTGCCACCTAGCCGCCCCATGTGTAAAGATTTTATGAAGCACTTTCCTTGGTGTCCATAGGAATTAGGTACATTTCACAGATGAAGAAGCTCAGGAGAGGTTAAGTGTTGTTCCCATGGTCACACAGCTATTAGGCATCAAAGATGGGACTGAAACCTAGGCCTTCTCTCAAGTCACATGGTCTTTCTGTTACATACATTCCTCATTACAGATGGGAGGAAGGCAGAGTGAGAATACCTTTTCTTCTTCAGGTTATTTGCATACTTTCTTAGGAACATCATAAATATATATAATGTCATGGGATCAGAGGATTTAGAGGTTATCTCATCCATTCTCATTTTTCAACTATAAAAAAAACTCCAAAACCAAAAAATTGTCTATCATTTGTCCAACAAGCATTTTTATTAAGCCTTTACTATATATATGCGAGGCATTGCACTAGGCACTGGGGAGGGATACAAAAACAAAAATGAATACAGCTTTAGCCCTCAAGGTGCTCACATTTTTTTTTTTTTTTTTTTTGGCTTCTCCTCCAGGACCAGTGTGTTCTGTGGGGATTGTTTTTTTTATTATTTTTTTTTTTTTAGTGAGGCAATTGGGGTTAAGTGACTTGCCCAGGGTCACACAGCTAGTAAGTGTTAAGTGTCTGAGGCTGGATTTGAACTCAGGTACTCCTGACTCCAGGGCCGGTGCTCTATCCACTGCGCCATCTAGCTGCCCCAAGGTGCTCACATTTTATCAGGAAATATGCATCTATATGTGCATCTAATGCATACACAAAAATCTGTATAACATGAATTTTTTTTCTTTTTTGGAGGGAGAGCAGCACCATTACTTGTTGGGGGAGATTAGGAAAGGTTTATGTAGCAGGTGACATTTTAGCTGAACTTTAAAAAAAAAAGTAAGGATTTTAGTGGGGGTAAGGAAAGAGTACGTTTCAGGCACTTGATCAAAGCTAGTGCAAAGACACAGAAAGGGCGGTGGAGTGTTGTGAGGAACCACAAGGAGGCAGATTTTTTTCTGTACAAATGCCTAAAGAGGGGCAGCTAGGTGGTGCAGTGGATAGAGCATCAGCCCTGGAGTCAGGAGTACCTGAGTTCAAATCCGGCCTCAGATACTTAACACTTACTAACTGTGTGACCCTGGGCAAATCACTTAACCCCAATTGCCTCACTCAAACAAACAAAACAAAAACAAATGCCTAAAGAGCGTCTTCCTTTCCAAGTGATAGTAATTATTTTTTCTATAAGGCAAATATTGCGGGGGCAGCTAGGTAGCACAGTGGATAGAGCACCGGCCCTGGAGTCAGGAATACCTGGGTTCAAATCCGGCCTCAGACACTTAACACTTACTAGCTGTGTGACCCTGGGCAAGTCACTTAACCCCAATTGCCTCACTAAAAAAAAAAAAAATATTGTGAGAGAAAATATGATGTAATAGAGAGCTGGTCTGGGAGCCAGGAAGACCCAAGTTCAAATCCTGACTCTGACACATTCTGGCTTTGTGATCCTATACAAGTCCCCTTTTTTTTTTTTTTTTTTTTTTTGCGGGGCAATTGGGGTTAAGTGACTTGCCCAGGGTCACACAGCTAGTAAGTGTTAAGTGTCTGAGGCCGGATTTGAACTCAGGTACTCCTGACTCCAGGACCGGTGCTCTATCCACTGTGCCATCTAGCTGCCCGTACAAGTCCCTTTTTTAAGATTGTAGGTTTCAGAGACCATGCCAGACTGTATTGGTAGAGAGTTTCCTCATTCAAACATTCTTTGTACCAATGAAATCATAAAACCAGTCCCTATCCCCATGCATAGTAACATCATTCCTTTCAAATCTATTAAAACAAATTGTTTACTGGACATTGGCAGAAGAAATTTCATCATCTAGGGGTTCCCCAAAATAATGAAATTTCAGATCCCTCAAGTAAATAGTAGCAATCAGAAGTCAAAATTGGTGGGGCAGGGATGAAGAGCAGGGAGAGGGGAGACAAAACAAAAAGACACGGCCAATGGAGGAGATGACAGTAACAATTGTGGGAACTCTCCTCCTCCAGCTTTGCCTATTGCCACTTCCCTTATTCATCTCGATGCCTACTCCTTAAATACTGTGGTTTCTTTTCCTCTAGCGAACGCTCCTTGAGAAGCAAAAACTGCTCACGCGCCAGCATGAAGATGCAAAAGAGCTCAAAGAAAACCTGGACCGCCGGGAGCGCATCGTTTTTGACATTCTGGCCAGCTACCTGAGCGGGGAAAGCCTGGCTGACTATGAGCACTTCGTGAAGATGAAGTCAGCCCTCATCATTGAGCAGCGGGAACTAGAAGATAAAATCAAGCTGGGTGAGGAGCAGCTGAAGTGTTTGACTGAGAGCCTCCCACCCGAACGGGTCAAGTAAGAGGAGAAATGTCCTGCTGGAGGGCTGGAGCAGGAGTTTTCAGGCCCAGTTTCTGAGCGTGCAAAGTTGGGGGAGGAACCCAGCTTATATTTATGCCCTGTGGAAAGAGTCCTAAATACATTTATAGAGAGAGCAGAATTGCTATCTTACAAGAGCAATAACTTCCTCATTTGTTTCGTTTGGATGATGTATTTAATTTGTTTTAGTTTGTTCTCATTGCTGAGCTCAATGGCTCATCTTATGCTTCCTTCTTTAGAAATGACTGCAAATGAAACTAGAAAAGTTTAAGCTTCAAATTCAGTGTGTTGTGAAGTCTATTCCAGTAGTGCATGCAGATAATTTTTTTTAATGAAATAGCTACTGTTTCTCCTGTCTTCAGATGCTGTACGGATTGTTGATGAACCCAACTTTAATGAGTATGTGGACAGCGTGCAGCCTTATAAGGAAATGAGACATATCAGGGGGAGAAAACTCTGGTGTAGACCTCTAATAATTCATCCAGGGAGCAGGGCTGCATTTTCATATCTGTTCCACCTCATTTAACTTTATAAGCATTAACTTATCATATCATATAATGATGTTATCTGGTCCTAGCAGATGATAATAATTTATTAACACTTTGGAAAGGTGAATGGTTTGTTAGTGGTTTAGAACCAGTTGTGAAATTGATTCCCTAAACTGTTGGCTCAGGCCTCCTGAGAATGAAATACCACTTAAGGAAATAGTGTGCATGCCTTCTCTCCTTGCCACTGCCATGCCCCTCCATCCCCCCCCAACCCCATCCAAATGATGTTTCCTTGAAGACTAAGTTCATTACTTTTTAAAATGTCCCGTCCCCGAAGTAGCGTGGCCATTAGGGTTAACGAGTTGGTGTTTCACCAGAACATCTTAATATAGTCTGTATTTTCTTTTCCCCTACACCACAGTCGTTTTGTGTGCATAGTCACTAAAATAATGACACTCAATGCTGCTTACCTCCTTTGATATGCTTAAATGGGTCACCAAAGCTTTTTGGGGACACATTTCATTCCATTGTTTGTCTCACCCTACTTTTAGCAACCACCCAAAATGTATAATTGCTGTTCAAAATCTTTTCATAACTGTTTTCTAAAAGTTTGTATCCTTTTTTTACTCACTGAAAAACAAAATTCCAACATAAGAAAAGGCTGTTGTCATGTTTCCAGTAGCCTAGTTATTTTCACAGAAGATAATTTTAAAGTGATGTGCTTCCACAAAAATCATTTTCTAGTTCAATGTACATTTCAAGGCAAGAGGAACCTTGTACAACTTCATATTTTAGATTATAATGGGACGATTGTTAAAGGATCATTTTAATACTTTTTTAATTGTTCTATTTCTACAGAATGTTTTCCCAATTAGGTAGGCCAACCTTCCTTTCAGCATCCATCAGAAGAACTGCACATACACACCCACTCTCACACACACACACACACAAACTTTTAAAAGAACAGTGACAAAACACACTAAATTAGCTGATACGGAAATCAGTTCTTAACACAACTTCAACATCTATACTTCTTTCTTTTGTCAATTTTAATGTGTAACTTCCCAAAGTATGAAGTTACCAACGAGGAGATTTTTTTTTTTTTACAGTGTCAGAGGAAAATACACACACATACGTAATATGTACACACATACATATGTATATACATAAATATGTACAAACCGAAATAGTTGCACACATATATGAGCAGGCAGTCTGCATCATTGGAGGAACCTTCCAAATTGATGAGATCATAGATCCATATGAGTACACGCATACACATATACATGTGCGTATCCATATAGAAGCCAGTCTTTCTACTGTAACGTAGATCATTTTTTCAAAGTTTTTATTCCTATTAAGTTAAACTCCTTCTTCAGTTTGAAAGCCCTTATACTTCTAATGAAGTAATCTCCCTTCTGCCCAGAAGTCATTTGCTGCTATAACAAGTAATGTCAGGGCAAATGATATATTTTGTCCTTGATTGCCACCTCTTCCAATTGTAGCTAAGCTAACTTAAAGAATTTCAGTGTGCTTTTAAAAAAAAAATTAGACAAAGATAGGACGTTCTCCCTTTTATCTGTAATTCCCTGTCCCCTTGCCTGTCCCCTACCCTTTGAGGAAATTCAGTGTACTGAGCATGTTGCTGATTTTGTTACTGAAAGATCCATGATTTTATCACCTTTCGGTGATGCCGAGTACAGTATAGTATTGTGATTGTTTTGATGATAAATGTATGTGTAATGTGAATAATATAATTTGTGTCTGTATCTAATGCTTTGATTTAGGTGTTTCTCTCACACATAGCAATACCGAGTGCTCTCCTGTCGTCTGGCGAAGCAGCATCTTGTTCATCACTGCCCCAACCCATTTCCTGTTTTACCTCTTCTTAAATGTTTGGTTAGAAGGGACCCAAAGATTCTTGTGTCTCCATGTACATAAGTTTGTAAATAGCTATATTATTGCTTAAGAAAAATCTGGTGCTAATGTTTTGCCTCTGGCATTTCTTAGGTGATGGCTAATTCTTCACCTTATGTTATAGCTCCATTGTAGACTTCATTGTATAGTGAGATTTCCGTCCTGGTTCCTGGCTGCAGCTTGGATTCTGCAGTCTTTAGTGGAAAAAATGTGTACAGATTTCATGCTTGACACTTAACACTTACCTATTGGCAAATTACACTGCTTGACTTAAAGGAAATAAATAGTGTCTATTTCAATGTATCGCATGCTTGTCAGTGATTTGTTATGCAAAGACCCAGAATTCTTTTGGTCTGATTTAGTGATGCAGAGTACAATCTCTCCACATCTCAGTTAAATGGTTTTGTGAATGGCAAGAGCCAACCTTCAGGTGATAAACAACAAAGTTAGCCATGCTTCCCTTATGATAAACACACCGCTTTGTTGATAGGGATAGATTCAAAGACTTTTTAGCTTTGTAGGAACTGACAGCATCAATAGTCTACTGTCAGTCTTTTAAAACCACAGCTATCTCCCTGCCACAGTGAAGAAATAGATCATCAGAACAGAGCTATATAGCTGGCACCTCCTCATTTTACACATAAGGAGACCAGGGAGGTTAGAATTTGAACCCAAGACCAAACTAGAGTCCTTTGATTTATCTGCTTCAAACGTGAAAATCTAAATATTTTTATATCCTGCATTTCTTAGGTAACTTAAAAAAAAAAAAGGTGTATTTACTCAAGTCCAGCCAATCTAAACTCAGGTAAAATTCAAGGTTATACTTAAGACTTATTTGTATTTCATACAACTTTAGGCCCAGAGAGAATGTCATCCTTGAGTCTGAAGCTATGTAAAATGAGTGTGTTAAGATGATTGGAAAGCCTTCTGATACACAAGCAGATCAAATTATTAAATTCTTAGCTCATAGCCTCATCATAATATTGTCCATTTTAGCATGGAATTTGTTAAAAAAGGTAGCATGGGAAGTATATGGAGGGAGGTAAGGGCATGTTCTAGCACTACTGGGCCTTATCCAAAGGAGTTTAATATATTTTGTCTATCTATCTATCTCCTAGGTTACACACAACTTGTTTACATGTTTTCCATTAGCCTGGTTTTTTTGAGTTTTGTTTTGTTTTGGTTTTGTTTGTTTGTTTTCCCTTTCTTTCTGTCCTCAGTGCTTTACTATGTGCAATGCCTGGCTATGTGCCTGCTATGTTTAGGCATTTAGTAGATGTCAGTTGACTGATGTTTAGTTTGTTACTGATGATTTTAACTTGGGTATCCATATTACATGAACTACTGTAACCACCTGCTTTTTATTCTCCACAAACCAGGGGAATGCACAGAGTCAAGTATCAGAAGGGCAAGATCTCCCCCTTCTTTTGTCTTTCTTTGCCATCAACACATTTTGAAGGAAGGAAGGAAAGGAGGGAGGCTAGCTTATTAAGAGCCTATTAAATGCAGAAACTACATTAAGTGCTTTACAAATATTCACCTACTTGGTACTCATAACAACCCAGGAAGGATGCTATTACTAACACACACACACACACACACACACACACACACACACACTCCAATTTTACAGTTGTAGAAGCTAAGACAAGCAGGGTTTAGACAGCTAATAAGTGTCATAGATCAAATTTGAACTTGGGTCTTTCTGACCCCCAAGTCTACAGTTCTACCCACTGGGCACCTAAATGCCTTGAAGATAATAATAGCTAGCACTTATCATTTTCAGGTATGCAAGGCACTTTATAAATATTATTTCAATTCATCCTTCCAATAACTGTTGGAGATATGTGCTATTATTATCCCCATTTTATAGATGAGGAAACTGAGGCAGACAGAAGTTAAGTGACTTGCCCAGGGTCATATAGATAGTAAGTATCTGAGGCTACATTTGAGCTCAGGGCTTTCCTGACTCCCACATCCAAAGCTGTATCCACTACGTCACCTAATTGATACATAAGGCTACAAAGACTAACCAAGGCTATTATAAATTGGCATGATTCTTAAATTTTTTTGTACTTAAATGAAGCAACCCAATACTTGTGTATATAAAGGAAGGAACTTCTTTAGTTCAGTTGTTTCAGTTTCGTCCAGCTCTTTGTGATCCCAATTTGGAATTTTCTTGGCAAAGATACTGGAGTGGTTTGCCATTTACTTCTCTAGCTCATTTTACAGGTGAGAAAACTGAGTCAAACAGGGTTAAGTGACTTGCCCAGGGTCGTCCAGCTAGTAAGTGTCTGAGGCTATATTTAAACTCAGGTCTTCCTGACTCTAGGCCCTGTACTATATTCTACTATACCACCTAGCTACCCTTAAGGCACACAATGCTGTTGCCTCTCTTGACTTGGGTTATCTTGCAACTACCTACAGTTATCCCTGTTGGAAGATTCAAAAGTAGCAAGAAGCCCCTCAGTAGAGATGGGGTAGACTGAGGGTGCATAATATTACATCAGATTTGTTTTGCTCCTTGGTACAGTGGATAGAGTACTGGGCATGGAGTCAAGAAGAACTGAATTCATCCTGTTTCAAAAATTACTGGTTGTGCGACCCTGGGCCAGTCATTTAACACCTTTGTATATCAGCTTCCACAACTATAAAATGGGGATCATTAGTGTCTACCTCATAGGGTTGTTTGAGGATCAATTGCTCTTTGTAAAGCGCTTATTACAGTGCCTGCCTGGCACAAAGTAGGCTCTCAATCAATTCTTATTCCATTCCATTCCCCACTTTGTGACAAGAAGATTTTGGTGGGAAGGGAGGTATGAGTCAAGATAATGGAATGTGGTAGATGAGGGGGTTTAGCAGATACTCAGGGGCCCACCTGGAGATTGATCTAAACTGATTGAATTGGGTGAGAGCTACTGACTGCTGACTGGCTTATTTCCAGTTAACTAGATTGTAAGCACATCTGGCTGGTACTTAAGAGGGTATTGTTCTCAGAAGCTTAAAAACTTTGAATTTTACCTCAAGACCACCTTTGGGTCCAGTGAACCAATGAATTTGAATGATGTTAGCCAATCAGCTTGAAGAACCTCCCATTTCTGGGAGGAGGACATGAAGGAGGAAGTGAACGCTGGCGGAGAACTTCTTCCTCTTTGGCTGGAGAGATTGGTGTGGTGGCAGGACTTCACAAGGGCGTTTAGGAAGACTAGGATTTACATGCTATAAGAAATCTGTTCTCAGTCTTTCTCTTTTTACTATCTTATATCTTTTAATAAACCCTTAAAAGCCTAAACTCTTGGTGAATTTATCAGTGATTTTAGCCAGTTTCCCCCCAAAACTGGGGGGGGACAGATTAGAACCCACATTTAGAATTTTAAAACAACACAGGTATAATAACCCAAAGACATTTTTTTTTAAAGGAGGGATAAAGAAAATTATCTGGGGTGCAGAAAAAGTAGGCAGTTAGGTTAAGAGAGCTTGGAGCACTTAAACTAATAAGAGAGAATCTGGACCTGCTCATTCGTGCCTAAAACAAGCAGAGTAAAGATGGCCCCTTTAGAAAAGCAGCTGTTATTATTAGTCCTATTCTTCACTAAGGAACTAAGTATCAAGCACTAATAGCTACTACTAAAAGCAAGCATATTAAGGAGTGGGGGAAAGGTGTGCCAGGCAAAGAGGTTCTCCATCTACAATGAATTCTCTCCTACTCTGATCTTTAAATTTTCATCTCTTTTATAGAACTAGAGTATTAGACCTGGTAGCATCTCAGGCAGCACAGAGAACACACAGAGAAAGAAGGAAGGAAACAAGCATTTCTTAAATACCAGGCACTATACCAAGCCCTCTGCAAATACCTCTTTTTTTTTTTTTTGGTGAGGCAATTAGGGTTAAGTGACTTGCCCAGGGTCACGCAGCTAGTAAGTGTCAAGCGTCTGAGGCCAGATTTGAACTCAGGTCCTCCTGACTCCAAGGCCAGTGCTCCATCCCCTGTGCCACCTAGCTGCCCCCAAATATCTCTTTTGATCCTTAAAACTACCCGGGGGGGGCAGCTAGGTGGCACAGGGGATGGCGCACTGGCCTTGGAGTCAGGAGGACCTGAGTTCAAATCTGGCCTCAGACGCTTGACACTTACTAGCTGCGTGACCCTGGGCAAGTCACTTAACCCTAATTGCCTCACTAAAATAAACAAACAAACAAACAAACAAAACAAAAAACTACCCAGGGAGGTTGGTGCTATTACCCCCATTTTATAGTGAAGGAAGCTGAGATAGACAGTGGTTAAATAACTTGTCCAAGGTTATAGGGCTAAAGTGTCTAAGGTAGGATTTGAATCCAGGTTTCCCTGACATTATTCTAACCTCTGTATCTCCTTCTTGTCTCTTGTTCTATCTAGAAAGCTGGTTTTGGAGACAGAAAGAGCGGGGTTAAAATCTGCCTCTGACACATATAAGCTGTATGTCCCTGCACAAGTTACTTAATTTGGGCAAACCTTTATAAATAAAGTCCCCAGAATGCCCTGCCCACCCACCTCCTCTTCTCAGTTTTCCTTGTTTCTTTCAAGACTCAACTCATCCCATATTCTGAATGAGATTTTTCTGGGTTTTTTTCCATAGCTTTTCATTACTTCCTTTCTCAGATTGCCTTCCATCTATTCTGTATAGATGTTATATATACTTAGTTAAATTGCATAGTTTCCTCAATTAGAACTTAAACGTCCTGGAGCAGCTAGGTGGCGCAGTGGATAGAGCTCCAGCCCTGAGTCAGGAGTTCCTGAGTTCAAATCCAGCCTCAGACACTTACTAGCTGTGTGACCCTGGGCAAGCCACTTAACCCCAATTGTCTCACTTAAAAAAAAAAAAAAGAACTTAAACGTCCTGAAGGCAGGAACTGTTTCTACCTTTGTTGGTATCCCCACTCTTAGCACAGTGCTTGCAATATAGTAAATACTTAATAAATGTATATTGACCGTGGAATACTGGGCCAAACATTGAACTGCTCAGTGACCCAATCAATTCTCCAAGATATTACTAATAGGCATTGGTAGAAAAAAGTTTCCTTGTTGGCAGTTTCCCTATCCTATGAAATCACAGATCAGGTTAAGGGAAAAAAAAATGTTTTAATGCAAGAAAAAAGCAAGAGAGGTCCCTATCACATTAGGTGGGCGGTCTCCAGTGTTGGTCAACTGAGATGACATGGACAAGAGGATGAGCAGGTATGGATGGGTCCAAGGCTGCATCTTTGGAGGGAACTGCAGAATCATAATGCAAATACATTTGTAATAGTCCTTAAGTTTGGGGTGTAGGAATTTGTGCTAGAAAGACTTTAGGTGTTCTAAGAATGAAAGCCAAGAAAGAAAATTCCAGAGCTACATATTGGGTCATTAATGTCATGCTTGGTCATGAGGAGTTTGGAATAAAATATAGAGAAACCACTTCTAAAGAAGCATATGCTTTTTTTTTCTTTTTTAAACAGCTTCAGGCAAACAGGAAATGATTTCACATATTGTATTGCTGTAACACCTGCCTTAAAAAGCTATCTTCAAGTGTATTCTTTTTTTTTTCTCCAGGGTCTACTTCATCTTTTGAAGGTAATATAATTATTAGTTTCCTTAATTGGATAGCTTTTGAGCTGACCTGAGATCTGCCAATCTGTAAACAGAGAGAATGAGGCCCAAGGACCATCATAGAGGGTTACTCATCAAATAATTTTCAAGAATAAATCATTTTCTTTGGATCCATTAGAGGAAAAGACAACTCTGAGTTGTCTGTGGTGATTGTGAAATTTTAAGTACCATAGCCTGCTAATTAGCCACTTCTGAGGACCAGGACCATCTGTTCCACAGTAGCCATGTTTTCTGAACCAAAAATGGTGACCCAGTCTGGGAAGCAGCCATCTTTTTTTTTTTTTTTTTTTAGTGAGACAATTAGGGTTAAGTGATTTGCCCAGGGTCACACAGCTAGTAAGTGTTAAGTGTCTGAGGCTGGATTTGAACTCAGGTACTCCCGACTCCAGGGCTGGTGCTCTATCCACTGAGCCACCTAGCTGCCCCCAGCCTTCATTTTAATACTTTATTTTAAAGGACTTTTGGAACTGGAAGAGATTTAGATGTTATCCCATCCAATTCTCTGTGCCAACCTCCCTTCCCCCCCCCCCCCATTTTTTTCCTTGACATTGGGACTCCCGGCCAATACTGGATTCATGGTTGCTAATTAGAGTTGTAGGTGTGTTTCTTCAAGAATCCATTCTATCCTCAGATCTCGGACTCCTGCGTGTAAATTGGTAGACTAATCAGACAACATTTATTAAGCACCTGATATGTACCAGGCAGTGTGTGAGACACTACATGACTTTTGAGATTTGCCAGCCTAAAAATGGGGCAGCTAGAGTGGATAGAGCACTGGACTGGGAGTCAGAAAGACCTGCGTTCAAAACTAGCCTCAGACACTTACTAGCTGTGTGACCTTGGGCAAGTCATTTAACTCTGTTTGCCTCAGTTTCCTCATCTGGCAAATAAGTAGAAGGAAAGAGAAGGAAATGGCAAACCATTCCAGTATCTCTGCCAAGAAAACTCCAAATGGGGTCACAAAGAGTTGGACACAACTGAACAGCAAGAGCCTAATAATGATCTCATCCAAGCTTCCCATAACATTTTCTATATACTCTATCACTCAGTGACCTTGTCAGTTCCCATGGATGTTTAATGATGGTCTCTCTGCTGATGATGCACAGATATCCAGCCCCTGTCTTTCTCTTCAGCTCCAGTCTTGCATCACCATCTACCCATTAAACATTTTGTATGTGTGTTTTTTGGGGTTTTTTTTTTGCAGGACAATGAGGGTTAAGTGACTTGCCCAGGGTCACACAGCTAGTAAGTGTCCACCAGTGTTTGAGGTCAAATTTGAATTCAGGTCCTCCTGAATCCAGGGCCAGTGCTTTATCCACTGCGCCACCTAGCTGCCCTTCTTGGGTTTTGTTTTGGTTTTTTTTGTTATGTGTGGGGATTTTGGGGTTTTTTGTTGTTGTTGTTTTCCATTGAACATTTTGAACATAGGTATTTCCATCTCAACGTCGTCTGAAACAATTCATTCTTTCTCCAAAAAACTTCCCTTCTAACCTTCCTTAGTTCTTGTCAAAGGTACCACCATCCTTCAGAATCCCAAATCCACAAATTTCACATTCTCTTTGACTCATCGCACACATTGACTATTGACTAGTTGGTCTCTTCCCATCTCTGTCCATCCCACACACAGCTGCCAAAGGAATTCTCCTAAGCACAGTCTGAACATGTCATCCTCCTATATAGACTCTAGTCACTATTGCTTCTAGAATAATATCTACACTCCTCTGGCATTTTAAAGCCCTTTTCAGCCTTATTGTATATTCTTCTTCCTGTACTCTGCAGTCCAGCCAAACTGGACTTTCTATTGAGGGCAAGGATGGGCATTGGGAAGGTAGAAGTGATGTGGGATGGAATTGGGGGTCCAATTGATTGTGAGTCGTCCCCAAAGAATTACAAGACTCAGTGACTCAGTTTCCCAAGTTTTATTGCAATACTGTGGGTGACCAGAGGGAGAGAACCAGAATAGTGGAAAGGCATCTTTCAAATAAGAAAAGGAAAGACAGTTATATTTATAGTATGGATAAATTGATTATTAGTCTCATTATAATAATCTCCACCTTGAGGAGGTACAGGGGAGGGCCTGTCCTACTCATTATAATATTCTCCACCTAGGGGTGTTACAAGGGAGGGCTTATCCTAATTTGGAGTTCCTGGGGTCCTAAGCCAACCCCCGAGGTGGGTACCTTTTTCAGTGGAGGTGTGTTTTGGGGGTTTATATGTTATAAGGTGAATCTGGGGACAAATTTGGCCTTTTTTGCACATGTCTCTTTCTGATTCCTATGGCTTGTTTCAAAATATAATCATTTTTCATTAAAATTTCTATAGGTTGTCTTTTTCCTTTATTGTTATTTTGACCTGACCTGTTCTGGTCCGTCTATGGATGTTGATCACTATGGGTATGAGAACCTAACAAGTTATCCATTAACTGGGATCTGACTCCCTTTTTAGAGCTAATATGTGAATTAGAGCTTGGGTCTTGGGTTTTTCTATTAACCCTTTTTTTCGCCTCCTACATCAGAAGTATGCTAGGGTACAGAGAATGACAGATACTTCAAAACATTGTATAAGACAGATACAGCACTCAACTAAGCCTAGAAATATTGACCTCTAGACTTCTCTACCCAACCCAGAAATCCACAGAGGGATGTCAGGAGTCTTTTACAGAATCTAAAACAGACAATCCTGCAAGAGAGGTAGAGGGTGAAGGGCAGAGGTCTGAACTTTCAGGCTGTCTGAGCTTTAAAGGAGCCTGAACGTTGCCCCAAGGCCTGTGGTCACAGGAAAGCAGCTCTGGGGCACTCCTTAGCCAAGCTTCCCCCAAATCCTTGGCTGGTTGGGCGAGCCCAGCTTGAGAGGCAGCAGCCTTTGGGCATTGGGGGGGGGAGGGGTCAGGATAGCACTCCAGGAAACAAGACTTTGAGAGTGGCCCAATGAGCAACCTCATGGTGTTTCAAGAACCCATAGCACCAGCCAAGCTGTGGGAGAAACATCCTAGCCAAAATCCAACCTGAGGAGACTCTGAAGGCTGTGGTGGGAACCCAGCACAGAAGTTAACACTATCCCCAACTAAGTCCATCAGCAGGTGGGAAAGATATCAGGTACTACCCAGGGCTAGGAGACTAATGAAGCCCTATGACTATAGGGACAGAACCCTAGAGTCCCTTGAAGGAAGGAACTAGTCAGGCCCATATGATTCAGTTTCAGAGTTTGACCCATGCATAGTCCCACTTCTTCCTGCTCTCCCCTCCATCCTCAGTGAGTAAGACAAAGAAAATTCCAGCCACCATGAGGAAATGATGGCAACAAGTCCAGGTAAAGCCTCAGAGGAAAAAAAAAATGCCCTGGCCCAACTAACTGAAAACATGAATACTTGAAAGAAGTGAAATGAGATTCAGAATAGAAAAACAAGGGAGAAAAGAACAGTAAGGAAAACTGATGGTGGAAAAAGCCCATTTGAGAGCTAAATGTGGGGGTGGAGCCAAGATGGCAGAGAAAAGCCAGGAAGTTGCCTGAGCTTGCCCCAGTTTCCCTCCAAACCACTTTAAATCAAGCCTCTAAACGAATTCTAAAGCAACAAAAACCATGAAAAGATTGTTTCATCCCTATCTTCCGGTCCAAGCTAAGTTAGAAGGACTGTAGGAAAGATCTCTCTCCCGAGTAAAAAGAGGGAGTGCAATCCAGCATGGGCAGAATCTAGGCAAGTCTCTTAGACACAAAACAGATAGACAACCAAGGCCCCATGGTGCGGGCTCAGTGGGCCAGCTGTGCAACCTAGCTGCCACTTATGTGAATCCAAGTCTTTCTGATCCCCTATCTCTCTAGTCCTATGAAGGGATGGGAGGGAAGTAAATAAGCATTTATATAGCACCTACTATGTTCCAGGCATTGGGCTAAGTACTTTACAAATATTCTCTCACTGGATCCTAACAACAACCCTGTAAGGTGGGTGCTGTTACAGCTGAGTAAATAGAAACAAATAGAGATTAAAGTGACTTACCCAAGGTCACAGACTTAGTAAAGTGTCTTGAGGCCAGATTTGAAGTCAATCTAGGCCCCAGTACTCTATCTACTGTGCCACCCATTATTATGTTCAATCAATGAATATTTAACATCTGCTTACTGTGCCTGACAAGATATCTTACTGCATTTTTGTGGTAGTGTTTTTTTTTGTCAGTCATGTGTTATTTTCAGTCTTGTCCAACTCAAAACTCTTTTTGGGGTGTTTCTTGGTAAAGATACTAGAGTGCCATTTCCTTCTCCAACTCATTTTACAGGTGAGGAAACGGAGGCAGGGTTAAGTGACTTGTCCAGGGTCACACAGCTAGTAAATATCTGAAGCCAGATTTTAACTCAAGATGAGTCTTCCTGACTCCAGACCCAGCATTCTTTCCACTGCACCACCTAGCCACCTTGAAAGAACATAGCATTTTGGGCAGCTAGGTGGTTCAATGGATAAAGCACCAGCCCTGGATTCAGGAGGACCTGAGTTCAAATGTGACCTCAGACACTTGACACTTATTAGCTGTGTGACCTTGGGCAAGTCACTTAACCCTCTCTACTCCCCCCCAACACCCCCCCCCAGCATTTTAATATAACTCACAATAAAGGTTAATAATTTCCAATAGATAAACCACTCAACTTATCATAAGGCTTTATTTATTTTGCACTCCTGTCACTTCTATCTGCATGCAGACACTATTAGAAATATAAAGTATAATCACAAAGAGAAAGGGAACAAATACCAAGGAGCTAGAAATTCTGAATGCTTGTTTAGTGTAGGAAAAGTCCTGAGTAAAAGATACAGTAATGTTGGGATAGGGTGTGGATTTTCATTTACATCAGGGACTGCATTTTCCTCAGCAGAGTAAGATTCTTAGTAACTTTTAGATGCCTACTCCTTGGAGTGTTTGACAAAAATACATTCTTTCTCAGGAGGATTTCTCCAATTCTGGACAGAAAAAAACCCTCTAGGCACAGCTGAGAAGACTAGATAAGGTAGATGGCTTATAATTTGCTATGGCTAAAAATAAAAGCTTCAAAAAGTTATCTTTGCTCTGGGCTGCCTCTATTCCTGAAGGCAGGGGTGAGGTTTGCCTTGATAAGATAAACTCAACTTTTCAAGATTAATTCCTGCTTCTTTGATTCTATGTTTAAAATGGAACCCTTCACATTTCCTGTATTTTCTGACTTTACTACTAGAGTATGAGGCTAAACTCAAAGCCAGAGGCCTTTACTGGTCAACAGGAAATAACCATGTTTTTCTTCAGCCCCAACTTTGTTGTGTCCAATCTATTGACTAAATGGTATTATCTCATTCTGTTCCAAAAATAAATTTTAAAAAAAGATACAAAAGGCTCGTTTAACAAAAGCCCAAACTCTCCTCATCAGCAAGATTGATATGCCAACTACTAGAAAGGAAAATGTACTATTCCTCATTGCTGCCATTTGAAAGAAAAAGCTGTCAGCAGTCAAATTGCCAATTTTGTTGATTTTTTTAAAAATCATCTTGATTTTTGTTTGTGTGTGGTATTGACATATACTGGGGGCAGCTAGGTGGCTCAGTGAATAAAGCACCTGCCCTGGATTCAGGAGGACCTGAGTTCAAATGTGGCCTCAGACATTTGATACTAGCTGTGTGACCCTGGGCAAGTCACTCATTGGTCCACAAAAAAAAAAAAAAAAGACACATACTGATTTTAATCACTGTTGATAGTCCAAACTATATATGCTGAAATGTTCTTATATTCCCTGTCAGACCACCACAGGGGAAAAATCAAGTTTGAATCTCTCCAAGAATACTCATCTATTCTTGTTTAGAGGCTTTTTACTGCCTCAAGTGTCAGTTAATCTTATCCAAGCTTTCTATAGGGAAGCTAAGTAGCAAGTGGATAGAGCATTGGGCTTAGAATCAGGAAGACTCATCTTCCTGAGTTCAAATCTGACCTCAGGCACTTACTAGCTGTGTGACCCTGCACAAATTACTTAACCCTTTTTGCCTCAGTTTCCTCATTTGTAAATTGAATTGGAGAAGGAAATGGCAAACCACTCCAGTACTTTTGCCAAGAAAACCCCATGGAAAGCATGAGGTCACAAAGAGTAGGACATAACTCAACAAAAACAACCCAACAACAGTACATAGCCAGAATAACAACAATAATAACAACTAGCATATATATGTATAAAGTCACTGTGTATATTTAAAACTGTCAACGTGCACTCATTAAGCACTTACTTGGTGCCAGACACTGTGCTATGGATACTAAAAAAGTAAAAGATACAGTTTCTGCCTCCAAGAACCTTCCGTTCCAATGGATGAGACAATGGGAGATGATGACATGTAAGCAATTATGTATATTGCATACACATACATATATATATACACACACAATCCCAGCCCAAAAGAAGCATACATTCTAATGAGGAGACATGTACATAATGGGGTACATACAAGACAGAGCTTAGATGGGCCTCATATGGTATAACCTTGAGGCCATATTGGTCAACCTTCCCTAGATGATCTCCAATTTTATAATATCTTTCCTAAAATGTGACACTCAGAAATAAACACAATATTGAGTTGAGGTGTGACCTGGGCATAATACAGCGGGACTCATCTCCTTAGTCCTGAATCCTTTGTCTCTGCTAACATAGCCTCAATTCTGGGGCAGCTAGGTGGCAAAGTGGATAGAGTACCAGCCCTGAAGTCAGGAGGACCTGAGTTCAAATCTGACCGTAGACATTTAACACTTACTAACTGTGTGACCCTAAGCAAGTCACTTAACCCCAATTGCCTCATGTAAATAAATAAATAAATAAACATAGCCTAAGTTTACTTTTTTTTCCTTACTGGTATAGATTATTGATTCATATTATGACTTTTTTTGAAAAGGGAAAAAAAAAACCAACAACCTGTTTAGACATACCTTTCAATCTTGTACTTGTAAAGCTGATTTTTTAAACCCAGGTCTAAGATTTTACATTTGACTATATCTTAACAGACAAGAAACAGTTGATTCCTGGTAACAAGCAGTCACTTCATGATTTTCCATCTTTGTGCAGTTAGGTCAAAGGTCTTTAGAAGAAAGGCTAAATATCAACAATCAATCAATCAATTAACAAGCATTTATTAAGCATTTGCTATATGCCAGGCTTCACTAGGCACTACAAAAACTAAAATGAAATAATCCTTGCCCTCAAGGAGCTTACATTTTACCATTGATGAGGTAAATAGAAGACACTTTAATTACATTACAGTAGCCTTTGACACATCACCAACGCTGAGTTCCAGAAATTATTGGAGTGATATTTCTCACACAACAAGTGCTTTCTGGTCTACAAAATACACATTTGATATAACACCCTTGTGAGGTAGGTAATGCAGATATTATTTTCCTTTTTTCACAGATGATGAAACCTAAGACTCTAGACAGGTTGTCATTTGTTTTCAGTCCTAGACTAGGTCAAGGCCTGGCATTTGAACTTGTGAGAAAATAATTATTAAAAAAAAGAAAAGAAAAGAAAAAAATATGTAACACAACCCTCATTGCCCCACAAAATAAAATAAAATAATTATTAATAATGACTTTTCTTGGGGGGACTCAGATCAGTTTTAGCCCTCTCTCCCCCTCACCCCAGAAAATCCAGTTCTTAGGAACTTTAGCTGTTTTGGGACCAGCCTAAGATACAATAGAAATGGAGATATAGACTCTTTCATCTAGCTAAATTGAGCTAATGGGTTTAAGCCACACCTATATAATGGACTTTGCCTTGAGAATTTAAGGAATAATCTTTTGCATACTTTCCCCTGGTGTCATCTGTAGAGCTCATTTGAATATGGACCACCCTCAAGTCATGTCAACCAATGGATTTGAATGATGCTAGCCAATTAACTGTGATCAGTGTGTAGTGACCTACCTCAATCAAAAGAGGATAAAAGCTGGGACTACTAGAGGCTGCTGGTTGGAGCCATCTTGGACAGCACTCTTGACTCAGGAAGGCTATTGACTGGTGGACACTCTCCTAGGACAGGGTAGGCTGGTAGGCCATGTGCTCTCTTAGAGACAATATGGTACCGGAACTTTCCTCTTGCTTGTGTTAACTGCCACTTGGTCAATTCTTTACTGATATTCAGTATTAACTAATAATAAATACTGCCAAAACAGGTGCAATAACCATTATTATAAAAATAGCCATTAATATATAAGTAGCAATATTTTAGAAAACCCAGCCTACCCCAAATAATTTAAAAGAAATACAGACTTTTAACCTTCCCAGCTCCAAATCCAGTGATCTCATTCCATTAGGCTTCCTTGCCTATGTGTTATGACAATGGCTGTCTTTTACACTTCAGGAGGGCTGATATGTGCCAGTGATTAGGGCACTCCTTAGTGTTATGGGTTTTCCCCCATTCTGAGGGAAAGAGGGACAGGGTTGAAAACAAAATTCAAGTAAATGGAAAATAGACAAAGATGGGTTAGGAGCAAGAGGTTCTTTGCATTAATCAAATCCCAGAGTCCAGCACTGGTGGGAGGTCCCTCCCTTCTCCCCTTCCAGTGTCTGAGACAAGTTCTCTTGGACTTCAGTTCGGCCAAGATCTTTTAGTCACTTCCAAACTCACTGAGTTTGGATGGTTAGAGGTCCTGCATTTGACCTCTCTCTATTTAAACAACAAAAACCTTTCTAGATCTGACATTTCAAGACCTCCTGCCCTATCTTGCACCCACTTACCACAACCTCTGTTTCAAGTCTTATTGCTTTGACCCTCGACAGTACCCTGGTGTGGCTCTTGTTCTCTGTCATCCCTTTTCTAAGACATCTAGGTGGGACAGTGGATGGATAGAGCCCTGGGTGTGGAGTCAGGAAGACCTGAATTCAAATCCAGCCTCAGACACTTACTGATCCCTGGGAGAAGTCGCTTCCTCAATTGTAAAATGAGGATTATGAACATAATAGAGTGAGGAACAAAAGAGATAATATTTGTAAAGCAATAAGTGTAGTGTAAGTGTTTAATAAATGCTTGCTCCCTCCCTCTCTCATCTCTTTCTCCTCTCTATTTTCCTGATTCCTCCCTCCTCATCCATTGCAATTTGAAAATTTTTTCTTTCTCCACTTACTCTCCTAAACTGACATTTGAGTCATTCTCCTATCTGGAGGTCATATGCCCTGGGTCTAGGACCCTAGACTTCAAGTCCTCAGGTCAGCAAGCATTTATTAAACACTTACTGTATGACATGCATTGTATTAAGTGCTGAAAATACCAAGAAAGGCAAAAGCAGTCCTTTGTGTCAGTGAGCTCACGATCTAGTGGATGAAACAACATAGAAACAAGTATGTAGGAACAAGACATATACAGTATAAATTAGAGATAATCTGAAAGAGAGCCCAATTCTCCCCTTTTTATTTTTTAGCAAGAAGTTTTCTTCCAAACTGACTTTGTCTTTTATTGACTGTACCCTCTGACATCAATAACAGACCTGAGACATCTGGGTCTTGTAGAGGCAACTGTCAACACCTGGACATCTGTTCCTGCTTACAGACACTATTTCTACCTGTCTCTTTGTTCTCCCATTGGTGCACCTTCATCCTCACCCTATGGCCAAGGGAGTATTTTCCTAGAATATAGCCTCATTTACAAAATACCTTTATATATTGATAACCACAAATTTACTGAGAACTGACTGATCCCAGGCCAATGAATTGCCTGGGGTTAACCAATCTTTATCAATTCCAGACTCTTGATTGATTTATGGACCTTCCCCTAAGCAAAGTATCCCCTCCCAATGATTTCCCCACCTTACTCCCTGGACTTTATGTTATTATGTAAAAGGATCTATTTACATTAAGTAGTTTCTATTGAGTTAAGTAGCTTCTACTCTTAACTCAAGAGCAGTCTTTGAGTTCCCTTTGTTCTGTTAACCCATATAAACCCTGTCCTCTGGTTCCCATTTTTGGGTATTCCCAGCATCTTGTTTTGCAATACTACAAGCTATACTTCCTCTGCCCCAATTAAAGACCTTATTTCTCCTATATTGATTGTTTCCTTAATCTCCAGGTTAACAATATATGTAATAGATAGAGCACCAGCCCTGGAGTCAGGAGGACCTGAGTACAAATCCGGCCTCAGACACTTAACACTTACTAGCTATGTGACCCTGGGCAAGTCACTTAACCCCAATTGCCTCACTAAAAAAAAACAACGAAAAAACACAACAACAAAAACCAAAAAAATCCCCAACAATATACATAATAAAAGAACATTTTTGCTCACCCATAAAGGTAGGAGCTGGCATTATAGCATCTGTCCGTGGAGCTTTCTCTGATTCATCCCAGTTTGAGGCAATCTCTTACCTCTCTTACTACAAACTGAAGTTCTTTCATGGATTGCAATCATTGGCTTGTCTTATCTCTACTACTTAGATCAAAAGCTCTTTGAGCTCAAGTTGAGACTGATTCTTGTCTTCCTTGTAGTCCTTAGCACAGTGTCTTGCATGCTGTATGCACTCAATAAATTTATTTGTCTTATGAATAAATGAACATGGCAAAATCTTATATTGATGTTTGGAAGAAAGGTAGCTCTCCATTATCCATGGTAATTAATAGGTCCATAAAACAGATACTAAAAAATTAAGAGTTAAACTATTGCTAATTGACAGGTCCTCTCTCCTTACTCTTGTAGCAAAATTTCTTGCTGTTGACATAATCATAACTGTCAGCATGTGCCTTCTGAGGTTTCCATTAAACTAGAATGGTTTCCATGTCATTGCCTTCCTCCTCATTACTGCCAGAAACAGTAGATGACAGACCAAAGATAACATTGGAATAGAGAAAGGGTTCCAGGATCCAACTGCATAATTGGAAACTTTTTGGATGAACAAAGAGGGCTCTTTGGTGTGAGAGTGAGAAAGTCTCATATGGATAACTGGGAATTGGCCTTACTACATAATTGAAATAATTAACTCTTTACCTCAGTCAGTAGAGAGAGCCCCTTTGTGGCCACCAGTGTCTTGGGGAAAATGCTATCATCATAAGAAACAGACATCCATTTGGTTATACTGTAGAGGGATATGCCCTTTGCCCCTTGTCTACCAAAAATCTCCTTTTTAAAGATAATATTACAGCATGGACATAGTTATATACTCTGATAGTTGCTACAACTTGAAAAGGGTTAGAAATTTAGTTTTGTCCTTAACATTTCTTTGTTATTGTTTAGTCCTTTCAGTCATGTCTGACTTGACTCTTCATGACCCCATTTGGAGTTTTCTTGGTAATGATTCAGGAGTGGTTTGCCATTTAAGCAAACAGGGGTAAGTGACCTGCCCAGGAACACACAGCTAGTAAGTGTCTGAGGCCAGATTTGAACTCCAGGCTCTGCACTCTATTCATGGTGCCGCCTAGCTGCCCAAACATTTCTTTGAATGGTGGCTATTTTATTGTCAAGATAAGATGGAATTGTCACTAAAAATATAGTAAAGACTCATTCTACATTTTCTCCATTCCTTTTTTGTGATATTTGAACTTCAAGTCATAGCCAAAAGACATTAAGTGAAGTTTTATCTCCTGTACAACACTTTATCCCCCAAACAACTCATTGATAATGATTTCCTGTATAGGACAATTCAATTCAACTAAGATCAACCAACAGTTAAGTACCTGCCATGCACACAACACTATGCTAGACTTTAGGAAAGATTAAGACAAAAATAAAGCTGTACCTGTTCTCAAAATACTTACATTTTACTTCAGGGAAACACCATGTACACAGATAAGTAGAAATCAGGTAATTTGAGGTGGTAGTGAGCACAAAAATGATTTGGGGAGTAGGGGGTAGGGGGAGAAGCCGATTTGTAGTTCTGTAGAAAATGGCCCCTGACCTGAGCCTTTAAGAAATCTATGAAAAAGAAAAAAAAAAGAAAGCTATGGGGGCAGCTAGGTGGCGCAGTGGATAGAGCACCGGCCCTGGAGTTAGGAGTACCTGAGTTCAAATCCGGCCTCAGACACTTAACACTTACTAGCTGTGTGACCCTGGGCAAGTCACTTAACCCCAATTGCCTCATTAAAAAAAAAAAAGAAAGCTATGGATTTTTTTTAAAAACTGAGAGGGAAAGGGAGTACATCCCAAGCTCTGTAAAGATACAGAAATAGGAAGTGGCATGCCAAATTTGGGAAGTAGGTAGTAGTCTAGTTTGACTGAAAGACTATGTAAAGTTGCATAATATGAAATAAGTCTGGAAAAATAGGTGGGACCCAGATTGTAGAAGTCTTTAAATATCAGGTGAGGAGATTGTAATTTACCCTAGAGGAAGAAATAGGAAGAAGAAGAAAAAAGAGGGGGAGGAGAAGAAAAGGAGGAAGAGGAGGAAGAGGAGGAGGAGAAGGAAGAGAAAGAGGAAGAGGAAGAGGACGAGGAGGAGAAGAGGAAGAGGAGGAGGAAGAGGAGGAAGAAAAAGAAGAAAGAAGAATTATCTATATAGCAACTAATATGTGCCAGACTAATTTTCTTTTCTTTTTTTTTCTCTAACCACTGTGCCACCTAGCTGCCCCAGACTCATTTTCACAGAGTAGAATGTAAGGTCACAGACTGTTTGATTTTTGTCTCTGTATCCCTCAAATCTAGTATAATGTCTTGTATGTAGTAAGGTAGTAAGAATTTAATTTAATTTAATAAATGTTCATTCAATTGAATTGTATTAAAGAGTCATCATTCTTATTTTGGGGTCATAGGTGGCAGCCATTTCCTCTTCTTAATAATTAGCAATACTTTCATTCATTTATGTCGAATTCACAGATGCAACAAGCCTAAAACCCAGGTTCATTCTAAGAAGGGTAAGAGGTCATTTGTGGTCCAAGCAATACCTTCTTTCCTAAAGTCTTGCTTGACAGTTGTCCTTAAATATATCTCAGTCAAATTTGTTCTGTTAAGCAAAAACTCAGTTTGTTTAATACTCTATTAGTTCATGGTAAATTGTCATTCACATTTCCTAGGCTAAATATTCTTAGGAGCTGCTGCATTTTCTGCTACAGCATTACTCAGTTCAACAACCATGAGATGAGAGAAGACAAGGTAGCGCCTTGGTTAGTGAAAGATGTAAGCTACTGTACAAAATGTTCCTCTTTAAATATATGTACATATATGTATATGTGTATGTATGTATGTATTTAGAAAATTAGTTGACAAAAGAGACCTAGAAAGAAGGAGTTATATGGAGAAAAAGGGGAATGCTAAGAGATGAGACAAGGCTACCTGATGATAGGACATGTTGTGGGAGTTTAGGGCATAGCAACAAAGAATATAGAATGTGAGGACAGTGGAGTGGAATGTAGGCATATTAAAATGGAAGCCTGGAAAAGGAAGGTCTTGGCACTGAAACAGAATCCCTTAGTCTTGAATCAGATTTTACAACTAGTTTCATTGGGGATCCAGTGATGAAGAAGTGGTGAAGATTTGAAAAAGAAGATTCCATTTCGGTCAAGCAGGGTCATATGTACTAGCCTCATGCTCTACTTCTACACCTATAACCTTGGAGCACACTTCACTGGTTAGTGAAGAATCATTCCTAACATTTATTGTTTGAATATTTTGCCTTTCAAGTCTTTGTTTCAAAAACTATTTTTTTGTTAATTGGCTATGTTTTGGTTAGATATTTTAATACAGATTTCCCATGTTTCTCATAAGGAATTAGGTTCATGTTGCACTTGAAAAAATAGATTTTAAGTTCCTAGAGGGCAGGGACTATCTTTTGCCTCTTTTTGTACCCCTGGTGTTTAACACAGTACTTGGCACATAGTAAATAATAAATGTTTGTTGATTGATTGGTTCCCAAACACCCATCTTCTATACTGCAAGGGAGAATAACCATAATTTTTTCAGGAAATCACAGAAACATTACCAATAAGGAGGTATTGTTTTCCAATAAATCTAACCTATCTTGAATTTTGCAATCTCACCTTTTTGTTCTGTTGCTATGTTCCTTGGGGTGCCACTGAAGGGGCTATCCTAATGAAATCTCACTCATCTTCTAAAACTATATAGTGTGATGCATTACTCTATTTTCCCTTGGGGTCCTATAGTATGTTTCACATATCACACAGTACCAACTTAATAAATGTTTGGGTGATGGATTGAGCCAACCTTTCCCATGATGCCTTCTTTGTGTCAGAGCTCTTTATCATTTTCACATGTTATGATTCTCCTAACACAACCTCTGTTCACCTTTTCTTTCTCCTAAACCTTGTCTCTTGGTTTGGTGTCAAAAAGAAAATGATTGAGGTAAAAACATAATTATCTGATAATTATAAGTGTAATGTTCAGATTCCATCTATTTCCCCTTATAAAGATCACTTGATGGTTTTCTGTTACTACAAAAGTCTTCATCCAAATTATCCTGACATAATACTATTACACACACACACACACACACACACACACACACACACACACACACACACACACACATATATATATTTTTTTGACCAGGCAATGAGGGTTTAGTGACTTGCCCAGGGTTAAACAGCTGGTATCAAGTGTCTGAGGCTGTATTTGAATTCAGTTCTTCCTGAATCCAGGGCCTGTGCTTTATCCACTGCACTACCTAGCTGCCCCCAATACTATTATATATTAACAATGTATTAACACCTCTGCTTTGTGTGTAAGCCAGAGAGCATTATAAGATCTTTTATTACCTATATTCCACCTAAAACTTAGATTTTTTTTAAAAGGACTTGTGCTGTTATTAATAGTGTATTTCTCACCTACATCATTAATCATTGTTGAGATACTAAAGTCACAAAAAGAATCAAGAGCCTGGTGAGGACATTATAGTACAATTTATTTCACTGCAGCAATTTTGGGAGTTTCTTAAATGACACATAGTTAGATGACTTTGTAGAATTTGAGATAGAGGATCTCCAATAGTACCTCTTGACTAAATCAAATTTTCTTTTTATAATGACTCAGTACAAGGTCCTGACCAGGGAGTATACATCATTTCATGTCAGGGAGCAACTCTCAAATATCCAGGTTGAAAAATCTTTCTTCAGCAGAACGTGGTAAATGCATGTTCCATAAATAAATAAGTTTGGATAGTGACCTTTGTTTATGTTGTAAAGGGCAAGTATTCTGCTTCTAGATTCAAGGATGCTTCTATAAGAAAAAGGATCATTTGAAAAAGCATATTGTTCACTGACGCTGTGGTTCACGATGCCTGCCTTTAGATGATATTAACTATTTATATGAGAAAGCCTAAGAGTTGTATCCTATTCAAGGATAGGATGCTTCAGGATTCCGTGGTGCATTTATTGTCCAGTAGACCATAAGCTGCTTGAAGGCAGGGGCTACTTTGCTTCTGTCTTTGCATCCCTGATGCCTACCACAGAAAAATACTGAATAATGTTGGTTGAACTGAACTGAAAATGAGCAGAATAGAATTGACTTATTCATAAATGACAGCAAAGGGCATTATAGGGTCCAGTTCTGAATGTGGTACATCAATAAACGAAAAAGATGTTGACTTCATCAATCAGACAACTACAAAACCAGAATTTCAAACCTCCCTGAGTTTCTTTTATTCAGTCATTTCATAGCCACCTACAAAAGGGGATTCTGTGGTACAGTTGTCACTGATATGTTTTTTAGGATTATGGATTCAAAACTGGAAGGTATCTTAAAGGCCATATAGTCAAACTCCTTTATATGACATAAAGCCAAGATTATTCACCACCAAGGACAGTGAAGGCACCATGATTGGACTTTGACATCCCCAATATGTGGTATGCAAAAGAGACATACATAATAAGAAATACATTTTCAGATATGGCCAAGGTGTGAATTTGTTTTACTTAACTAACCATATTTGTTATAAGGGTTTTCTTTTTCTTTTCTTTTAGTTTGGGAGCAGGGGAGCATCTCTAATTAGATCTGTCTTAAGGTAATGAGTTCATATCCGAGAAACCAGTCGGTGACTTTTTGGATTCTTACATAGGTTCTATTTTAGTGTAGGGCTGAAGAATTCAAACTAGAGGAACATTCACTTCTCCATAAGGTGACATAGCAAGATAGAAATGCAAAGTAGAAAAAAGTCACAGTTAATAGGAATTTCTTCTAAAAAAAGGAAAAAAAAGAAAAACCCAACCCAAATTGAACAAATTAGTAAATATTGAACAATGAAATTTCCTAATCAATCACCAAGTATTAAGTTTTCACTATGTACTAGGTAGAGCAGCTAGGTGGCTCAGTGAGTAGAGTGCCTGGCTTGAAGTCAGGAAAACTTATCTTCCTGAGTTCAAATCTGGCCTCGGACACGTACTAACTCTGTGACCCTGGGCAAGTCACTTCACTCTGTTTGACTCAATTTCCTTATCTGTAAAAGGAGCTGGAAAAGGAAATGACAAACTACTCCAGAATCTTTGCCAAGAAATCTCCAAATGAGGTCATGAAGGGTCTGACATGAATGAAACAACTGAACAACAAAAATGTGCTAGGCATGGGGGAAACAAGATGTTAACCAAATTTCAATATACTAACTATAAGAATATGGCATTCTGGGGTTGGTGTGGTTCTGATGAAATGGAACAATTATTCATCTCTAAGCATTTTATCTTTAAGAATATGGAATTATATCCATATATGGTTATCTCAAAGTTATATAACCTTATTATATAATCAACTTTGCTTTATAGGACTGAATTTCCATTTATTAGGGACTTAGCATTTTAATGAGACATGGTATTTTACAACTGTTAAACAGTGTTCTTTGGTTATAAGTCCTGGGAAGAGTCTCTGTCTTGACATGTATGATATTTGCCTGCCATACAGTTAGTCATATAACAACTTTCAACTTACAAAACACTTTCCTCACAACCCTGCGAGTTAAGCAGAACCATTCTATAGATGCACAGAGTGGTTTCCCCACAGGATCTGAACATAGGGTTATGATTCCAAGTCCAGGGCTCTGTCCATTATACTATGTGATCTGAAGAAAGGCAACCAAAGCTTCACTTTGAAGACCTGAACTTTTGGGATGGTCATTGGTTTCCTGTCCTTTGGCTTGGTTTGACAGTGAAGGCTACATAGTTTGGGGATATAATGCTGAAATATATCACACAAAGTTAGGGACATGACACCCAGTTTGTTTTTGCTGTTTGACACTTCTGTTTAATTGCCCATATTGGAAGATGTGGCAAATTCCCTGATGTAGGCATTACTAATAATGCATTGCTCATGTAAGATAGATGCTAAATAGATGCATTACTTATGTAAGATAGCAAAAGATACACATGAGTCATAAGAGGATACAGGATCTAAGTGTAGGGAATGCAGAAAACATCGAATGGAAATGAGGTCAAAGATAAATAAGTTGAAATAAAATTCCTAAGAATTTTCAAACGAAAAAAGTTCAAGAAAGACAAGATTAGAATCCAACATAGGCATTTATGAAATCAACAGATGTTGTGAATAGTACATGCTATAATTATAGAACAATTTAGGATAAAGAAAATTCCTCTGGGATGCAATTTAATTCAACAAATACTTATTTTGTGCCTATTGAATTCAAAGCATTAGAGATACAAAGTAAATATCAACATATTACTTGCCCTCAAGGAGCTTGTAATCTATTGATGGTGGAAAAAAATGACATTTAAAAAATAAGAATAAACCATAAATAATTACCTCTTTTCCTTAACCCTCAACCACCCCTATTCCCTGTTACCACTCCCAGTTTCCTCATCTCCATCCACTTGAGTTGCTTTCTTCCCAAATCCCTCTTCAGTTATCCAGATTATGTGCTTTGCTTTACTTTGGCCACACACCAATCTCCCTGTCATCCACAAATCTTCCATTTACTAGTCAGTAATTCTGAAATTCCTTTATCCTACCATAACCTACTATCACTCCATCTCTCACTATGCTTTTATATGAGAAGAATAAAATTAAACTTATTCTCTATCCTCCCCATGACTTCCAGTACTTCAGTAATCTCACATCACTTTGTTTGGTTTCACTATTTTACCTTCTCTATCTTTTTAAAAAAAATCTTTATTTATTTAGAATTTTCCCCACCTTACATGTAAAAACAAATTGTAACATCAATTTTTAAAATTTTGTGTTCCAAATTCTCCCTCTCTCCCCTCCTCCCTATTCCCCCCTTAAGAACTCAAGCAATTCAATATAAGTTATACATGTACAGTCGTGTAAAACATAGCAGATAAAAAACTTTAGAAATAGGGACTAACAACAACAACAAAATATACTTCCATCTGTATTCAGATACCATTAGTTCTTTCTCTGTAGATAGATTGCATTTTTCATAAGTCTTTCAGAGTTGTCTTGGATCATTGCATTACTGAAAATAAATCATTCATGGCAGATCATCTTACAATATTGCTGTTATTTTGTATACAGTACATTTCACTTTGCATCAGCTCATCTAAATCTTTCCAGGTTTTTCTGATAGCATCTTTCTCATCTTTTTTTTTTTTTATATATATATAGTAAACCACATTTACATAGTACTTTAAAGGGAGATTTCCTTGCAAAACACCAATGAAATTGATTATTACAACAATAATAGCTAACATTTATATAGTACCTTGTACCTGACAAAGAATTTTCTTCACAAAAGCCCACCAACCACCATTATCATCATCTTGCATTGCTCTTGCCTCTGCTTCACATTTTCCCCCCGTTACTATTGCTGTGTTTCCCTCCAACCTATTTGCTCTCCATGATATTTATTCTATTTTCTAGCTTCTTTTACCCTTTCCCTCCTCAAAAGTGTTTTGCTTCTGACTGCCCCTCCCCCAATCTGCCCTCCCTTCCTTCACCCATTTCCCCTTATCCCCTTCTCCCACTTCCACGAAGGGCAAGATATATTACTATACCCACTTGAGTGTGTATGTTATTCCTTCTTTGAGCCAATTCTGATGAAAATAAGGCTCATTCACTCCCCCACTCCCCACCATCTTCCCCTCCATTCCATCAGCTTTTCTTGCTTCTTTTATGTGAGGTACTTTACTCCATTCCACCTCTCCCTTTCCCCATTCTCCCAGTGCAATTCTCCCACTCCTTAATTTTATTTATTTATTTATTTATTGCAGGCAATGGGAGTTAAGTGACTTGCCCAGAGTCACACAGCTAGTAAGTGTCAAGTGTCAGAGGTTGGATTTGAACTCAGTTCCTCCTGAATCCAGGGCCAGTGCTCTATCCACTGAGCCATCTAGGTGCCCCCCTTAATTTTATTTTAAAGCTGTCATCTGGCACAGCTAGATGGTGCAGTGAATAGAGCACTGGCCCTGGATTCAGGAGGACCTGAGTTCAAATCCAGCCTCAGACACTTGACACTTACTAGCTGTGTGACCCTGGGCAAGTCACTTAACCCCCATTGCCTCACAAAAAAAAAAAGATGTCATCATGGAGCAGCTAGGTGACACAGTGGACAAAGCATCTGCTCTGGACCCAGGAGGACCCAAGCCCAAATACGGCCTCAGACACAAGCCACTCACCAGCTGCCCCAGATGAAAAGTCCTCTTTTTCAATGAATTCCCATTTTTTCCTCCGAAATATTATACACAGTTTTGCTGGGTAGGTGATTTTTGGTTGTAATCCCAATTCCTTTGCCCTCTAGAATATCATATTCCATGCCCTTGGATCCTTTAATGTACAAGCTTCCAGATCTTGTGTTATCCTGACCTTGGGTCCACGGTACTTGAATTGTTTCTGACTGCTTTCAATATTTTCCCCTTGACCTGGGAGCTCTGGAATTTGGCTATAATATTCCTGGAAGTTTTCATTTTGGGATCTCTTTCAGGAGGTGATCAGTAGATTCTTTCAATTTCTATTTTACCTTCTGCTTCTAGAATATCAGGCCAATTTTCCCAGACAATCTCTTGGAAGATGATGTCTAAGCTCTGTTTTTGATCATGGTTTTCAAGTAGCCCAATAATTTTCAAATTATCTCTCCTGGATCTATTTTCCAAGTCAGCTGTTTTTCAAGGAGATATTCACATTGCCCTCTATGTTTTTATTCATTTGGATTTGCTTTATTGTGTCTTGGTTTCTCATAAAGTCATTAGCTTCCATTTGTTCAATTCTAATTCTTAAGCTATTATTTTCTTCAGAGAGCTTTTCCATTTGGCTTTTCAAGCTGTTGACTTTTTTTTTTCATGACTTTCCTACATCACTCTCATTTCTCTTTCCATTTTTCTTCTACCTCTTTTACTTTTCCCTCTACCTCTCTTACTTTATCCTCAAAGTCATTTTTGAGCACTTCTATGGCCTGAGACCAATTCATATTTTTCTTGGAAGCTTTGGATGTAGGAGTTTTGACTTTTTTTTTTTTTTACCTACTTCTGGGGGTGTATTTTGATCTTCCTTGTCACCAAAGAAACTTTCTATGATTTGCATCTTTTTCTGTCTGTTCATTTTGCTAGCCTATATCTTGACTTTTAACTCCTTCTTAAAGTGGGGCACTGCTTCCAGGATGCACTGTTCCAAGCCTCAGGGGGTCCTAGGTGGTATGATTTAAGGAGAGGCACATTCTGAACTCATCTTGCCTGTGCTCTAAAATAACCCCAGGTCTACTTGTTCTTTAACCCAGAAACAAAAAATCTGTTTCTCTGTGTTTGCTAGTTCCAGCAAGCCTGCACCCCTGCCCCACCTGGACTACCACTCAATTCTGCTTCCTGCTTCCGAGCACAGGCAAAACAACCAATTTCCACCTCAATGCCAGCAGCAACCCCTGAAATCTCCCCCGACCAGTCTTTCAGCCCTCTCACCAGACTGTGAGCTTAGTTCCAGGAGAAGCTGCTGCTGCAACTGATTTAGAGGCTCTGGGTGTCTCTTTTTCTGGTGAAGCCTGGGACTGAATCTTCACATGTGGTCGCAGGGCTGTGCTTCACTCTTACCCCAGTACAACAGACCTTTCCCACCGACCTTCTAAGCCATCTTTGGCTGGAAAATGCTCTCATGCCACCTTTTTGTGGATTCTGCTGCTGGGAATTGTCTTATGGCATTATTTGGAGATTTTTTCCATGATCCTGTGGGGAGCTCCAAGAAGTTACTGCCTTTCTTCTACCATCTTGGCTCTGCCACCTTACCTTCTCCATCTTGACCCTATAATTTACTTTAAATATCCTCTACTCTTGCTTGAATACTTTATTCTTTTGTCCCCATGATTGCTCATATTTTGTCAAACCCCAAACCTTTTTACCCTTTTTTACTTCTATGCCCTTGCTAGTGAATGGTATTGGGAGAAATTGTACAACTACAGTGACTGAGTCCACTATAAATATTATTGAATTTCAGTTAAGCCCTCAGCACCACATCAAACCACCTACTCTTTTCTTATTGATTTTCTGTCTTGCTCCCCATGGCTACCATTTTGGTTCCTTTTCTTCTTTCCTCAAACTGCCCAGACCACCATCTTCCTTTAGCAACAGACATCTACTCATATTGAGAAAACTGAGACCATTGATCATATGAGCTCCTTCTCCTCTACATTTCAAAACTTCTTACCATCATGCCCCATTCTTCTTTACACCAGTTTCTGATGAAGGGTTGGACTTCTTTCTCCTTGCCACAGCTAACACCCTCTACTTCTACCCTTGATACTTTCTCCTTTTCCCTCTGTTCCCTACAATCATTTCCTCAGGCTCTAATCTTCAGCTTCTCTCTATCTAATGACTTCTTCCTACTAACTTCAAACATGTTCAGATATCTCCATTTTTAAAAAGAAATTCCATTTGACTTTTCAGCTATCATACCAAAGCCCTCCTCCCTTTCATAGCCAAACTGTTAGAAAAAAAGCCTCTCTATACTATGCTTTCTACTTCCTTTTCTATCTTCTATTTCTCAACTCTTTGCCTTTGGATCTCATCACTCAACTGAAATTGCTCTCTCTAAAGTGACTACTCATCTTCTAATTGCCAAACCCACTGTCCTTTTCTCAGCCTTCGTCTTTTTTGACCTCTATGTAGCATTTCCATTTTCATCTACCTTCTCCTCTACATATGTTCTCCTGGCCCTTGGTTCTATTTCTCTGACTGCTCCTTTTTCCCCTTTGCTGGGTCTTCATTTATATCCCACCTACTAAGGTGTACTCCAAAGTTTTGCTGTGGTTCCTCTTCTCTTCTTTCTCTACTCACACTTTCTTGGTGACCTAATCAATTTCAATGAGTTCAATTATCATTTCTATGCAGATCTATGTATGAAAGCCCTAGCCTTTCTCCTGAGCTACGGTACTGCATCACCAACTGTCTATTGGGAGTTTTTCAACAAATCCAAAATGGAACTCATAATTTTTTCCCCAGAACTTATCTTTCTTATGAACTCTATTTCCATCAAGGGCATTGCTATGTGAGATTAAAATTGGATATTAGACCATAAATCTCCCCTACTTAACCTTTCCCTTAATTTATCTCCCAGACTAGTAAATGGAAGAAGCTTCTGGTTTTCTAGATAGAGCCTTTATTGTATGGTAGTCACAAGGTGATGTTGATTAGAAGGATAGGAAAGTAGAAATACAATACAAATCCTCTTAAGTCTAGGCTTAGTCTATATCCTGTATAAAACTCACCAAAACCCAAGGCCACTTTTGGGGAGAGAGACCGAATCAAGCACGTGCTGTTAACCGAGAGCCGGGCCGAGTCAAACTCCAGTCCACGTCTGTCTGTGCAGTGCAGCCAGGAGACCAGTGGAGCAGGAAAAAAACTCCCACTTCCGTTCTCTCCTTGCCTTTTAAGCTCGCACCCCGGAAGTCAGAAGTCGAGTGCTCAGCAGGCAATGCTGTTGGTCTCCTCCCCAAAAGGGTGGTCCTAAAAAAACCCCAAAACTGGCGTCTCTCCATTATCTAACCGACTGTTAAAACTTTTTACCACATTCCTCCCTTTTGTTCCTCAAGAAACAAAATATTTCCTTGACGGAACAGTAAAAAGAATATAATAACTATTGCTAACTAATAATATGTGAACAACAATGTAGAAAAGGAAGAGAGGAAAGTAGAAATACAATACAAATCGTCTTAAGTCTAGGCTTATTCTATATTCTGTATAAAACTCACCAAAACCCAAGGCCATTTTTGGGGAGAGAGACCGAGTCAAGCGCGTGCTGTTAACGGAGAGCCGGGCCGAGTCAAACTCCAGTCCGCGTCTGTCTGTGCAGTGCAGCCAGGAGACCAGTGGAGCAGGAAAAAAACTCCCACTTCCGTTCTCTCCTTGCCTTTTAAGCTCGCACCCCGGAAGTCAGAAGTCGAGTGCTCAGCTGGCAATGCTGTTGGTCTCCTCCCCAAAAGGGTGGTCCTAAAAAAAACCCAAAACTGGCATCTCTCCATTATCTAACCGACTGTTAAAACTTTTTACCACAGCTATCTTTCCAGTCACCCATATTTACAAGCTGAGTCATATTGATCTTCACTCTTTTTCACTGCACCTGCCCCTCTGCTACCAAATCTCATCAATTCTACCTCCATAATGTTTCTCATATCTTTCCCCTTCTCTCAATTTACATGACCATGCCTAGTTCAGCCCCCCCAACTACCTATCACTTGGACTACTGCAAAAGCCTCCCAGTTATTTTCCTTGCCTCTGGTCTCTCTCTTCTCCAATCTATCCTTCACACAGCTGCTAAAACAATATTCCTAAAGCACCAATTTGACCATGTCACTTCCTTGCTCAGTCAATTCCAATGACCCCCTTTTACATACAAATTAAGATACAAACAACTTTCTTTGGCATTTAAAACCCCCTCCTGGTTGTGTATCTTTAACTGACTCTGTTGCTCCAGGATTTGCAATATAGAGGAGTTAGAGGGCTTCAAGGACAAACAGTATAGTATTATTTGTCCTAGGGGTTTTTTCTTAGGAACTCATAGATAGCTTGTTCCATCTCCTTTTCTAAGATGTTTCTCTTTCCTCTTCTGTTAATCTGGGCAGTTTACATTTTTGTAAATATTCATCCATTTTGCTTAGATTGGTAGATTTATTGGCATATAATTGGGCAAAATAGCTGCTAATTATTGCTTTAATTTTATATTCATCTGATACTGATAATTTGGTTTTCTTCTTTTTTAAAAATCAAATTAACCAATGGTTTACCTATTTTATTGTTTTTTTTTAAATAAAACCTGCTCCTAGTTTTATTTATTAGCTCAATAGTTTTTAACTTTTAATTTTATTAATCTCTCCTTTGATTTTCAGGATTTCCAATTTGGTGTTTAATTGGGGGGGTTTTAATTTTTTCTTTTTCTAGTTTTTTTTAATTGTATGACCAATTCATTGATCTACTCTTTGTCTCTTTTATTGATAAAAAGTGTTTAGAGGTATTAATTTCCCCCTAAGTCCTTATTTGTCTGCATTCCATTTTTGTAGGTTGTCCCATTATTGTCATTTCCTTTAATGAGTTATTGATTGTTTCTATGATTTGTTCTTTGACCCACTAATTCTTTAGGATCATATTATTTAGTTTCCAATTAAAATTTTTGGGTGGGACAATGAGGGTTAAGTGACTTGCCCAGAGTCACACAGCTAGTAAGTGTCAAATGTCTGAGGCCGAATTTGAACTCAGATCCTCCTGAATCCAGGGCTGGTGCTTTATCTACTGTGCCACCTAGCTGCCCCCCAAATAATTTTTAATCTTTCCTTCTATAGCCTTTTATTGAATGTAATTTTTATCACATTATGGTTTGAAAAGGTGCATTTAATATTTCTACTTTTCTGCATTTGTTTCTGAAATTTTTAGGCCCTAATACATGGATAGGCTGAGCCAATATCACAAAAATGACAATTCTAGCTAAATTAATTTATTTATTCAGTGCCATACTAATTCAACCACCAAAAATTATTTTACAGAGCTAGAAAAAATAATAACTAAATTCATCTGGAAGGAGCAAAGGTCAAGAATATCAAGGCAATCATTGAAAAAGTATATGAAGGAAAGTAACCTAGCAGTAACAATTCTCAAACTATTTATAAAGCAGTAATCATCCAAACAATCTTGTACTGGCTAAGAATAAAGTGGTTGATTAGTGGAATAGATTATGTATATAATATACAATAAATGACCATAGTAGTCTACGTTTTGATAAACTAAAAAATATAAGCTTCTGGGACAAGAGTTCACTATTTGATAAAAATTGTTGGTAAAATTGGAAAATTGTTTGGAAGAAACTAGGTATAAAGACCATCTCACACTGGATACCAAGATAAAGTCAAAATGGCTACATGATTTAGACATAAAGGGTGATATTATAAGCATATTAGGAGAATATGGAAAATTTTACCTGTCAAATCTGTAAATGAGGGAAGAATTTATGACTAAACAAGAGATAAAGAGGATCATAGGAAGTAAAAGGGATAATTTTAATTACATTGAATTAAAAAGGTTTTACATAAACAAAACCAATGCAGTTAGAATTAGAAGGAAAGCAGAAACTGGGAGATGATGGAGAATTTACCACATTTCTCTGATAAAAGCCTCATTTCTCAAATTTATAGAGAACTGAGTCAAATTTATAATACAAATTATCCCCCATTTGATAAATGGTCAAAAGATATGGACAGGCAGTTTTCAGATGAATAAATTGAAGCTATCAACAGTTATATGAAAAATGCTCTAAGTCACTTTTGATTAGACAAATGCAAATTAAAACAACTCTGAGCTACCACCTCATACCTATCATATTGGCTAATATAAAAGAAAAGGAAAATGATACATGTTGGATGGGATGTGGAAAAATTGGGACACTGATGCACTGGTGGACTTGTAAATTGGTCCAACCATTCTGGAGAACAATTTGGAACTATGCCCAAATGGCTATCAAATTGTGCATATCCTTTGACCCAGAAATACCACTACTATGTCTGTATCCCAAAGAAATCAAAGAAAAAAGGAAAGGACCTATCTGTACAGAAATATTTATGGCAACCCTTTTTGTACTGACGAAGAATTAGAAATCAAGGGGATGTCTATCAGTTGGGAAATGGCTGAACAATTGTGGTACAGTTGCAATGGAATACTATTGTGCTATAAAATGCTTTAAGAAAAACAGTAAAGACTTTCATGAACTGATGTGAAGAGAAATGAGCAGACCTAGGAGATCATTGTATGCAGAACAGTACTATCATATGATGATCAACTATGAATGACTTAGCTATTCTGATCAATACAATGATCCAAGACAATCCTTAAGGACCTATGATGAAAAATGCTATTCACCAGCATGGAAAGCAACTGAGGGAGGCTGAATGCAAATTGAAGCAAAATGTTTTCACTTTATTTTCCTTGCTTTTTTTCCAACATGGCTAATATGGAAATTTCATGATTTCACATGTATAATTTTTTTAGTTTTGTGGGGTGATGTGGGTTAAGTGACTTGCCCAAGGTCACACAGCTAGTAAGTGTCAAGTGTCTGAGGCTGGATTCAAACTCAGGTCCTCCTGAATTCAAGGTCAGTGCTTTATCCACTGCGCCACTTAGCTGCCCCCCACATGTATAATTGATATCATATTTCTTGGGGAATTGGTGGGGAAGGAAAGGGGCAGCAGGCAGGGAGGGAAAGAATTTAGAACTCAAATTTTAAAAAATGAATGCTAAAAGAAATAAATAATGAATTAAAGATAAATTTTTTTTTAATGTTATTGCTGTCTTTGCTTTTTTTTTTTTTTTTTGGGTGAGGCAATTGGGGTTAAGTGACTTGCCCAGGGTCACATAGCTAGTGTCAAGTATCTGAGGCCAGATTTGAACTCAGGTCCTCCTGACTCCAGGGCCGGTGCTCTATTCACTGTTCCACCTAGCTGCCCTGTCTTTGTTTTTTACATCAGAATCATTTTCCAGTATGCCCTCCTTTTTCCCACACCATGTCTTATAATAAATTAAAACTGTCAAATAAAACCAACTAATATAATCATATTTGTCCATGTCTTCTCCATTCAGCATTACTCCCCCTCCATCTCTACTGACTGTTTAATCATCTATCTACCAGAATCAATATTAGTTATGACATTCAAGCTCAGTTATTTTGCCTTTTTAGTAGTTTTCATTTAGATCATGGTCATCATTGTGTGTATTGTTCTCTTCATTCTATTTTTGTCTCCCTGTTCCAGTTCATGCAAGGCTTCCCAAGTCAATGGAGCACAGTTTGTTCAACCATTTCTCAGGACCTGGATACCACTATTGGACCTTTCTTTTTGCCTTTTTTTTCTTTAGGACACATAGTCAATAGTGGGATCACTGGTGAGGCATAAAGAGTTTAATACCTTATAGACTTATAGCTAGAAGGGACCTTAAAGGTCATCAAACCTAACTCTTTCATTTTACAGAGGTGGAAACTGAGGCTGAGAGAGATTAAATGATTTACCCAAGGTCATACAGTTGGTAAGTATCTAAGGCAGAATTTGAACTCAAGTCTTCCCGACTGCAAGTCCAGTACCCTATCCCCTACATTATGCTGCCTCTTTACATAATTGTGTTACTTTTCCAAGTTGGAACAGTTCACAACAACAATGTAATATTCTGCCTAAATTCCTATAGCAACTCCAGTATTGAACATTTCCATCTTTTATTTGTTATTTGTTGTTATTATTATTATTAATTTATTTAATTAGATGAGTGTGATATGAAGTCTCATGGTTATTTTAATGTGAATTTTGGTTCTTATTAGTGATTTGACTTATCTTTCCCTATGTTTGCTGGTAAAAATTTGCATTTTTTCTTTTAGAAACTAGTTGTTCATATACTTTGCTCACTTATCTGACATGTCTTCTCTACTTGTGTCAATTCCTTATGTATCTTGGAAATCAGATCATTATTAATCAGATATGTTTAAGACAAAGAATCCCACCTATTCCCCTCCCCCCTTCCCTGCTTTTCTATAGCTTCTCTCCTTATTCTTGCTGTATTGGTTAAATTTGTACAAAAGCTTTTAACTACGTCTATGTAAAAATTGTCTTCAATCGCTTTTATAACCACTTCTATCCTTTGTTTGATTAAGAGTTCACTCACGGGGGCAGCTAGGTGGTGCAGTGGTTAGAGCATCAGCCCTGGAGTCAGGAGGACCTGAGTTCAAATCTGCCCTCAGACACTTAACACTTACTGGCTGTGTGACCCTGGGCAAATCACTTAACCCCAATAGCTTCACAAAAAGAAAAAAGAAAAGAAGAGTTCAGTCACTAGCCATACATTTCCTCCTTCCTTTAAAGCTTCTTTGATTCTTCACCCATCCTTTCCTTCCTGCCTGCCTATATCAAAGGAAGAGGTGGCTTAACATGACTAAAGGGAAAGCCTCTAAACCTTCCCCTCTCTCGGATTTCCTTATTTCTGTTTGTGGCACCACAGTTCTCCCACCCACCCAAAGGGGAGATTCTAAGTCTTGGCATCGTCATTCACTCTTTCCTTTCCCTCATATCTCATAGTCGTGTCCTACTGTTTGTTCCTATATGATATTTCTTCTCCTTGCTGCCCACATGGCCATCACTCTACTGCAGACACTCATTACGTCTTGCTTGGACTAAGGCAATAACTCCTGACATGTTATGAAACCATCAGATTATAGTTTGTCAGATCATAGATCTCAAGCAAGGGATCTTGAAGTTAATCTGGTCCATCCTCCTCATTTTATAGTTGAGGAGATTGAGGCTGACATGCTGACTTGCCCAGGGTCACAAAGGCTGTAAGTGCAAGGGCTTAGATTTTTTTTTTTTGTGGGGCAATGAGGGTTAAGTGATTTGCCCAGGGTCACACAGCTAGTAAGTGTCAAGTGTCTGAATCCAGATTTGAACTCAGGTCTTCCTGAATCCAGGGCTGGTGCTTTATCCACTGTACCACCTAGCTGCCCCTCAAAGGCTTAGATTTTTAACCCAGGTCCTGTGATTCCAAATTCAGATCTTCAAATTTGGAGCTTTTCTTACTTGGTCATCTCCTGCCTCTCTAAGCCGTCATACATACCACCTTCTTTACATCTCCTTGTGCCACAGCAGAACTTTCTATTCCTTGGAAAGCTCATGGGTGTGTCATTCAGCTATTCCATGCAAAACCCTGGGCTTCTCAAAGTGGGTTTGAAATGCTGGTCTCATTGTGTAGGAGATAAGTGTAACTAGGACTCTGCCTGCCACATACGGATGGCATGACACGGGAGAAAGAGCACTGAGCATGGAGTCAAATACAACTTCTCATGTATTCTAAGTGACCTTGGGCAAGTCATTCAAACTCTCTAATCTTCAGTTTCCTCATCCATAAAAGGGGGTGGAGGTGGGAGGAGAGTTGGATTAAATCACCTCTGGGGTCCTCTTTGGCTCTAAAGCTAAATTCTGTGACTTAGTGACCTCAAATCAATATTCAGTGAGGAGCACACAGGCTGAGAATAGCACTTTTGTTCCCATCACAATCACAGATCCCTCCATTCAATACTTTCTACTCACCCCTTCAAAACTCTATGCCACCAGGGACAGCTAGGTGGCGCACTGGATAGAGCACCGGCCCTGGATTCAGGAGGACCTGAGTTCAGGTCCGGCCTCAGACACTTTACACACTTACTAGCTGTGTGACCCTGGGCAAGTCACTTAACCCCAATTGCCTCACCAAAAAAACCCCCAAAAAAACCCTCTATGCCACCTCACTCCTTCTGACTCATTCCAATGACTCAAACCAGTTCTCAGACTTTTCCACCACAATTGCTGCTTCTTCCCAAACACTCCATAACTCTGGCCCAAATGCTTCCTCTTTTATCAATTCTAACACCAACACTGGGGGTGTGCCCTGGCACTTCTTTAAAAAAAAAAAGGCCTAAGGGATAATGGCAACTGTAAAGAGGTAACAGTGCCAGTAGTTATGGGGACACATTTACATAAGAGTGCCAGGATCCTCAGCTTGGGAAATAACTGATCCTGCCTGTCTCCCAAACTCTGCCCTCCTTAGATTCCTTCTATACATTACTGTTAATTTCATCTCCTTGGTTCAGTGCTCAGATCCTATCACACTTAGGCCAAAATTTTTCAATGACTCCCTAATTCTATAGCAAATACAAACTTTTTATACTGGTATTCGAGATCTTCTTCAGTTTGACTCCACCCTACATCTCCATCCTTACATCACTTGCTTTTCCCATCATATATTCTATACTGCAACCAAATTGGACTACTCACCTCAATTTTTCACCCCTGCACTTTTGCTCCTGCCATTGTGTGTATGTGTTTTTTTTTTTTTAGTGAGGCAATTGGGGTTAAGTGACTTGCCCAGGGTCACACAGCTAGTAAGTGTTAAGTGTCTGAGGCCAGATTTGAACTCAGGTACTCCTGACTCCAGGGCCAGTGCTCTATCCACTGCGCCACCTAGCTGCCCCCCCTGCCATTGTTTTTTGACTTGAGAATGTCTTCCGTTCTTCCTTCTCCCAAATAAATGCATCTTTCTAGGCTCAAATCAAACATTAGTTTCATAAAATCTCCCCTAATCCCCATAATCTCTCTCTCCATCTCTCCCTCTTCCTCTCTCTCTCCTCTCCTTCCTTCCCCCCTCCCCTCCTCTCCCTCTCTTTCCCTCTCTGTCTTCTCCTCCTCCCCCACCCCTTTCTCTGTGTGTGTGTCTCTCCTCTCAATTCTCCTTTGCTGTGTTAGTAGCTCCATTTGGCTGAACCCTTATCACCTCCTCCATGAGGCTTTCCTATACCCTGAGTTTTAGAGCCCTCCCTCCCCCAGGTTATTTAGTATTTATTTTGTTAACATTCCGTATTGACTTTTCTGTATACATGTAGTTTTCCTATAGGAAAATATAAGCTCTTTGAAGGCAGAGACTATGTCATTTTAATTTTTATATCTCCAGTTCCAAGGCTAGAGCTTACCATTCATTAAATGTGTATTGAATGAATAAATGGATGTTATATACTTAACCTAATCTGGTTCATATAACATTTATTTGCACATATACTTTATTTCCCCTGTTAAAAGGTAACCTTTCTGAGGGCAGGAATAACATTTTATTCATATTTCTATCTACCCCCACACTTAGCACAGTGCTTCAAACATTGTTGTTCATTTTTTCAGTCGTATCTGACTCTGTGACCCCATTTGGGGCTTTTGTAGCAAAAATTCTGGAGTGGTTTGCCATTTTCTTCTCCAGCTCATTTAACAGAGGAAGGAACTGAGGCACTCGCTCACAGTCACACAGATAGCCAGTGTCTGAGGCCAGATTTTAATTCAGGAAGATGAGTTTTTCTGACTCCAAGCCAGGCACTCTATTCACTGTGCTACCTAGCTGCCCAGCCTTGAACATAGTACACACTTAAATGTTTATTGAATCAATGGTAACTCTATATTTGACTCATGGAAATTATCATCTGTCTTCTCAGGGAATCACAGTTCTACCAGGACATGTCCAGAAAACTGAGGTGGAGTAGGAAGCTCAGCAGATCATAATTATAGTGTATCCTGTATCATTTTCATTAATGCCGGATCAAACTGATATTTTAAAATGTTTTTACCATCACCTCTTCAAAAGCATAGTCTTTGGAGCTGAGGTAAGTTTACATGGCACATACCCTTCATAAACAGACAGAATACTATCAAAAACAAAGGTCTTTAGTTATCCACATTCCAATGTTTAGAGTAAGAAAACTTAAGTTCAATTCCTTTGTGACCTTGGGTAGATCACTGAATTTCTCAGGGCTTCTTCAGTCTCTGCATCTGTTAAATGATGTAAAATCATTTGTAAAATGATGTAAAAGGCTACAAAGGTCTCTTTGAACTCTAAACTTATGATGTTTTAATCCCATTTTACCAGTGAGTCAGAGAAAGATAACATGGATTATGATACTTTGGAAATGAACAATTGCTTTTTAGCTATTTTTGTGCATGGAATTATAACAAAGAAAAACAGGGAGCTACTGTAAATATCCTCAAGGATTTTTACCACAAGGCAAAACTGGTTCTAAAATTAAAATCTGTTTAAGCAAATCCTCTTTTCCAGATTGATTTCTATTAAAGTCAGAGATATATTCTGCCTGGAAAAATGTGGGTCCCTTCATAAAATGAGATAGCACCGGCTTAGCAGTGACTCACTAAATTCTGTTGGCACATGTGGTCTCACTGAAGATGCAGGCAGGAAGCAGAGAGGCTGTAATTCTGGGTTGAGACTTTTTTTGGGACTATTTTAATGGAAATGTGCTCTTTTGGGAAGCAGAGAGGATAGGAACTGTGACTGAGTGTAGGCTCAGGGAGATAGAGTCATGGGAGAAGCTGACTGAGATCTAGGAGAGAAACCAAATGGCTAGCTTAGACATGGGCCTTACAGTGTTCATTATATTACATTTACATATGGAATACCTGTTCTTAGCTCTCCACTACTTTGCTGTGTGCTGGAAAAGGAACTGGTAGTTTGGGAAAGGCTCCTCACAGGTAATGGGTAGGAAAGAAATCAAGGGTCATTTGATTTATGGAAGAAAAGAACCACTATGTATGAAATTGGAGGGAATGTAGAGATACCCTATGAATGACCCCTCTGTCTGGCATAAAATGTAGCACTCCATTCTT
Organism: Dromiciops gliroides; assembly: GCF_019393635.1. Lineage (NCBI taxonomy): Eukaryota > Metazoa > Chordata > Mammalia > Microbiotheria > Microbiotheriidae > Dromiciops > Dromiciops gliroides. The sequence goes on along the minus strand of NC_057863.1, from coordinate 227,455,789 downwards.
TGTGTACCTAAAATCTGGCCCATTTTGCACTTCTCTTTTAATAATCCAACCTTTTAAGATCAGAGGTTCAAAGATTTAGAAACTGGAAGGCACCTTGGACACCAATTAATCCTGTCCCCTAGTGTTGCAGATGAGGAGACAACCGGAGAGAAGTTCAATGTCTTGCCAAAGTCATACAGATAGTGACAGCCCTGGGATATGACTCCAAAGTCTGTGATCTTATCATTTTACTATATAACTTCTTCCTGATAGTGGGTTATCCAAAGATCCAATAGATTTAAACCTTAGGGACAGTGATAATATCTCCCCAGAATTTAGCATAATACTTTTTTCCCCATGAAAGGCCTCCAAACATATTTATTTAATTAAATTGAATACTTAAGAAAATGAGTGTTCTAGATGTTCCTTCTCATGCCAAAAAAAAAAAAAAAGGTTGGAATAAGATAGCAGGGTAAGACCCTAAAATTCCACATATTCAGCACTGCAGCTTAGGATAGGGGAATTTTTGTCTTTTAGCCTCTATATTTGAAAATCCCATTAAATAAGGATACCTAGACTAGAATATTTAATTGAATTAGATGAATTGTCAAAGCAGATAAGCCATAATGAAAATTTTAAGTCCTATATAGCTATTTAAGTTCTACTTAACCCTAACTTTCTAATTAAATTCTACATCCAGATACTGAAGATATGTAGAACAAATTGCTTTTGGCTAATATCTCTGGAGATGGCCTGTATGATAGGGTTAGGAGAAAGGAGAAAGGTAAGAATGGAACCTTGGAAAGGCCAAAAGCCAGGGCAGGCCTCCAGAGGAGAGAGATCAAAATTGGAAGCAAATTTCTTTGGAAATCAATAGACTTATACTATATTAACAAAATGACATCTCATTTCCCAGTCAGTCAGTTTGTCTGTCAATAAACATGTATTAAGAATAGAGGAGTTTATAGCTTAGGCCTGGGGTAGTTGAAGGAGTTCATGCACAAATTAGTTGCCAAACTCCAAATCTGATGTTCCAAAAGATTATGAGAACCTTAAAACCAAACCAAACCAAACCAAAAAAACAAACACCACCTTTTGAGAGAAATAACTCAGTAATTTCATTCATTCAACAGTCTTTCACTTGTCCCTTATCACATGAAAGGCACTGCTGTTAATTACTAAGGGAGTTAAAAAGATGAGTAACTCTTGGTGCTACTCTCAAGCAGCAGTTCAGAGAACATCTCTCCCTCTTCATTTCTGTTTTTCAAAATCCTTCTTTTCTTTCAAGTTTCAATCCAGATGCTATCTCTTCCTTTCCCGATTTTCCTAGCTATTGCTATAGCAATTTGCCTGATCTCCTTCTTTCCCCCTTTCTTCCCTGCCATAAATTATACTTATGTATGTTCAGGTTGTACATCCTACTCTCACTCCCCTTCCTGTCCCCCCGACCCCACAGTAGAATGTAAACTACTTGAGGGAAGGAACTGTATCATTTTAAAATTTGTTTATCCTTATAATCTAATGAGGGTAATTTTAAAGCGATCACAAATAACTACAACCCAAAATAAAATATGATGAATACACATGGTATATTTAATCAATATGCTATTGGTTTCCAGGGAAGATTAAATTCATTTTATGCCAATTAATATTGTCAAATTAATTTAAGTGCCTACTAGTTACAATGCCCTGTACCAGACATTGGGAAGCCAAAGGGAAAAAAAATATATATATTTTCTTCCCTCAAGGACTTTTATTCTGGATTGGGAGGGAACTATAATCTGAATACACCCAAGTATGATTCGTGGAGGAGAGAAAAGGGGGAAAAGGAGAGATTAAACAAAGAGCTGTAGAAAAACAAACAGAAAGAGGAAGGAATCAGAAAATCAGGAAAGGAGGAGATAGCATATGAACTGAAGGAAAAAATAAGGATTTATCTGAGGAGGTGGTTGGTTCTCTGAATGGGAGAGATGGCTCATGGGAATTGGAGGAGGTGAGAGATCCAACCAATTTGGCTATAACACAGAGTATGTGAAGGGGAATGATGTGCAATAATGCTAGAGAGATAGGTTGGAACTAGATTGGAGAGCGCCTAAAAGACCAGGCAGAGTTCTATCAGTATTTTGTTCTCAAAGCAACAAGGAAATTGGAGAAATACCTTGAAGAAGGTATTTAAAGCATTTTTAAAACTATGCCCTAAGAGGATATTTTGTCAGTGGTAAACAGAGTGGATTAGAGAGAGACTAGAAGCAAGGAGGTGGTTTGGGAAGGGATTATGATGGTCCATACAAGAGGCACTGAGGGTCTGGACTAGGGTGGTAGCCATCTGAGCTCAAAACCAGGGAGGACAGATTCAAGAGGCTCAGTGCAGACAGAACTGGCAGCATTTCGCAGCTGATTAGATATGGAAGAAAAGGGGAGAATCAAGTGATTACAAAACTATTCATTCCGGGGGTGACTCTTAGTTGATATTGTTGACTGGTATATGGATGTTTGGAAGAGAGGGGAAGTGCTTAGGGGAAAAATGCTGAATCCTAATTTTGGACATGTTGAATGTGAGATGTTGACAAGATACTGAAATGGAAAGGATGGAATAAAGAAATTTTGTGGAGGTAGAACAGGGCTTGGCAATTGATTGGGGGAGAAAGGAGGAAGAGTCACCCCCGGGTTACAAATGTGGGAAAATTTAAGCTTGGCATTGTCAACAGAAGAGAAGGATGATGTAGTACAAGAGTTTAGGAGAGACGTTAGGGCTGACTTTATAGATATGGTTCCTGCAGTCACCACTTTAGTTCAGCCTCTTGTCACTTCTTCCTTAGATTGGTTCAATAGCCTCTTAATTGCCATCTTCACTGAAGTCTCTCTGCACCTGTCTATCCTCTACTAAGCTGCCAATATGGTTTTTCCTTAAGAACAGATCTGAGAAAGGGGACAGCTAGGTGGTGAAGTGGATAAAGCACTGGCTCTGGGTTCAGGAGGACCTGAGTTCAAATCTGGCCTCAGACACTTGACACTTGCTAGCTGTGTGACCCTGGGCAAGTCACTTAACCCTCATTGCTCTGCTAAAAACAAGCAGACAAACCAACCAACCAAAAAAAAAAAAAAAAAGAACAGATCAGAGGATATTACTCCCTTACTCAATGAACTGCACTGGCTCCCTAGTCTGCCTAGGATAAAATATTAGTCATTCAGTTTTAAACCCTTTTACAACCCAAAATATCTTTCTAGTCTTATATACATTACTCTCCTTTTCTACTCTCTGATCCAGACAAACTGGCCTTCTCTCTGTTCTTCAATCATGGTGTTCTATCCCCCACTTCTTTGCCCTTGTATTGGCTATTCCATATCCCCGGAACACACTGGCTCTTTACCTTCATTACCTCTCTTCCTTCAAGATATAGCTCCTATATCACCTTTACTAATCAGCTTTTACTAATTCCCTCAGCTGCTAGTGACACTCCCCCCACCCCCACCTCTGCTCCCTAACAACCTTGAATTAATATGTTGTTGTTGTTCTGTATGTCAGACTCTTTGTGACCCTATTTTTTGGTTTTCTTGGCAAAGACTCTGGAGTGGTTCGACATTTCCTTCTCCAGCTCATTTTACAAATGAGGAAAGTGAGGCAAATGGGAGTTAGTGACTTGCCCAGGGCCACACAGCTAGTAAGTGTCTGAGGCCAGCTTTGAACTCAGGTCTTCTTGACTCCAAGCCTGGTGTTCTATCCACGGAGCCATGTGACTGCCCCCTAAATTAAAATATCTGTATTTATTAATTCTGTACATACTGTTTTCCCATTCAAATATAAGTTCCTCGTATGCAGAGATTGTTTCATTCTTTCCATTTGTATCCCTAGTGGATAAGCATAGTGCTGCTTAATAAATGCCAACTACCTCTCAAGGCAGTTCATTTCCCTTCGTAGCAGGCACTTAATAAATGCTTGTTAATTGATCAATAGACTGACAATGGACAAGATATGGAAGAATCTAGAGATCATTAGGTTGAGGCTGAAGTGAAACAAACAAACACTGAGTGTTAACTATGTGTAAGATAATTTGTCTCAAGCTAATCTGGCCACAGATTATTTTGGGGCTTGAAAAATATTGAATAAGTGGCATGGCATAGTGGGAAGAGTACTTGGTGTGGGGTGTTTAGAGTGTTCTGAATAAGCTCTGCCGCTCATGGCCTGTATAACAACAGCCAAATCACTTCACCTTTCATTCTCATGTGGATCATCAAGGTTCCACAAAATACAGACATATGCCTGAGAAATGGAAGGCTGACTGCTACTCATACTTGGGTCTCCAGTGACCAGAAAACCATTTGTATTACCTGGAAGACTTTACTTAAACATAATACATTTAAATGAAAATTAGTTCCCCTACTTTGCAAAGAACCAAGAAGTTAAACTATTCAAACATTATAATTAAAGATAATGAAAATACTTTGCATTTTAATGACTTCAGTCAATGATCCTTACCCACATTTTCTGGTTTAAATTTGTATTAGCTATATGGAGATGAGTTTCCTATGGTCACAATGACGTCATGGGGCAGAGTATGTTAGAGAGAGAATAATAGCTGACTTTTACATAGCTTTTTGCATATATTTGCATATATTTGTATATATTGCCCCAGCAAAGGGTTTCAACTCACATTTTACTGAAAAAGAACAACCAACCAACCTGTGACCATCCATTGCAAGCTCCCCCACCTCCTGAATTCCATATTTCAAACCACCTTGATGTTATTCCCATCCTGTCTTCCTTTGTTCTGGTTTTTTAGAGGAAGAGATATCACTTCTCCTTGACAATGCCCTTGATCTTATTCCCTCTTGCCTCCTCCAACAATTTATCCCTTCAACCATCCTATATCTCCCTAATTTTCAACTTTTTCTTTATTCACCGACTCCTTTCCTTAATACTGATGTCTTTTTTTTCTTTGGTGGGGCAATGGGGGTTAAGTGACTTGCCTAGGGTCACACAGCTAGTAAGTGTCAAGTGTCTGAGGCCAGATTTGAACTCAAGTCCTCCTGAATCCAGGACTGGTGCTTTATCCACTGTGCCACCTAGCTGTCCCCAATACTGATGTTTTCTGATGCAAGGATTCTTGACCTGAAATTTTTTTTTTTTTGGTGAGGCAATTGGGGTTAAGTGACTTGCCCAGGGTCACACAGCTAGTAAGTGTCAAGTGTCTGAGGCCATATTTGAACTCAAGTCCTCCTGACTCCAGGGCCAGTGCTCTATCCACTGTGCCACCTAGCTGCCCCCACCTGAACATTATTTAAAAAAAAACCTTCATGATTATATTTCAATAATAAAGCAATTAAATTGTATATGAAATATATCAAAATTAAATGTTTTCTTGAAAATATTTTACTTATTTAAAATGCATTTTGAAATCCTATGTGTTGTATTTATTTAAAATATTATATTTTGCAGTCTTATGTATTTAATTTTTGCAGCGAAAGACCTTATTCTGAGGAGTCACTAGACTGATAAAAGGGCCCATGATACACTCTCTCTCTCTCTCTCTCTCTCTCTCTCTCTCTCTCTCTCTCTCTCTCTCTCTCTCTCTCTCTCTCTCTCTCTCACTCTCTCTCTCTCTCACACACAGACACACACACACACACACACACACACACACACACACAGAGGTTTTAAGAACCGCTACTGGATTTATCATCTTGTATATCTTCTACCTTTCATAACTGAACTCCTAGAAAAAGGCTGACTATACTCATTACCTGCACACCCTCACTTTTCACTCTTCTTACTCATTACAGTCTGGCTTCTACCTCTACCACTTGATAGAAATTGTTCTCTTCAAGGTCACCAATGGTCTGTAATCCAGTGGCCTTCCTCAGTTTTTCTCCTTGACTATAGTCTTTGACACCTCCTCTGTCCCTCATGCCTGGAATGAATTCCCTCTTTATCTTCACCTCTCAGCCGTAACCCCCCAGAGCCCTTCCAGGCTCCACTCAGGTTCTATTTCCAGAGGGCTTTCCTATTTCTCTCAGTTGTTGGTTCCCTTCTATGTAGCCTATATTTACTTACCTGTGAATATAGTGTACCTTTTTATAAAACTATATGCTCCTTAAGGGTAGGAGCCATCTCCATTTTGTATTTGTATTTCCAATATCTCAAACAGTTTCCAGCACCTGGTAGGTGTTTAATGAATGCTTACAGATTAATTGATCATAGGATCATATAAGATCTAGAATTTGAAGAGAACTGTAGACACTGTCTAGTGCATATAAATGAAAAAAAAAAATGAGTCCCAGAGAGGTTAATTATCTTGCTCAAGGCACATAGGCAGAAAGCGTGAGAAATGTAACTTAAACTCTCTTCCTCTAACACCAAAGTCAATATATATTTTTTAAAAACAGTACTTTGAAGTAAGGAGTTAGGTGACTCAGTGGATAGTGTGCTGGGCCTGGAGTCAGGAAGACTCATCTTTCTGAGTTCAAATCTGGCTTCAGACACTTATTAGCTGTGTTACCATGGGCAAGTCACTGTTTGCCTCATTTTCCTCATCTGTCAAATGAGCTGAAAATGGCAAACTACTTTAGTATCTTTGCCGAGAAAGTCCCAAATGGGGTCATGAAGAGTCAGATACCACAGAAAAAAATGGCTGAACAGCAATACTACAGGTATTCTTGTCCATGTGTCACAGATAAGATGCAAAAACAGAGGCTCCAATACTTGCCCATAGCTAATAAGTATTAGGTGTTGGAGGGAGGAGTTGAACCCCAGGTCAAAACTCTTTTCTCTTTATAACCAGGATTCCTGACTCTCATCTAATGCCATATTGGACAGCACTACTACTGTACTAGTTCTGTTCTGTTCCTAGATCCAAATGAAGCAGTTACCCTATTTAAAACAGTCACAGCAACAAGCCCTTAGGCATCATTCTTACCCTCCTTCCGGAGATTATTAACGCTTCATTTAAAAACATTTAGTACCATTGCAAACTCTTTGCCACCATATCCTTTTTTATTTCCAGGCTGCTATGGATGTGCACATTGTACAATGGTTACCTATGTTTGTTTTTAGGGCAGCTATAAATACCTGACATTTCCTGAAGCCATCCAGGCCATGAGCTCCTGTCTCTCTACTGGTAACCTTCAACTCTCAGGCTTTGCCTTAGCCACTTCCGGCTGGATCCTCGCGCCTACCTCCATGGGACAAACGGATTGGAGGGTATGGCATTTGGACAATACAACTTCCATCATCTCCTCTGGCATTGCTTGGGTGGGGATCTGGAAAGTATGCTTTTATAACACCATCCTGTTGTCTCCTCAAGGGAGATCTGTCAAGATCTGCCACACTTATGGCATGTTCAACTCTCTTCTCTCCCAGGATTTTCGGGCAGTTCAGAACATCTTTCTGTTTGCTTGCATTCTGGGGGTCCTGGGAAAAGTCTCCATAATCCTTGCATTGAGGAACTTTTACATGGGAGCTGCTCGTAGGTCCACAACCTGTAATCTGTTCACTATTGGAGGATTCTTTTATTTATTTGCTGGGATCTGTATATTAATTTGTGTAATCTGGAACTTTTACGCAGTGTCTAAAAATGAGAGTTTAACCTTCCCTGCTACTTTCTATCTACCCCCCAGGCCGAAAACACAGGAAGTCGGGAATGCGGTTTCTATGGCCATTACATCTGCCATCCTAATGTTGCTAGGGGGTGGGATTTTCCTCTTTTGTAAATTTCACAGGGAATGCCAAGTATATCCTTTGATCAGAGACATCAACTTCTGAAATATGAAACTCTTGTGGGTTTTGGCTCTGCAAATATTTATGATAGATGATCACTATGAAAGTACAAGGTTGGGGTACTGACATGTAAAAAAAAAAATTACCTGGACTCATTACTAAGTATTCAAAAGGCTCTTGGCTGAGGTAAATGTGCTTTTTGGTCTAAAGTTGTAGACCACTCTCTTTTATTATTTTCTGTACCGAATTTTATTGATTTATTAAAGGACCCTTTTGTAAAAAAAACCAAAACCAAAAACCAAACAAAGAAACAAGCAAAAACCAAACTAATACACTGCAACAGCAAAGTGTTTGATTGGCACTCTGTTTTGCTGGAGTTGGCTATTAATACGAGCCAAAACTATAAACCAGGTAGGTAAAATAGGATGTTCAGTTTTCAAATCTCACATTTAAATTTGTACTAAGACCATTATGAAGTCGCCTTGTTTCCTCACTTCCTCACAAAAGAAATATCTCTTCACTGGTCAAAAACCTAATTCAGGGTCATATAGCATGAAGCACTTGAACCAATCATTCCTAAGTTCTTCTCTTTCCTTAGCACATTGCTTCTGCTTTCTCTTATCAAGAAAAATGATTTTCAATACACACCAATGTACTGTTGGTGGAGCTGTGAACTAGCCCAATTGTTCTGGAAAACAATTCAGAATTATTTGAGAAAAGTTATTACACTGTTTATACCCTTTGACCCAGGGATCTCAATACTGGATGTATACTCCAAGGAAGTCAGTAGCAGAAAAAAAGGTATATACACACATGTATACATACATAAGTGTGGATATAAACAAAATTCACAGTGGTGTCAAAAAACTGTAAAGTGGGTACCCTTTATCAGGGAATGGCTGAACAAATTGTGATACATGAATGTAAGGGAACATTATTGCTCTATAAAAAAAGATGATTATGACCAATTCTTAGTAACATGGGAAGACTTCTGTGAAATGATGCAGTAGGAAGAACAAAGAATCAAGATAACAATATATACAATGAGTTAAATAGCATAAATATTAAGAACATTGACAAGTAATTGTATTCTGATGAATGGGATGAATGTTCTTGGTCTTGGAAGACTGATAAGGACATTTGTTTCCTCCTCTCAGTAGAAAGATAGGAACTACATAAGTGGAATGTGCTCTACACTATTTGTTATGTCAGTCATCTTTGCTGAAATATGCTGCTTTGTTCCAATAAGGTGTGGGGAGAAGGAGGTTAAGAAAACATTACCATTGTATAAAAACAAAAAGTAACTGAAAAGCTTGTTTTTAAAAAGAACGGTCTTCAAACTGAAAAGGACAGAACAAAAAGGGTTAGGAGAAAATTGAGGCCAAAGACAACTGAGGAGATGATAAGACAATACCTTGTTTCCTTATTGAATTGAAATCGCCAGGGCATCCCAAGGAATCCAGACAACCTGCAAATGTGATTGCTAGCTCTCTAATGGAAGTTACTCTTTGAAGAACCAGGGAGCAAATGGAGAAATGGCCCAGTAAGTATGCACTGGAGATGAGCAAAATGTCTCAATTCAAAAAGGCATTCATGGCAAACTACAAGCTGTTGAGTTTATCATTAGCTCCCATCAGAACTCTGGAACAGATCATTAAAAGGGATGCTTTGTGAGAACTTAGAAAGGAAAATAGCAATCGTCCTGAGCTGTCATGGATTCATTTTTTTTAAAAAATCATGCTAAAGCAATAACCTCATTTCTTCTTCCTTTTTTTTTTTGTTTGTTTGACAAGGTTATTCAACTGGCACATCAGGAAAGTACTATATACTTAGCACACCCAGATTTAGCAAAGCACTCAACAGAGTATCTCACAAAGTCCTTATGGACAAAATGGGGGAATTTACAGAATTGATTAAGGGATGAGATTCAAAGAATGTTGATTGATGAAAGGCAGCACAGTAGAGTGTTGGCCTTGGAGTCATAATGACCTGAGTTCAAATCTTGCCTCATACACTTTCCAGCTGTGTAACCCTGGTAAGTCACTTAACTCCTCTCTGTTTCAGTTTCTTTATATTCAAAATAGGTGTAATAATAGTGCCTATCTAGGGTTGTTGTGATGACAAAATGAGACAATATTTGTAAAGCACCTTGCAAACCTTAAAGTATTATATAAATGCTGACTATTATCCTTCTTAATGGATAGTTATCAACCTGGAGGAGGGTCTCCAGGAGTCCATTCTCAACTTCAGATCATTGATATTTCTTCAGTGATTTAGTTGAAAATAAAAATGAAATGATGGTAAAATGTGTATGTGATGTGAATCTGGGAAGGATAGCTGCCATATTGAACAATAGAAAACATGATGCAAAATTACCATGGCAGGCTGAAAGAGTGGGCTGAATCGAGAGGAAATTTAAGAGAAAAATGGAAAGATTTGTACTTAGATTTAGAAAACTAACTCTTCAAATATGGGGTGGGAGAGATAGCTAGACAGCATTTTCAGTAAAAAAAACAATTAGGGATTTTAGTCAATTAAAAGCTCAATCTAAGTTAGCAGTTAAAAAAATCTAATGGAATCTTAGACTACCTTTATATAATTACAGTCTCCAGAGCTAAGAAGCAATATGTCCAAAGTATGTCTTCTTGATCATATCACACGTGGAGTATTGTGTTCAGGTCTAGGTGCAGGATTTTAGAAGGGATGGGCTGTCAAGCTGAAATCCATCCAAAGGAAAATGGCTTAGGGAGTTGGTCATCTAAGGGATCAGGAAACCATGATGATATGAGAATTGATTTGTATAAAAGAAGGGTAGTTTTCCTTAGAAATTCAGAAGATTTACAGGGAACATGGTTGGTGTTTTCAAGTAGTTAAAGGAAGAATCAATTTATTCCCCAAGTAGAATACAAGCTTCTTGAGGACAGGGGATCATTTTGTCTTCGTATTTCGAGCATCTGGTACATTTCTTTCCACATAGAAGAAATTTAATAATTGATTATTGAATTTAATTAAATTCTACTTGATCCTAGCTTCTTAAACTGTGGGTCATGCCCCCATATGGGATCATGTGACTGAATGTGGGGGTCACAAAAAATTTGGCAAGAGTAAAAGGTTATGTATACCTATTTTATATATCTATGTATTCAAAGTCGCATAAAAATTTCTCAGGCGAAAAGGGGTTGCAAGTGGAAAAAGCTTAAGAAGCCCTACTGAAGAGGGCCCAAACTGTTGTGTACAAATGGTAGGAAATTGACTTATAACCCAATACAAGTAAGGAATAATGTATTAGTGATTAGCATTCCCAAAATAGAAAAGCTGCCTCTGGATGTAGTGAGTCCTCCATCACTGGGGGAATGTTCAAAGAAAGGCTGATTGATTGGTTGTCAGGGATGTTATAGAGGAGATTCCTGTTTCAAGCAGGGGGTTGGGATGAGGTGGCTAGTGGGTTCTCTGAAAGGATGAAACCAAGAGGGTAGTGGCAGAGATGAGGAGGTGAGAGGAGGCACGAAAACAGCAGAACACCACCCAGTATCAAATAGACAAGACTAGGAGGGAGAAATGCCCAGAAGAGATTGTAAACCTTAACAGAGAGCAGATTCCATATGAAACAAATAGAGGGGGCGAGCTCAGCAGGAGCATAATGATGTCATCAGGAGACAGCAGCGGCCTCGTAGACTAGAACCGGAAGGTGTTCCTTTCCATCTGTACTCTGACCACACATGTTCCCCAAGCATGTCTGCTCTAACCCCTGAGGGGGTGCACATTTGTGGGAGAGCAGATTAGGGGGGATTTTCTAATGCTACCTTTCTATTTTGCTGTTTCATGAAATGCTTTTGCTTTCACCTAATGGTGTCCTCCCTCTGCCTGACTGGGTGGGAATCCCCGAGTTTTAGTTTTGGACTGAATTCAGAGTCACGGGGTACTCTGAAAATGAGAGTGACTTGCCTGAGGGAAGGGGGACTAAAATGTGAGTAGTAGAAAGAAGTCCCCCAAGTACTACATTACCTCAGGCCCCATGGAAAGAGTCCCAAGGTTCTGAAAAAAGGAGCTAATAGTCCCTTTGTACTCTGCTCTGGTCAGACCACATGTGGAGTCCCATGTTCAGTTCTTGTTGCCATGTTCTTTTTTTTTTTTTTTGGTGAGGCAATTGGGGTTAAGTGACTTGCCCAGGGTCACACAGCTAGTAGGTGTCAAGTGTCTGAGGCCGGATTTGAACTCAGGTCCTCCTGACTCCAGGGCCAGTGGTCTATCCACTGCACCACCTAGCTGCCCCTTGTTGCCGTGTTCTAAAAAAGACATTGAGAAACCGAGGCCTCTCAAGAGGGAGGTGCCCAGGATACTGAAGGAGCTTCAAGATCATGCCACTCAGGGAACTAGGCATGATAGGTTGAAGGGCAAAGGTTGGAGGGACAGTCAGTTAGGAGGAAGAGAGGGAGACAGAGTCGTCAAGTAGAAGAACCTGACTGAACAGGCATTCTTCTTGGTTATTTAGGGCAGATATTAGAACAAGGCTATTTCATTTGTTTTTTTTTTTCTCTAGTTCTTAGCATACTGCCTGACACATGGTAAGCACTAAATAAATGTTTATTGATTGTTTTAAGCTGTGGAGATGTAAGTTTCGCATTGGTGTAAGGGGAAAAATTCCCTAATAATTAGGGTTATCCCACAGTAGAAGAGAGACCACCTGAGGAATTTGTGGGTTCCTCTTTGCTAGAAATCATTAAGCAGAAGCTACATATATGATGCTGATCAGATATATTGTATAAAAGGGCTCTTTTCCCTTCTCCAGATTGGACTCGCTGGCTTCTGAGGCCCATTCTAGTTCTGAGAGTCTATGTGATTCTATGAGTTAAAAATTAGTCATAATCATTTTATCATTATAGAGTTTCATAGCTGATGAGCTTATCCTTTTCTTTAGGACAGAGTCTATCGCAATTAAGAATTAAGTACCAGACCTGGACTTTTTCCTCCTCAAAGGATACTTCTTTTCAGGTCTTTCATTGGGTCATAAATACTTGAAAGTGTTCCCAAATGATCAAAATTCAAGATCATTATCTAAAAACATTGCCACCATATTGCAAGTGTGCTAGATATGCTACAAAGAGTCTTATATAACCTGGGATCTCTCCGGTAAAGACTTCCTACTGTTATTTGCAGGGATCAGTTCAGTGAGCCTTTAACTGACATACTCCAAGGTGGTTGTTGTTGTTGTTGTTGTGGGTTTTTTTGGGGGGAGGGGGCGGGGCAATAGGGGTTAAGTGACTTGCCCAGGGTCACACTACTAGTATATGTCAAGTGTCTGAAGCCGGATTTGAACTCAGGTTCTCCTGAATCCAGGGCCAGTGTTTTATCCACTGTGCCACCTAACTAGCTGCCCCCAACATACTCCAAGATTTTGACACTTATTCTTTACAAGAGTTTTTCCTTCTGAATAAAAGGCATATAATTTCCTAAGCCACTATGTAAGTGGGAGTGGGAAGAAATAAAGCTGCTTAGCCCACCAAGTGTTAAAATTTACATTTATCTCTAGTATTTATCTTATTAGATGAAACTAGATAGAGCTACAGTTATCCTTGCCTCACCATGTCATTAATGGGAACTAGGAATATGATGCATTAGTTCTAAATTGATCCCTGAGGGCCATTTGTTCCATAGAAAGTGTTTCAAATGGGTGATGGGATTCTAGCAAGATGGCAGAATAGCAGAAACACATACAACTGACCTCTACCCCACAACTCCACTAAGATCTAAAAAACAGATAAGACCAAATCCCAATGGGGAAATTCAAGAAAAAAAAAAATCATGAGTCTTTGTTTTTTTTTCCAGCCCAAATCAGCAAAGTAAGACACTCAGAAAGGTCTACAAATAGTAGAAAAGGGGATTTGCCAAGAATGGTCATTCTGGCACAATGCTTTTAAAAGAGGCCTGAGGCTAAGAATAAGAAAAGGTCCCAGACACATGCAGAGGGGCCTAACCTTGTGTAGGCTGCAGGAACAGGTGCCAAGTGGCAAGTCTGTTACTCACTAATTCCAGCTTACAGATCCATGGTGGATTAAGGGACTTGTGTATAAGAGTGGTGTTTCAGGGTGAGGAATGACCATAGGCCCAGGTTGTGTACTGAATAAGGAACAAGTTCAGAAACAAGAAATGCCTGTGTGACTCTGACCCCAGAAGTGGAGCTCCAGTCTCCAGCCCTAGTCCAGTCTAAAGCCTACAGGAGAATAACTAGGGCAGGAATCCCAAATCAAAGGGGAGCCTGAAGTTTTGCCATTCTTTTTTTTTTTTTTTAGTGAGGCAATTGGGGTTAAGTGACTTGCCAAGGGTCACACAGCTAGTAAGTGTTAAGTGTCTGAGGCCGGATTTGAACTCAGGTACTTCTGACTCCAGGGCCAGTGCTTTATCCACTGCACCACCTAGCTGCCCCAAGTTTTGCCATTCTTAACCAGAAGAGCTTTCCATCTGGCTGCTGCTGACTGAGTCCAGCAGCAGCAGCAGCAGCAGCAGCAGCAGGTCTATTTCAGTCATCACAAGTATGTAGCTCAGACCCAAACTCAGGTCAGGTAGCTCAGAGCAGGAGGTCAAAAATCAGACTTTGCCCTGGATCAGACCACTTTGGTAGCTCTGAAAGCTTGCAATACCTTGGCCTGATTTGTCCCTAAGATTCCAGAATAGCACAACATTTAATGCTCCAAGAAAGCAGCAGAAGAACCCAAGAGGTTTGCTCAGCCCAGTGATCACTTTCGGGAGTGAACAGAGGACCAGCACTAACATAAAGTCTAAAGTCAGGTAATAGGCTGGAAGAATGGGAAAACAAACCAAAAAAAGCTTATTAAAAGCTTTAAAAGCTGTAACCATTGAAAGCTGTGACGTTTAAAAAGTTTAAGAGATAATTTCTGGATAATTTAATAATTTTATTAATAAAGCAGCATGTTATTAGTGAAAGATGTCAGTGACACTCTCAAATGCCAAAGAACCCTTATGGTGGTGGGTTCAAAGTTGATATTTAAGCTCTTTCCTTCATCATGGTTTTCAGGTAGACCAATAATTTTAAAATGATCTCTCCTGGACCTATTTTCCAGGTCAGCAGTTTTTCCAAGAAGATATTTCACATTGCCCTTGGAAGAGCAGGTGTTCCTGAGGGTGGCAATCAACTCTGATTGCTTAAAAAGTAACGAGAAAATGAATATTACAATGACAGATGGACTATATTATAATGAGGTCTTGAGGCACATGACACATAGCATCCAAATCTTGGTCAGAGAAACTCATCAATTTTCATATTGCCTGTATGAAAAAAGGGAGAATCTATACTTTCCCAGACCTATCTGAGTAAACCCAATAAGTTGGAACCCACCCATTTGTCTAAGATGTTCTTTTATTGTCTTTGATCAGATCTTTACCTGTGTAAGTCTTTGAGAAAGATTTCCCACAGTGGTTGATTTCTGGATGAGGAAGTAGAGAAGGGGGAAAACTTTGATTTTGATTCAATAATTACTTACAATATATGAGAGAAATAATCATTTCTCTCAAAGTCATTATGGTGACAGGGATGCTGTTTAAGACATATGCAGAGAAGAGAATGACTCCAAAACTTCTGAAAGCAAAGTCTTAGAGAAAAACATGACTTTTGTCACAATTTAAAATAGAATTTCTGGAAGAGATAGAACAAGAAATTAAAATGCTTTTATAGATGAAATAGGAACACTAGAGAAAAAAATTGGAAAAGAACTTCCCAATATTTAGAATGAACCAAATAGAAATTAATGATTATGAAACAACAAGAAATAGTAAAAGTAAAGATGGAAAAAGAAAAGCCACCAAAGAAAATATGAAAGAATTCAAGTACCAAGGAGCCACAGTCAGAAACAAACATGGTTTAGCAGCCACTACCATAAAGAAATGGAAAATGTGGAATGTGATATTCCAGAAGGCAAAAGAAATAGGCTTACAACTGAAAATAACTTATTCAGCAAAACTGACTATAATCCTCCAGGGGGGGAAATAATCTTTAATGAAATAAAGGACTTTTAAAATTTACTGATGACAAGACTGGAGCAGAATAGAAACTTTGAAATACACATCCAGGAGTCAAGACATTAAAAAGTCAAATATAAGCAAACAATCATAAGGAACTGAAGAAAGATAAACTTTATATACTAATATGGAGAAATGATACACATGTTCCTTCAGAATCCTATCAGAAATTGTAAAAGTAATCTCATAAACAGAAAGCCTGGAATGGGTTTTGTTATGTTTTTTTTTTTTTAATTGAGGCAATTGGGGTTAAGTGACTTGCCTAGGGTCACACCGCTAGTAAGTGTTAAGTGTCTGAGGCCGGATTTGAACTCAGGCACTCCTGACTCCAGGGCCGGTGCTCTATCTACTGCGCCACCTAGCTGCCCTGGGTTTTTTTATGTTTTGATAATTTTTTAAAAAGAATTTTTTAAAAAGGGTAAGTAGAATAGACTGAGGTTGGGGGTAGGGAGGAAAGAAAGGATTGCAAAAATAATCTCACATAATTGTGGTACACGAGGAGAAAACTATACAAACAAAGAGGAAGAGATAGAGGAAATGAATGTCATGACACTAACTCTCATCTGAACTAGTCAAAGGAGAGGAAAATATACACAACACAATTGCATACTGTAAGGAATTAATTGTGATTTGGGGTTTTCATGACCCTATCTTTGCTTCATTATGGTCAGATGGAAAAAATGTAAGCTTAAAAGCCTAAGAGAAGATGGGTCTGTACTTTGGGAGATAATTGAACAAACAAGAGGAACTCTGACCACAGGGAACATTTATTGAGTCAAAGTATCAAATTAAATAACTAAGCCTCCCCTAATAGCTCTCCCATGCTCACATGACCCTGGCCAGATTATAATGGGGGACAGCCCATGCAGGTGTGCTGAGCCAATTACAGACTCAGCAAGGCTAAGAACTGCCCTTTCTTGTGGGAGAGACAGAGGCAGAGGAAGAAGGGGAGGGGAGTTTTTCTGAAGAGAGTTTTCTGAGAGAAATGGGGAAGGAAGGTAGACAGAGGAGCTGTTGGTGTTTGACCTTTGGAACAAAACAGAAGAGACTGCAAGCTAATTCTCCTTGGAGCTACAGATTTTGGGTGGTGGTGAGTTTGTGTTTTTGAGGCAAATCTAACTCTTTGGAGCTGGCTGGGCTAGAGGCAAGTTTGGGGTGCCTGGGGCCTTTTTACCCCAGAGATTTAGATTCATTCTCATTGTTCCTAGCTCTATCAACCTTCCTTGTGTTTTAAATTTGTTCCCATTAATAAACCTGTTTTGTTTTTGAAAGAGGCTGTTTCTTTTCTTACCCCAATACTACAGCGAGCTGCCCAATTAACTCTTCCATAATAAATTTGGTCCTTACAATACAAAACCATGTTTCTCTCAATAGGAAATAGGATGATAAGGGAAGAAAGAGAGGGGAACCAGAAGGAGGGCAGATTAATGAAGGGATTAATACTAAACAAATTCTAACTAAGGAGGGTAGATATCAAAATGGAATGTCAAACAAAAGAAGAACTTGTGATTGGGTTTTAGCAAGAGGGGCAGAGAAGGAGAAGCAAATGATACAAAATCTAGAGAATTAGTGCAGAGCACACCTTTCTCTTCATCATTGAGGTGTGTGTAATTTAAGATTCTAAATGTGGATTCTAATCTGTTCCCCCAGTTTTGGGGGAAGCTGACTAAAATCACTGATAAAACGAGAAAGATTGAGAACAGAATTCCAACAGCCTGGCATTCCTATCTTTCCTCAAATTTCCTGTCAAGTCCTCTGCCACCACCACCACCATCAAGTCAGGAACCCAAAAGAGACCGAGCTCTCTGTGCAGGCTCTCTTTCCTCCTTCCTGTCCCCTCCCAGAAAATAGGAGGCTCCTCAAGTTGATTGGCTGGTAGCCTTGATAGACAGCACCCATGAGCAAACGTCACTTCCTGACGCCAAGGAAAAGCCACATGGCCTTGCCCTCTGAGGCATTTTCCTCATGGTGGAGCTTTCCTATAGTAAGTCTCCAGTTGGTGGCATCATTCCAATCATTACAGGTGAGATGATCATTGAGAAAGAAAGTTATAAGAGAATGAGGAGAGAGAAACATAATATTAACAATCAGAACTCTGAATGAAAATGTGCAAGACCAATGTAGTTAAATAAGAGAAGGGAGTAAATAGAAAAAAGTCTAGGCGATGAGTTTCTCAGGGAAAAAAAAAGGTCTCATTTTCTAAGATGTGTAGGGAACTGATTCACATTAAAAGAGTAAGAGCCATTCCCCAATTGTGAACAGGCAGTTTTCAGAGGTAGAAATTCAAATTGTCAATAGCCACATAAAAATGCTCAAAATCACTAACAATTAGAAAAGTGCAAATGAAAACAACTCTGAGGTTCCACTTCACACATATGAGGTTGTCAAAGTTGACAAAAAAGGAGAATGACAAATGCCTGGGGGTTGGGGTGAAACTGGGAAAGCATATACATTATTGTTCTGTTAATGGAGTTGTAAACCAGTCCAGCCATTTTGGAAAGCAATTTGTCATCATGCCCAAAAAGCTATTAAATTGGGCATACCCTTTAACCCAAAGACATTACTAATAGGTCCATACTTTCAAAGAAATGAAAGAAAGAGGAAAAGGTCTCACATGTAAAAAAATACTTATAGCAGCTTTTTTTTTTTTAATGGTGGCAGAGAACCGAAACTGAGGAGGTACATTTTTGGGGGGGGGGGAGCAATGGGAGTTAAGTGACTTGCCCAGAGTCACACAGCTAATAAATGTCAAGTGTCTGAGGCCATATTTGAACTCAGGTCCTCCTGAATCCAGGGCAAGTGCTCTTTCCACTGTGCCACCCAGCTGCCACAGTTGTGGTATATGTTGGTGACAGAATAATATTGTGCTGTAAGAAATGATGAAAGGATGCTTTCAGACAAACCTGGGAAAACTTTTATGAACTGATGAATAATGAAGTGAGCAGGACTAGGAGAATAATTTATATAAAAAACAATTTTGTAAAACTCAAAAACTTTAAAAGATTTAGGAACTCTAATCGATGTAATTATCAGCCCCTATTCCAGAGGACACACGGTGAAACATACTACCCAATTCCCCAATGAAGAGGTGATGGACTCAGAGTGCAGATTAACACACATTTTTTAACATTTTGGGTTGTTTCTGTGTATGAAGCAATTGGGGTTAAGTGACTTGCCCAGGGTCACACAGCTAGTAGGTGTCAAGTGTCTGAGGTTGGATTTGAACTCATGTCCTCCTGAACACAATTTTTTTTTTTAACAACAAACATTTATTTTATTTTTTCCAGTTACATGTAAGGGTAGTTTTCAACATTCATTTTCATAAGATTTAGCGTTCCAAATTTTTCTCCCTCCCTCCCTCTCTCCCTTTCCTCCCCCCTCCACAAGATTGCAACCAGGTTATATGTGTACAATCCACAAGTGTTCTTTTTATCAGTTCTTTCTGTGGGGCTGCATAGTAAGCCTCCTCATTAGTTCCTTGGGATTGTCTTGGATCATTGCATTGCTGAGAGTAGTTAAGTCATTCACAAATTGCACATTGAACAATACTGCTGTCACTATGCACAATGTCCTCCCAGCTCTGCTCACTTCACTATACATCGATGTTTATTAGTCTTTCCAGGTTTTTCTGGGATCATCCTGTTTGTCATTTCCTGTAGCACAAGACCATTCCACTACAATCATATAGCACAGCTTTTCCCATTATTCCTCAATTGATGGACATTCCCTTGATTCTCAATTCTTAGCCTCCACCAAGACTTGCTATGAATATTTTTTGTACAACCCCCCCTTTCTCTTTTTCATGATTACTATTGTGAACTGTTTCCCTTCCATCTTATTCCCTTCCCCATGATATTTATTCTATTATCCCTCTTCTTTCATCCTATCACTCTTCAAAAGGGATTTGCTTCTGTCTGTCCCCTCCCCCACTCTGCCCTTCCTTCTTTTGCCCCTCTCTCTTTATCCCCTTCCCCTCCTATTTTCCTGCAGGTTTAGAGAGATTACTCAGCCCAATTGAGTCTGTACATTATTCCCTCCTTGAGACAATTCTAATTAGATTGAGGTCTTTGAGCCAATTCTGATGAGTGTTAGGCTCATTTACTGCCCAGATTAAATAGATTACTCCACCCAGTTGGGTGTGTGTGTGTGTGTGTGTGTGTGTGTGTGTGTGTGTGTGTGTGTGTGTTAGTTCCTCCTTGAGGCAGTTCTGATGAGTTTAAGGTCTTTGAGCCTTTTCTGATGAGTGCAAAGTTCATTTACTGTCCTGCTCCTCTCCCATCTCTTCCCCGACTCCACAAGACTTTTCCTGTTTCTTTCATGTAGGATTTCACCTTTGCCCTTCCCCCTCCCCCAATGCATTCCCATTCACCCCTCAATTTAAGCCTAAAGATGTCATCACCCAGTAGGTGACACAGTGGACAAAGCATCACCCCTAGACCTAGGGGGATCCCAGCCAAAACCTGGCCTCAGACACAAGACAGTCACCTACTGTATGACCCCAGGTATGTCCCCCAGCTCCAATTTTTTATGGTTCTCTAGGGTCTTGCATTTGAAAGTCAAATTTGCCATTTAGTTCAGGTCTTTTCATCACAAATATCTGAAAGTCTTCTTTTTCATTAAAGTCCCATTTTTTTCTGCTGAAAGATTCTGCTGTGTTTTGCTGGGTAGGTGATTCTTGGTTGTAATCCCATTTTCTTTGCCCTCTGTAATATGATATTCCATGCCCTCTGGTCCTTTAATGTAGAAGCTGCTAGATCTTGTGCTTTGCTGACTGGGGCTCCACAGTACTTGAATTCTTTCTTTTTGGCAGCTTGCAATATTTTCTCCTTGACCTGAGAGCTCTAGAATTTGGTTATAATATTCCTAGGAGTTTTCCTTTTGGGATCTCTTTCTGGAGGTGATCAGTGGATTCTTTCAATTTTATTTTAGCTTTTTCTTCTAGAATTTCAGGGCAATTGTTCCTGAGAATATCTTGGAAGATGATGTCTAAGCTCTTTCCTAGATCATGGTTTTCAGGTAGTCCAATAATTTTAAAATTATCTCTCTTGGGCCTATTTTCCAGGTCAGCAGTTTTTCCAAGGAGATATTTCACATTGCCTCTATTTTTTATTCATTTGGATTTGCTTTATTGTGTCTTGGTTTCTCATAAAGTCACTTGCTTCCATTTGTTCAATCCTAATTCTTAGGCAATTATTTTCATCAGAGAGCTTTTGTACCTCCTTTTCCATTTGGCCAATTTGACTTTTCAAGCTGTTGACATTTATCTCATGTCTTTCCTGCATCACCCTAATTTCTCTTTCCATTTTTCCTCTACCTCTCTAACTTTATCTTCAAAGTCCTTTTTGAGCACCTCTATGACCTGAGACCAATTCATATTTTTCTTGGAAGCTTTAGATATAGGGGCCCTGGTGTTGGCATCTTCCTCTGAGGGTATACTTTGATCTTCCTTGTCACTGAAGAAACTTTCTATGGTCCTCACCTTTCTCTGTCTGCTCATCTTGCCTTTCTTTTACTTGACTTTTAGCTCCTTAAAGTGGGGCACTGTTTCCAGGCTGCAGTATCCCAAGCTTCAGAAGTCCCAGGTGGTATGATTTAAGGAGGACCAGGTTCTTCACTCACTTGGCCTATTCCCTGGTACATAGATGACCCCAGACCAACTTGCTAATCAACCAGCCCTGTCTGCCATTGTCAGCTCCGATGAGCCTGTGCCCCTCCCCGACCAGGGCCACCGCCACTCAAGCCCATCTCCTGGTTCTCAGCAGGGGTGAAAAATCCAAATTCTGTCTCAGCACCAGCATAGACCCCTGTAGTCTTCCCCCTGCCCAGGGCTCAGCCCTCTCACCACACTGTGAGCTTAGTTCCAGAGGACTCTGGTGCTTCAGCTGATTCAGAGGCTCTGGGGGTCTCCCTCTCTGGTGAGGCCTTCCTGGGACTGGATCTGTGTCAGGGTGACTGTGGGGTTGGGCTTGACTCCTGTATCAGCACAGCAGCTCCCTCCTTCTGACCTTCCAAGCCGTTCTTGATTAGAAAATGATTTCAGCACATTCTTCTGTGAGTTTTGCTGCTCTGGGCATTTTCCTATGGCATTATTTGGATGTTTTTTTGAGCAATTGTGTCATGAGTTCGGGAGCTCACAGCCTTTCCTCTGCCATCTTCCCATCTTTTTCAATTCTGAACACATTTTTAAAAAACATGGCCAACATAGGAATTTATTTTGCTTGCTTACTGACAATACGGGGGTTTTCTTTTTTCTTATTTTTTCAGTGGGTGGGTAGGATTCAGAGAAGGAAGATTTTCTTTTTTTCTTTGTTTTTTGGGGATTAATTTCTTCTTTCTCTTCTTTTCAATCTTTTTTTTTTAATTTATAATTTTTCCCAAGTTGCATGTAAAAACATTTTTTTACATTGATTTTTTAAAACTTTGTGTTCTAAATTTCCTTTCTCCCTCCCTCTTCAATCTTCCCTAAGAAATCAAGCAACTTAATATGTCATATATGTGCAGTCATGCAAAACATCTTTACATTTGTCACTTAGTGAAAGAAAATAGACAAAATAACTCTAGAAAGAGGAACTAGCAAATAAAATTATAACTCAATCTGTATTCAGATACTGTCAGTTCTTTCTCTGTTGATGGTTTGCATTTTTCATACATCCTTCTGATAGCATCCTGCTCATCATTTCTTTCATAGTTACTATTGCTAACTGTATTATCCTCCATCCTATTCCCTCCTCTTCATATTTACTCTTTTTTCTATCTTCTTTCACTCTATCCCTCCTCGAAAGTGTTTTGCTTTTTACTGCCCCCTCCCCCAATCTGCCTTCCCTTCCTTTGCCTCTACCCCCATTATCCCCTTCCCCTTCCACTTTCCCTCAGGGCAAGATATATTACTTTTCCCTCTTGAGTGTGTATGTTATTCCCTCTTTGAGTCAATTCTGATGAGAGTAAGGCTCACTCACTCCCCTGCTTCTTCCCCATCTTCCCCTCTACTCCATAAGCTTCTTTCTTTTATGTGAGCTACTTTACCACCTCTCCCTTTCCCTTTCTTTCAGTGCATTCCTCTTACCCCTTAACTTTATTTTAAAGGTGTTATCATGGGTCAGCTAGGTGACACAGTGAACAAAGCACCAGCCCTGGACCCAGGAGACCCTGAGCCCAAATCCAACCCCAGACATAAGCCACCCCACCCTGCCTGCCCCACCAAAAACAAGGATAAACAAAAAAATAAATGCTTTACAGATATCATCCCTTCATATTCAATTCATACCTGTGCCCTTTAAGTATATTCCTTTCAGCTGCCCTAATACTGAGAGAGTTCTTATGAGTTAGAAGTATTATCTTCCCATGTAGGAATATAACCAGTTTAACCTTTTCATACCCTTCATGATTTCTTTTTATGCTTCTTTAGAGTTTTGTATTTGAAAGTCAAATTTTCTATTCAGTTCAGGTCTTTTCATCACAAGTGCTTGAAAGTCCTCTTTTTCATTGAATTCCCATTTTTCTCCTGTAAGGTTATACACAGTTTTTCTGGGTAGGTGATTCTTGGTTGTAATCCAAGTTTCTTTGCCCTCCAGAATATCATATTCTAATCCCTCAGATCCTTTAATGTAGAAGCTGCTAGATCTTGTGTTATCCTGACTGTAGCTCTACAGTATTTGAATTCCTTTTTTTCTAGCTGTTTGCAATATTTTATCCTTTACCTGGGATCTTTGGAGTCTGGCTATAATATTCCTGGAAGTTTTCCTTTTGGGATGTCTTCCTGGAGGTGATTGGTGGATTCTTTAAATTTCTATTTTACCTTCTGTTTCTAGGATATCAGGGCAATTTTTCCTGATAATTTCTTTGAAGATGATGTCTAAGCTCTTATTTTGATCATGGTTTTCAGGTAGTCCAGTGATTTTCAAATGATCTCTCCTGGATCTATTTTCCAGGTCAGCTGTTTTTTGAAGGAGATATTTCATATTGCCTTCTATTTTTTTTTATTCATTTGGATTTGTTTTTACTGTGTCTTGGTTTCTCATAAAGTCATTAGCTTTTTTTTTCTCTATCCTAATTCTTAAACAATGATTTTCTTCAGAGAGTTTATGTACCTCCTTTTTCATTTGGCCAATTTGGCTTTTCAAGTTGTTGAGTTTTCTTCATGACCCTCCTGCAATCAGTCTCATTTCTCTTTCCATCTTTTCCTCTACCTCTCTAACTTTTCCCTCTACTTCACTTACTTTCTCTTCAAAGTCCTTTTTGAGTGCTTCCATGGCCTGAGACCAATTCATATTTCTCTTGGAAGCTTTGGATGTAGGAGATTTGACTTTGTTTTTATCTTCTTCTGAGGGTGTATTCTGATCTACCTTGCCACCAAAGAAGCTTTTGATGGTCTGCTGTTTTCTCTGCATGCTCATCTTGACTGCCTGTTTCTTGGCTTTTAACTCCTTCTTAATGTGTAGCACTCTTTCCAGGACACATTGACCCAAATTAAAGGGGGTCACAGGGAGTATGATTAGGTTCTTCTCAGCCTGCCTGGCCTGTGAGTAACCATGGCTTGCTTCCTCTTTAACCCAGAAGCAAAAGTCTAATTGAAATCTGATTCTCTATGGTTGGAAGCTTGGCTTGCCTCTGCCTCTCCCCCACTAGGCCGCTGCTGTGTGAGTCAGCTTACTGGTTCAGAATATTGGCGCTCCACCCCAATTCCTGCAGAGACCACAGCTATTTCCCCCTGGCCAACCACTGAACCCCCTCACCGGTCCATGAGCTGAGTTTCAGAAGTAGCTGCTGAAGATTCTGAGGCTCTGGAGGCATGGCTTCCCTGCAGCTGGATCTGCACCCCATGCTGAGCTCCTTTTTCACCCTCCCTGAATAGTAAGTGATTCCAGTCACCTAATTAAGCTGTCTTTGGCTGGAAAATAGTTTCACTCTATTTTTTGTGGGTTATGCTGCTCCAGGAGTTGTTTTATGGCATTAGTTTTGGAGTATGTGGACCAGTTTGTAGGGAGGGTAGGAGAGTCACAGCCTTTCCTCCACCATCTTGGCTCCATCCACAACTCTTCTTCTTCTTTTTTTTAAATCTTAATAGTATTTTTTCAGTTATACATAAAGATAGTTTTCAACATTTGTTTTTATATCATTTTGAGTTCCAAATTTTTCTTCCTCACTCACTTCCCTCCCCTCTCCCCAAGACAGAAAGAAATCTGATATAAGTTATATATGTACAATTACATTAAACATATTTTTGCATTAGTCATGTTGTGAAAGAAGAATAAGAACAAAGGGGAAAAACCTCAAAAAGGGGGGAAAATAGGAATAGTATGGATCAATTTGCATTCAGATTCCACAGTTCTTTTTTTCTGGATGTGGAGATCATTTTCCATCATGAGTCCTTTAGAAAGAGGATTTCTAAGATGAATTGTGAGAGGAAATTCAGTAGTTCTCAAAGCAACTCATTCTACTTTTGGACTGTTCTATTTATTAGGAATATTTTCCTTATATCAGGCTGGAATCTGTCTCTTCCACCTATTATTCTTCATTATGTCCATGTGTACAAGAATGATACCTCTTACTACATAAAAGTATTTCCTCCAAATACTTGAAAGCAACTATTGTGTCTCCCCTAAGTATGACTCAGGTGAAACATCCCCAATTCCTTCAACTGATGCTCATGTGGTGATTTTTCTCTACATGCTCCTCAGTTTTTCAACATTCTTTCTAAAATCCAGTGGCCAGACCTGAACATGATAGTCTAGATTTAAATGAAGATTCAGTTGCCTAGCTTTCTTGGCTGTTGGATCACATGGTTGTTGACTTTCAGTTCACCAAAACTCCCATTTTTCCCCCTCAGCAGAACTGTTGTTTAGGATACCTTCTCTATCTTGTATTTGTGAAACAATACTTTCAATTCATGCAAGATTTTACAGGGTTCCCAATTTTATCATATTATATTCAACCCAAAATTATGTTGATGTAACCTTACATTGGCATATAGCTTCCTTTTAGTGTCAGTATCTGTGAAAATCTTGTGCCTGGTACTACAGTAAGCTAGGGATAAGACATGAAAAGTGGCAGGGAGTCAGAGAAAGAACAAATTACTATCCTTCACAAAAAATTACTATCCTTCAATGGCTTTTGATTAGCAGGAAGCAACAGGCAAATTTTGAGGTGGGAGTGGGGTCAGGGCTCCATTATTTCCAAATATTTAGGAAAGTTAGTGATTCTGTGGATTTAGATGCATCATTTAGAATAAAGGTTAGTTATTCCAGGGTCTCTTTTTCAAAATTTTCTTCAATTACAAACAAACTTCTATTTTCTTTTCCTCTTCCCTTAGCTAAGAGGAAAATCAAGGATAAAGATGAGGGTCAGTGAGATTAAAAGGTGAATGGAAAGTTGCAAGTCAACTCCGTCCTTCCTGTGGTCTCCCTCCACTAGTACACTGAGATTTCTGTGTCTGGGGCTGAGGACACCCTAAAGAATCATCATGGCTGCTCCTACCCTGAGTTTAACTTATGGAGATTGAAGCTTCAGCCAAGCTTGGAGTGCTTGGCAAATTATTTTCCTGTCAATGGTTGGCAACAGGGTGAAATGACTGGGAAGGATAAGGGAGGCAGGTATGTATAAACCTGGATGAAAGGCAAGACCAGCACTATTTACCTTGCCTGTAGTAGAGGTTAAACAATTATTTGCTGCATCTCCCCAGTGTAGATTGAAAGGGGGTGGAGGTAGATAGTTGAGAAGAATGGCAAATGACAAATTCCAGGACTCACAGAATGACAGACACACAGAGTCGGGTACATCCTTTCATTCTTCATAGGACTGTAAATGTAGAGGTAGAGTGAACCTCTAAGGTCCTCTGCTCCAGTTCAAACTGGAATAGAAGTATGGGAAGGGACTGTGGCAAAGAAGCATCAAAGAGTGCATAATTATCCCTATGGCCATAGATTAACTTAGAAAACCACATACTAGCATTATCTATGTTTTATTGTATTTTATTAACTATTTTCCAATTCCATTTTCATCTGGTTTGGGCTGCACTTGAGAGTCTTGTGGGACTAAGGAAGACAGGTGTTTGACTCCTCTAGTCCACCCCCCTAATATTTTAGATAAAGAACCTGAGGACCAGAGGGTGATTTGCCCAAGGTCACACAGGGTCAGCACCATTTCTTACTGGAGCATTCAGAAGTCATCTACTCTAGCTGTGAAGAAGGAAAAGAGAAGTCTGCTTTAACAAAAACTCAAGCAAAATAGTAATATCTGCTTAGTTTTTGTTGCCCACCCTGGAATATGCTCTGCGGTAGACAGAGGCAATACTCAAACAGTGTAATTCCTCTGAGACAGGGAAATCATCTTTGTGGTCCTGCCCAAGGGGGCTCAGGGAATGGGGGAGGGGAATGATTATTGCTCCTGCATCTTCTCCCTACATCCCCGTTACTCTTGCCACCATCCACCTTACTTTAATGCCAGCTGTGGACTTTCAAAGCAGCTATTTACTTGGCTGTCCCTTTCTCCTAGTTTTGTGGGATTCCAAAAATCCTTGATTTCCTGAAGACGGAAGACCACAATCATTTCCTCCTCTACTCACTCATTTTCCCCTGCCTTGTGAAAGTACCAAGCCATCTGTTTGGTCTTTTCCATCCTTACTGCCTTCACCTCTCCATCAGGAGGGATAGCATGTTAATTTGTGGATGCTCTGGAATTGTGGTTGATCATTACATTGATCAGAAATCTTAAGTGTCAAAACTGTTTATCTTTCCAGTGTTGTTATTAGATAAATCATTTTCCTGTTTTTGCTTCTTTTACCCTTCATCAGTTCATACATGTCTTCCTAGGGTCTCTTTGAAATGGTTTATTTAAGTATTTATTATGGAAGAATAATATTCCATTATGTTCATATTCATGTGACATAATTTGTTTATCCTTTCCCCAATGGATGGGCAAATCCTTAGTTTCAAGTTCTTTACCACTACAAAAACAACTACTCTAAATACTTTTGAACATCTGGATCCTTTTGCTCTCACTCTCTTTTAAAAATCTCTTTGAAGGGGCAGCTGGGTGGCACAGTGGATAAAGCGCCAGCCTTGGATTCAGGAGGACCTGAGTTCAAATCTGACCTCAGACACTTGACACTTACTAGCTATGTGACCTTGGTCAAGTCACTTAACCCTCATTGTCCCACCAAAAACAAAAATAAAAACAAAAACAAAACAAAAATCTCTTTGAGAGTATTAGCCTAGTAGTAGTGGGTAGAAGGGGTATGTATATGATTGCACATATATAACCTACATCAAATTGTTTACTCTTTTAGGGAGGGCAGTGTGAGAAAATAATGGGTTTTGGGACCCCCAGAGGCCCCCACTTGAGAGGATTATATTAAGATTGATTGGATTGACTTTGTTGATTGACTCACTTGGAGTTAACTTGATTGGAACCATACCTACCTGAAGGCCTGGCCCTCAGGGAGTGTGTACTCTGAACCCTGACCTCACAGCAAATTCTGCTCATGGACCATCCTCAGATCCAGTGGGTCAATGGATTTGAGTGATGCTAGCCAATTAGCTTTGAGCAGTGTGGAAGGGCTGCATCTCCTCTGAACCCAGAGGAAGTTTCCACTTGCAGTTTGGCTCTTATACAGGCCTTTGGTGGAGAACTTGGAGGAAAAACCAGGCCAGGCTGAACTCTAGGCTAGATAGGCCTTTTCTTAACTTTCTGAGCCAAGTGTTTTCTTTTTACTAATATTTGGTATGCTTTAATAAATGCTTAATGCCCCCAAACTGGTGCTAAAGCTTCTAATTTATAAGTAGCAATATATTAGAAACCCCAGTTAATTTTCCCCAAACTTGGGACAGAAATAAGGTGACCACATTTAATTTTATTTGCCACAGCAGGGGAGGGGAGGGAAAATTTGGAACTTAAAATTTTTTAAAATGAATGTTAAAATTATCTTTACATATCATTGGAAAAAATAAATACTATTTCTTAAAATGGTATGTATAGTGTGGTGATGTTCTAGGCAAAATCTTTCTCAGGATTAAACCCAAATCTTAATATAATTCAAAATCTATCCCTTTATCAAAACTATAAATTTAGAGTTGTAAGGAACCTCTGATTGTAGTCCATACATCCCTCAGAAAACTGAAGTCTGTAGAGAAGTGATTTGACCAAGGTCATACCTTTAGTGAGTGGCAGAAACAGGATTAGAATCCAGGTTCTTTGATGCCAAATCCAGTGCAGTTCTTACTAGAGCTTAATTTTTCCCTTGTATCAAAGATTATCTCAATGTGAAGTACCTGAATACATTTTGGGGACTTTTCTCACTTTCTTGGCTTATTAGCTATCACTCAGAAAACCAGGGGAAATGATTGAATGATATTTCTCAGAATATTGAGATTGATTACCTGTTTCCAAACACAGTTGAATACCACAAAATAAAGTTTTTATGAAAAAGAAAACAAATAGGGGCAGCTAGGTGGTACAGTGAACTGGCCCTGAAGTCAGGAGGACCTGAGTTCAAATCCGGCCTCAGACACTTAACACTTACTAGCTGTGTGACCATAGGTAAGTGACTTAACCCCAATTCCTCACCAAAACCAAACTAAACCAAACCAAACCAAACCAAACCAAACCAAACCAAACCAAACCAAACCAAACCAAACAAAAAACCAAAAAAACCAAATATAGAGTGGAGTGAACAGAGCCAGGAAAACAGTTTGTAAAATAGCAATATTTTAAAGTTTTATACACATTGAGAGAGGTATATGAAGCTGTCCAACTTGCAAACTGAAATGAGGACTTGAGGTGTGTCCTAAAGCAAGAAGAGTTCCTGGATCCCAGGTCCAGTCTGTAGGGGCCTGATGCTATGAAGGAAGCAGTCGGTCACAGATGCCAATTATCAGCTGTGTCACATAATGCAGAGTTGGGTCATAGGTATAGTACAGACTGGGGAGGGGACCTGCAGCTAGTGGATCAAGGTGGATCAGGACAAGAAGTAGTAATAGGCTTTAGGCTATAAAAACTGGACAAGGAGCAGGAACAGAAGCAAATAGCAGGTATGGGATTCTGACTCCTGAAGCAGAGCCGAGACTCAGATCTTGCCCCCATCCCATTTTGAAGCGTACAGTGGAAAAATCAGGACAGGGAGCTCAGAGCAAGAGGCAACCTGCTGTGAAACTGCAGAATCTTCCAACTGGCTGATAATGGCTGGGCTAGGAGAAGTCTATAAGAATTTCTAACAGGAGAGCAAGCCCAGAGTTGTGTTGCCCATCCCTAGTCAGGAACTTGCAAATTTCAGACCAAGGGAGTGGAAATCTGATCTCACCCTGGATCAGACCACTGTAGGCACACTAAAACTTAAAGGTTTCCAAGAGAATACAAAATAGTGCCAAGCAAAGCCCAAACAGTGACTCCAGAAGTGCACAGAGCCTGGCCCTAATGCAAAGCCCTAAAGTCTGAATTGGAGAAGTCTGAAAGAATGTATAAAGAGACAAACAAAAAAAAAAGAATACCATGATGAACTATTATGTTGACAGAGACACCCAAGATAAAAACCCAGAAGAAGATAATTACCTCAAGACATCTATAAGCCTTGCTTGAAAGAAAATCAACTTGGGTAGGAGAATTCCTGAAATAAATTAAACAAGAGTTGTTTCTTTTAAAGAGTAAAAAAATGACTTTATAAATGAAATGAAAGCTGTATAACCAAGGTGTCAAATACATGGCTCATGGGCTTCCATGAGGCCCCAAACAATTCTGATTGCCACCTGAATCAAATTAAAATGTAGTTTGTATCTGATTTTAATGTGTTGATGTAATAATTTAAAAAATATAAACATAAGGTTTTCCAAGTCACTATGTGACCTTTAGGGATCCTGTGGTAGAGTTTAGTGACTCCTCTTTCTAAGTTCATTACCAGTGCTCTAGAGGAGAAAAAGAAAAGCTAAGAGGAATTGGAAAGGGAATTAAAAGCTTAGCATAAGAGGTACAAAACCTTACACAAGTAATAGACTTCTAGAAATGTGTAATGAACCAAATAAAAGTTAATGACTCCATGAGAAATAAAGCAATCTTAGAACAAAGACAAAAAGTTGAAAAAATAGAAGAAAACATAAGGTGTGTCATTTCAAATGTAACTGATCTGGAAAAACAAGACATGGAGAAATAATTTTTAAATCATTGGACTGCCTGAAAGCCATGATCTAGACATATTTCAAGAAATTGTGACAGAAAACTTCTGAGATCTTTTAAAACTAGGGGTCAAAGTGAAAAGAGAACTCATTGATCATTTCCTGAAAGAAATTCCCAAATAAAAATTCCCAGGAACATAATAGCCAAAATCTAAATTTCCAGGTCAAAGAAAAACATTTTTTAGCAAGCAACCAAAAAGAAAAAATTCAAGTACCAAGGAACTACAATCAGGATCACATAAAATTAGGCATACCAGTCTTGGGTAAAATACATTGCTGTTGTTGCTATGGTTCAGTTGTTTCAGTTGTATCTGACTCTTTGTGACCTCATTTGAAGGTTAAGAAACTATAGTAGTTTGACATTTCCTTCTCCAGGTCATTTTACAGATGAGGAAACTGAGGCAAATAGGATTAACTGACTTGCCCAGGGTTACACAGCTAGAAAGTATCTGTGGCTGGGCTGGAATTCCTCAGTGACTGGGTAATAGCTAAACAAATTGTGGTACATAAATATCATGGAATGTTACTATGTTGTAAGAAATAACAAATATGATGAATACAGAAAAGCATGGAAAGATCTACATGAACTGATGCAGAGTGAATTAAGTAGTGCCAAGAAAACAATATACACAATGACTGTAACATTGTAAACAGAAAGAACAATCATAAATAAAATCAAAATTGACTGCTGCAAAATTATAAAGAATAAGCATGGTTCAAAAGAAGACTTAGGAGACACTTTGCTCCTATTTTCAACCTTTTCTTTTCTTTTTCTTTTTTGCGGGGCAATGGGGGTTAAGTGACTTGCCCAGGGTCACACAGCTAGTAAGTATCAAGTGTCTGAGGCTGGATTTGAACTCAGGTACTCCTGAATCCAGGGCCGGTGCTTTATCTACTGCGCCACCTAGCTGTTCCCCTCAAACTTTTTTATATATTGATCAGTTATACTGAGTTTTTCCTTTTCTATTTTCTTTTTTGTGTTTAAAAATACTATTTGTTATATAAAATGACTCTCTGGGAGGGGAGGGGATACTGGGAAAAATTATTATGATGTTGAAAAAAAGAAAAGACAAATAAAAATTTATTTTAAAAACTAAAAGAGGGAAAAAGATCTGAATGATACAGTTGGATTGGTGTGGCATTTAAAAAGTTTGAGAGACAATTTCCAGGTAATTTAATCATTTTTTAATAATTCCAGCATTTTTAATAAATGGCTGGTGGCACTCTCAAATGCCAAAGGCAATCATGTTGGATGGGCGTACAGCTTATATGCAATCTGGAAGACAACTTTTTTTTTAAAGTTTTGAGTTTAAAATTCTATCCCTCTTTCCTTTCCTTTACCCCTCCCTGAGATGGTTAAACAATCGGATATAGGTTGTACATATGCAATCATGTGAAATATTTCAATATCAGTCATTGTGTACAAGATGACTCAAATAAAAGAAAAAGAATGAAAGAAAGTGAAAAATAGCATGATCTGGTCTGTATTCAAACAATATTAGTTCTTTCTCTGGAGGCAGATAGTATGCTTCTTCATTAGTCCTGCAGGATTATTTGGATCATTGCATTCTGAGAATAATTAAATCATTCACAGTTCTTTATTGAACAATATTGCTGTTACTGTGTATAACATTCTCCTGGTTTTGTTCACTTCACTTTGAATCTGTTCATGTAAGTTTTCCCAGGTTTTTCTGAAGTTATCCTGTTTAGCATTTCTTATAGTACAATAATATGCCATTACAATCATATATTAAACCTTTTTTAGCCACTTCCCAATTGATAGGCATCCCCTCAATTTCCAATTTTTTGACACCACAAAAAGAACTGCTATAAATATTTTTGTACAAATAGGTGTTTTTCTTTTTTAGGGGATGTCTTTGGGATATAAAGCTAGCAGTGATATTGCTGGATAAAGCGTGTGCACAGTTTTATTGCCCTTTGGGCTAGAAAAAATTCCTTTTCATATCCTTTGACCATTTATCAATTGGGAAATGACTTGTATTTTTATAAATTTGACTCAGTTCTTTATATAATTGAAAAATGAGGCCTTTATCTGAGATAGTTTCAAAAATTCTTTCCCAGTTTTCTGCTTCCCTTATAATCTTTGTTACATTAGTTTTGTTTGTGCAAAAGCTTTTTAATTTTATATAATCAAAATTATCTGTTTTACATTTTGTTTTACTCTCTATATTTTCTTTGGTCCTAAATTCTTCCTCTGCCCATAAATCTGACAGATAGATGATTCCATACTCTCTTAATTTTCTTATGGTATCATCTTTATGTGTAAATCATGTACCCATTTTCACCTTATTTTAGTATATGGTGTGAGATGTTGGTCTATACCTAGTTTCTGCCATACTGTTTTCTAGTTTTCCCAGCAGTTTTTGTCACATAATGAGTTTTTGTTTCAAAAGCTTGGATCTTTGGGTTTATCATATACTAGATTACTGTAGTCATTTACTATAGTGTAATTTCTATCTCTTCTATTCCACTGATTAACCTCTCTAGTTCTTATCCAGTACCAGATTGTTTTGATAATTACCACTTTATAATACAGTTTGAGATTTGGTAATGCTAGACTGCCTTCTTTTGTATTTTTTCATTAATTACCATGATGTCCTAGAACTTTTGTTTTTCTAGATGAATTTTGTTATTAGTTTTTCTAGCTCTATAAAATATTTTTTGATAGTTTGATTGGTATAGCACTAAATAAATAAATTCGTAGGTAGGATTGTCATTTTATTATATTATATTATTATATTAATTATATTATATATCTACCCATGAACAATGAATATTTTTCCAATTGTTTAGATATGACTTTATTTCTGTGAAAAGTATTTTGTAATTCTGGTCATATAATTGCTGCGTTTGTCTTGGCAGACAGACTCCCAAGTATTTTATATTGGCCACAGTTATTTTAAATGGAATTTCTCTTTCTATCTGTTGTTGCTGGACTTTGTTGGTAATATATAGAAATGCTGACGATTTTTGTGGGTTTATTTTGTGTACTGCAAATTTGCTAAAGTTGTTAATACTTTCAAGTAGCATTTTAGTTGATTCTCTAGGATTTTAACATTGTATCATCTGCAAAGAGTGATAGTTTTCTTTTCTCATTACTTATTCTAATTCCTTTAATTTCTTTTTCTTCTCTTATTGCCATAGCTAAAATATCTAGAGGTGATAACAGGCATCCAGGCTTCAGCCCTGATTGTATTGAGAAGGCTTCTAGCTTATCCCCATTACAGATAATGCTTGCTGATGGTTTTAGATAAATAGTACTTATCATTTTAAGGTAAGCTCCTTTCATCCCTATGCTCTCTAGTGTTTTTAATAGGAATGCATGCTGTATTTTGTCAAAGGTCTTTTCTCCATCTATTAAGATAATCACATGATTTCTGTTGCTTTTGTCATTGACATGATTAATTATGCTGATAGTTTTCCTAATATTGAACCAGTCTTGCATTCCTGGTATAAATCCTACCTGATCATAGTCTATGATCTTTGTTATGTATTGCTGTAATCTTTTTGCTAGTATTTTATATAAAATTTATGCATTAGTATTCATTAGTGAGATTGGTCTATTATTTTCTTTCTCTGTTTTGGCTCTTCTTGGTTTGGGTATCAGCACCATATTTGTCTTGTTAAGGGCTAAAATTCTAGCTAAACTGTCTAAAATATCTAATGAGTGGTCGCCAATAAATTATAAGCTTTAGCAAGAGTTAGACTTTTAAGCATTTATTAAGGAGAATAAGAATTTGGTAAAGAGAGAGAAAAAGGCCTAGATTCCTATCTATTAAAGGGAGAGCACATTTCTAGCTCCCTTCTCCGCCAGAGTCCAGAGGAAAGAGCCCCAGAGTCAGCGCCAGTCTCTTCCTTCCTCCTCCCACTAGTCCGCGTCACTTCCTCCCAAAGAAAAGACTCCTGGTCTTGCCCTCAAAGACCTTCGCTTCATGGGCAGAACTCTTCTACAGTAAGTATCCAGCAGGTGCCGTCATTCCAATCGTTACAGTCCCCCCTGTTGTTCCTCAAGAAACAAAATGTTTCCTTGATGGAACAGTAAAAACAATATAATAACTATTGCTAACTAATAATATGTGAACAACAATATAGAAAAGGAAGAGAGGAAAGTTTTGTCCAGAGGGGCGATTTTTTTTTTTGTCCTCATGAACCGACGCTTTGACATTAGTCTTGCAAAGGGAGGGCCTCTGCAGAGAATACATGTTACAGATGGTGTATATTATAACAGAAAGAGAAAAAAACAACAAAAACAACAAATCAAAACTGTTCATTTAAAGTCTCTGAAAGTCTTTTCTCAGATGTCCTCTAGGTGTAGTCGTGGAATGGAAGTCTTTTCAGGGGTTGATGTGTGGATGCTGGTAATCAGCCAGGAAATTTCCTACAAAATTGAGCTTAACACAACTTTAAAATAGCTTTGTCAATAATAAAATCAAACAATGAAAGTTCTCAAAAACATGTCTAAGGGAATACAGAATCTTAGTTGTTACACATGAAACATATAATAAAACAAAAATTGAAACATTCTTTAAAATTATAATATTACTATAGTCCCCCCCTTATGGAGGGTAATTGAGAAGACAATTGCTGCAATATTAATTATTAAAAATAATTTTTTATCTTTGTTTCATCACTTTTTGCATCATCTGCCTAATTATCCTCATGCCATTATGAGAAATTTAAAAATCTAATATAATTGGTAACAGGTGTCAAGGCCAAATTCAACACTGTATTTATCATGACACCTGAGATAATTATGGGGGTTACCATAAAAGAACAGAGAAATGATGGGATATGAGCATTCCCACACTTGAGCAATATGTACTGCTCATACAGTATGCCAGGCTTAAAATAGGTGGATGGAATATATGTCCAAGCCACCGAACATATTGGAAGAAACTGAGTCAGACTTAATCAGATGCATGGGATTGAGATGTCCATGGCATCAGGCATATAGGAGGGAGCATAGAAGCCAGGTGTAGAAGTGAGATGGGTGGGATCAATACTTCCAGCCATCTGTACAATATTGTGGGGAAAAATAAAATAAAATATTAAACCAAGAGAATCCAACCTCAACATTTGTCAAAAGCCGTTCCCTCGGCCATACCTTGACTTCATGCATGTCTCCCCTCATGTGACAGTTCAGTGTCTGCTCTTGCACGTATTCCTCTTGTGATTGGACTGGCATCTGATAACTCAGAATAAAGGCAATTAATGTCTTAAATGATAAGTTCCCATAATCCAAGTCTCATATGGATTTAAAATTGAGGATAATAAATGATTGCAAAAAATGTGAATACATCTTGACTCAAAATATAATATATAATTATGCAACAATTTCAAATAATACCCTTTTTTTTACTTAGTATACAATTACTTTTGTGAAAAATCAGAACATACTTAAATACAAGTTAAAGCACAACAGAATCTCAAAGAACTTTTTTTTTTGAAAATAGAAAACTTTTACAAATGTTCCCCTCTTTTTTTTTTTTTTTGGGAATATGCTTATCAAAAATAATACTTCTAGAATCAATTTACACTTGCCATGGCAACCAATTTGCCACGGAAATGCTTTAAAGAGTTTGATCAAATAATCAGTTGAGAAAAAATAACAAAAACAAACAACTCAGAATATGGGAGCACAATACTCCTAGAATTAACATTGTATAATAAAATCAAAACCATCTTGCAATGTTTCAAAATTAGATAGACAAATGAATAGAAGAAAATACACATGGAACAATAAAAGACAATGAAATTCAAACTAAGGAAGTCTAAATGAATGTGAACTTAATATTAATAAGAGTATTATAAAATATAAACTTGATCACATGACTATAAAAAGCTTTTACAAATATTCTCCTTGTTTTAAAAACTAGGTATAAGACACAATCTCAAAAGCATGAAAATCTCTATGAAAATAAACCCATACCATTAATTTCAAAATGTATATGTAATAGCATAGAAATCCTATGTAACCTCTGAACTGATACTATTAATAATCTGAGTGAATTTAGAACACTTTTGATTCCGATATCTAAAATCCCCAATACTCATATCAATACCTTGCTGCTTACTTCTACATTTCTGTAAAATATATACCCTTCCATGGCAAAAGAAGCAGAGTCTTGAACTATGTTGATGATTGTCATTCTTATTCGGCTTAAGTTTTTCTTCTTTAACCCCTCTATATTGTCTGTCAGTCTTTTCACCATACAAATGCTTTATAAGATTACTAATTAAAGACAAAAGCAGGTTAGCAAAATTATGAACAAAACGAGCATATCTGGAATTTAAAGAGTTTTCTAAGATTGTCTCAAAAGCACAGCCAGGCCGGGGAAGGGCTGAGCCTGAAGCTGCAAATGCAGGTAGAGAAAGTTGAGCATGCGCATTAGATCTTTGGACTTCCCAGGCAGGGGAAGCAATGGGCTTGGCCATGGGAGGAGTAGAGGGTGGGGTCTGGAGAGGAGGGGAGGGACCAGCACAATTTGAATCAGACTTGATTTTGAACTCAGGCCTGGATTCCTCTTCCCCCACTTTGCCTCCAGGTGCTAGGGGATTAAAAGCTTCTAGAGGGTGGGTCATTGCCTCCAGGCATGCAAAATTAAAGCAACAATTAGTGTTAGAACTGGGAAAAGCTGCAGGAATCTCTTCAGGTTTCTCTGAAAAAGCATGGTTGGGAGAGGGAGAGATATTTCCTTGTGTGAGTAAGTTGCTGGCTCTTTTAACAAAAATAAAAAGAAAAATAGAAAATCCACAAAAACAAAGCATTAACATGATCTTATCTCCCATTTGTCTGGTTAAACAGACTAAAATCAAAAATAGGATAATTAGGGAGTTTAAAAGGTCCATTCGAAAAAATTTAAAGGAAAACACAGCCAGTGCGCCAGTACTTAGCAGTTAAAGGGAGAGGGAGGGGAAATTTCTTACCCAACCAGCAGATCAGAAGACTGAGGGTTAGCTTTCCTCTTCGTGGTCAGCCATCTGTTAAGGGCTAAAATTCTAGCTAAACTGTCTAAAATATCTAATGAGTGGTCGCCAATAAATTATAAGCTTTAGCAAGAGTTAGACTTTTAAGCATTTATTAAGGAGAATAAGAATTTGGTAAAGAGAGAGAAAAAGGCCTAGATTCCTATCTATTAAAGGGAGAGCACATTTCTAGCTCCCTTCTCCGCCAGAGTCCAGAGGAAAGAGCCCCAGAGTCAGCGCCAGTCTCTTCCTTCCTCCTCCCACTAGTCCGCGTCACTTCCTCCCAAAGAAAAGACTCCTGGTCTTGCCCTCAAAGACCTTCGCTTCATGGGCAGAACTCTTCTACAGTAAGTATCCAGCAGGTGCCGTCATTCCAATCGTTACAGTCTCATGAAAGGAATTTGGTAGGATTCCTTTACTTATTTTTTCAAATAATTTCTATTGTATTGGGATTAGTTGTTCTTTAAATGTTTGGTTGAATTCACTTGTGCATCCATCTGGTCCTGGGGATTTTTTCTTAGGAAATTCATTGATGATTTGCTCAATTTATTTTTCTAAAATTGGGTTATTTAAATATTTTATTTCTTCTTCTGCTAATCTGGGTAATTTATATTTTTGTAGATGTTGATCAATTTCATGATAATTATCACTTTATAATACAATTTGAGATCTGTTATGGCTAGACCACCTTCCTTTACATTTTCATTGATTCATTTGATATCCTTGACGTTTTGTTGTTCCCAATGAATTTTGTTATTATTTTTTCTAGCTTTATAAAGTATTTTTGATAGATTGATCAGTATGGCACTGAATAAATAAATTTAGGTAGTATTGTCATTTTCATGATATTGGCTCAGCCTACCCATGAGCAATTAATACTTTTCCAAGTGATTAAATCTGACTTTATTTGTGTAAAAAGTATTTTGCAGTTGTTTTCATATAGTTCCTGGATTTGTCTTGATAGGTAAACTCCCAAGTACTTTATATTGTTTAGAGTTATTTTAAATGGAATTTCTCTTTCTAATTCTTACTGCTGGACTTTGTTGGGAATATATAGAAAAGCTGATGGTTTATGTGGGTTTATTTTGTATCCTGCAACTTTACTAAATTTGTGATTTCAAGTTGGTTTTTAGTTGATTTTCTATGATTCTGTAAGTATACCATCATATCATTTGCAGAGAGATAGTTTTGTTTCCTCCTTGCCTATTCTAATTATTTTGATTTCTTTTTCTTCTCTTATTGCTATAGCTAATATTTCTTTTTATCATAAAAGTATTTTATTATTTTCCAGTTACATATAAAGATAGTTTTCAACATTTGTTTTCATAAGATTTTTATTTCCAAATTTTTCTCCCTTCCTCCCTTCCCCCCTCCCCAATACAAAAAGAAATCTGATATAGGTTATATATGTACAATTACATTAAACATAGTTCTGTATTAGTCATGTTGTGAAAGAATAATCAGAACACAAGGGAACAACTTCAATAAAAAACAAACAAAAGAGTAGAAACAGTATGGTTCAATCTACATTCAGAATCCACAGTTCTTTTTTTTCTGGATGTGGAGAACATTTTCCATCAGGGGTTCTTTGGAATTGTCTTGGATCATTGCACTGTTGAGAAGAGCCAAGTCTATCACAGTTCATCATCACACAATGCTGCTGTTACTGTGTACAATGTTCTCCTGGCCCTGCTCACTTCACTCAGCATCAGTCCAATTAAGTCTTTCCAGATTTTTCTGAAATCTGCCTGTATAGCTAATATTTTTAATACAATACTGAATAATAGAGGTGATAATGGGCATCCTTTCTTCACCCCGATTGTATGTGGAAGGCTTCTAGCTTATGCCGATTACAGATAATGCTTGCTGATGGTTTTAGATAAATATTACCCATCATTTTAAGGTAAGTTCCATTTATTCCTATGCTCTCTATTATTTTAATAGGAATGGGTGCATATTTTGTCAAAGGCTTTTTCTGCATCTATTGAGACAACCATATGATTTCTATTGGTTTTCTTTTTTCTTTTTTTTTAGTGAGGCAATTGGGGTTAAGTGACTTGCCCAGGGTCAAACAGCTAGTAAGTGTTAAGTGTCTGAGGCTGGATTTGAACCCAGGTACTCCTGACTCCAGGGTAAGTGCTCTATCCACTGTGCCACCTAGCTGCCCTGGTTTTCTTATTAATAGCATCAATTATGCTGATAGTTTTCCTAACATTGAACCAGCCCTTCATTGCTGATATAAATTCCACCTGGTCATACTATATGATCCTTGTGATATATTGTTGTAATCTCTTTGCTAGTATTTTATTTAAAATTTTTGCATCAATATTCATTAGGGAAAGTGGTCTATAATTTTCTTTGTTTTGGCTTTACTGGCTTAGGTATCAGCACCATTTTTATGTCATAAAAGGAATTTAGTAAGCTTTCTTTTTGCCCATTTTTCCAAATAGTTTATATTGTATTGGGTTTAATTGTTCTTTTAATGTTTGGTAGAAATTGCTTGTGACTCCATCTGTTACTGGGGATTTTTTCTTAGGAAGTTCATTGGTCGCTTGTTCAATTTCTTTTTATAAGATTGGGTTATTTAAGTATTTTATCTCTTCTATTAATATGTGTAATTTATATTTTCATAGATGTTGATCCATTTTTTTTTAGATTGTCAAATTTATTGACATATAATTGAGCAAAATAGCTCCTAATAATTGTTTACATTTATTCTTCATTTGTGGTGAATTCACCCTTTTCATTTTTGATAGTGGTGATTTGGTTTTCTTCTTTCCTTTTTAAAACTAAATTTGCCAAAGGTTTATCTATTTTATTGGTGTTTTCATAAAACCAGCTTCTAGTTTTATTTATTAGGTCAATAGTTTTAGTATGTTCAAATTTTATTAATCTCTTCTTTGATTTTCAGGATTTCTAAATTGGTGTTTTATTGGGGATTTTTAATTTGTTCTTTTTCAAGTTTTTTAGTTGTATGCCCAATTCACTGATCTGCTTTTCATTTTTATAGATGTAAGGAATTAGAGATATAAAATTTCTTCTAAGTATTGCTTTGGCTGCAGCCCATAAATTTTAGTATGCGGTCTTATTGTTGTCATTCTCTTTAATGAAATTGATTGTTTCTATGATTTGTTCTTTGACCCACTTATTTTTTTCAGGATTAGAATATTTAATTTCCAATTAATTTTTAATCTATCCTTCCATTGTCCATTATTGAATGTAATTTTACTGCAGTATTTTTCTGGAAATGCTGCATTTACTAATTCCACTTTTCTGCATTTGGTTGTGAGGTTTTTATGCCCTAATACATGGTCAATTTTTGTGTGTCATCTACTTCTGAGAAGAAAGTATCTACTATATCTGGGCAGTTTTCCTTGGTAATTTCTTAAAAGATGTTGTCCAGGCTTTTGTTTCCCCCCCCCCCCAATGGTTTTTGTGTAGTTCGATAATTTTTAATGATCTCTCCTGGACCCATTTTCTAGGTCAGATGTTTTTCCAATGAGAAATTTTGGTTTTATTATATCTTGATGTCTCATGGAGTCATTACCTTCCACTTGCTCAATTCTAATTTTAAAGGATTTTCTTTAGTGACTTTTTTTTTAGGGCAATGAGGGTTAAGTGACTTGCCCAAGTGGGAATTTGTTTTTTTTTAAATTTTTTTTTTTTTGGAGGGCAGGGCAATGAGGGTTAAGTGACTTGCCCAGGGTCACACAGCTAGTAAGGGTCTAGTGTCTGAGGCTGGATTTGAACTCAGGTCCTCCTGACTCCAGGGCTGGTGCTTTATCCACTGTGCCACCTAGCTGTCCTTCAGTGACCTTTTGTACTTCCTTTTCCATTTGGTCAATTCTCTTTTTTTAGGGAGTTATTTTCTTTGGTGAATTTTTGTATATCTTTCCCCTTGCTATTGAGTCCCTTTTCACTATTCTCTTATATT
Source organism: Dromiciops gliroides (assembly GCF_019393635.1). NCBI lineage: Eukaryota > Metazoa > Chordata > Mammalia > Microbiotheria > Microbiotheriidae > Dromiciops > Dromiciops gliroides. The sequence continues at coordinate 227,413,983 of NC_057863.1, read as the reverse complement.
GTGCTCATTTTTTCCCCAATTTTTCTTCTATTTCTTTAATTTGCTTTTTGAAGTGCTTTTGAAACTCTTCCAGGAGCTTCTTTTGGGGCCTGAGACCAAATTTCATTTTTCTTTGAGGCTTCACATGTAGCCATTTTGATGCTGTTGTCATCTTCTAAGTTTGATCTTCCCTGTCACCATATTAACTTTCTATAGTAAAGTTCTTTGTTGTTGTTGCTGTTTGCTTTTTTTTTCTGCCTATTTTGTGAGTTAGTAGGGGTTTTTTGTGTTTGTTTTTTGCAGGGCAATGAGTGTTAAAATGACTTGCCCAGGGTCACACAGCTGTCATGTGTCTGAGGCTGGATTTGAATTCAGGTCCTCCTGAATTCAGGGCTGGTGCTTTATCCACTGTGCCACCTAGCTGCCCCGAGTTGGTGCTTTTATGTGGGAGTTGGACTCTGGTCCTCCATTGTCCCAAGCCTTTTGTGTTGGGGCCCAGGGTCTTGCTGCTGGCTTTCACTGGGATTTAGGAATTATCTACTTGCTTGCACTGGAAAGCTAGGATTCCTTCAGCCTTGTACTGAGTGGTGAGGTCTCCCTTTTGGCCTCCTCAGAGTGTGGGGTTTCTCTGTTGGCCTGCCCCTGGTGTGTGGCCCTCCTGCTGGGTTGCTATGGAGACAAAGTCTTTATGTTGGTTGTCCTTGGGGGAGGGATCTTGTTGCTGGTCTGCCCTAGGGGCAGGGCTCTGTTGCTGGGTTGCTAAGGAAACAGGGATTCTATGCTGGTCAGCTGTGGGAGGGAGGCTTAGCTGATGACCTCCTCTGGGGTGTGGGATGCTAGAGTGGAACCTTGCTCTGCTGCTCAGATGACAGGCTTGCCTAGGGGGCTGCCAGCTTGAAGGACAGTGGGGTCTCACTGGTGGATTTCCCCAGGCTTGGGTCCTTGCTGCATACTGGTGAGTCTGGCTGCTGTTGCTCTCCAACATTACTTTCTCCCACCCCAGTGAGATAGATCTTTCCTGCTGTTCTGTTAAGCTGCTTCCGTGTTCCTAGATCAGTTCTGAGGCAGTTTTCAAGTTATTTGAAGGGGAATTCCTGGGAGTTCCTTCCTCACTCTATCATCTTGGCCTCCAACAATTTTAGCACCTGCTAAAGGAAACCAATAGCTTCCAACATCAGCTGATTGCTGGGAAAGAGGATGAAATTAATTCTAACTAAAGTTATGCAGGATTGTGATCATCATCAAAGGTCAGAGCCCTACAGGAAAGTCTGTATTTCCTCTCTGGGTGGCTTGAGGCAGTTCTTGAAAATTTGTGGGATGTTAAAACTATTGGCCAGTCAAACTCCAAAGCCTCTTTCATAAGGTCAACCACTTAATATTCATCATCTTGAGATTTTTAGATGGACTTGATGCCAGAACATTGTGTCTTTTTTTTTTAATGGGGGCAGCTAGGTGGTGCAGTGGATAAAGCACCAGTCCTGCATTCAGAAGGACTTGAGTTCAAATCTGGCCTCAGACTCTTGACACTTACTAGCTGTGTGACCTTGGGCAAGTCACTTAACCCTCATTACCCCGCAAAAAAATAGTATTTATTTTCCCCTAATTACATGTAAAAATGTAATAATCTATTAAAAAAAAACCCCAAACCTTTGAGTTCCAAATTCTCTCCCTTCCTCCTCCCCCAACCACTTTGAGAATATAAGCAATTTTTTTTTTTTGGCAGAGCAATGAGGGTTAAGTGACTTGCCCAGGGTCACACAGCTAGTGTCAAGGGTCTGAGACCAGATTTGAACTCAGGTCCTCCTGAATCCAGGGCCGGTGCTTTATCCACCGTGCCACCTAGCTGCCGCCAAGAAGATAAACAATTTGATATAGGTCATACATATGTAGTCATGCAAAACATTTCCATATTAGTCATGTTGTGAAAGAAAACACAAAAAAAACCTCAAGAATACTTTTTTAATACTTTAATACTTTACTTAAGTAAAAAAATATGCTGCAATCTGCATTTAGAGGCCATCAGTTCTTTCTCTGGGGATAGATAGCATTCTTCACTATAATTCCTTCAGAGTTGTCTTGGATCATTGTAGTGCTGAGAACAGCTAAGTCATTCACAGTTGATCATCTTACAATATTGATGTTATTTTGTCCACAGTACATTTCACTTTGCATCAGCTCATGTAAGTCTTTCCAAGTTTTATCTGAGGGCATCCTGTTCGTAATTTTCTTATAGCACAATACCATTCCATCACAATCACATACATTTTGTTCAACCATTCCCTAATTGATGGATGTCTCTTCAATTTCCAATTCCCTGCCACCAGAAAAGAGCTGCTATAAATATTTTTGTACCTATAGGTCCTTTCCCTTTTTGTTTTTAATCTATTTTTGTATATAGACCTAGTAGTGGTTTTGCTATGCCAAAGAGTATATATGGTTTTATAGCCCTTTGGGCACAGCAAAGATGTCACCCATTTACTATATTATTAACTTACATAATAAGGCAACTATATTGCTGGTAAAGATTACAGGTGGGGAAGACCCAGCTTGTGAGTTTTAGGGACTATGGGAGGTATAGGAATGCAACAGCAGCAACAACAGGGAGGGAAAAGCACAGATCCCAGGCAGAGTAGCAGTTGATACAAGGAGATGTTAATGCTCACCTAAGCCCTCAGGTGAAGGCTAAGAGACTACAGCAGGACCAAAAGTTAGGAGCAACAGTCCTGAAACCTCAAAGGATGAGAGAGTTCAGTAAAAAGGGGGCTACTTCAGATAATATGATGGTTTACTCAGAGAACCCTAGAGTCAATAAAAATTAATTGAAAAAAATTTTTTTAAATGAATAATTTGTGCAAAGTTGCAGGATATACAATAATCCTACATAAAGGATCATTTAGAGACCCAACAAACAAACCCAAAATAAGCAGAAAAGAGGAGTATTGAAAATTCAAGGAGAAACAGATAAATTAGAAAACTAAAAAAAGCTATAAAAACGATAAACAAAACTAAAGACAGATCCTTTGAATATACTAACAAAAGAGATAAAATATTAGCTAACATGGTTAAGAGGCAGAAAATCAGATCAACCAAATAGCAAATAAACAAGGTAAAGTCACACTAAAACCAGAAGAAATAAAAAGAACTATCAGAAGTTTATATGCTAAGAAAATGGAGCACTCAACATAAATTGAGGAATACTTCCAAAATAAAAACAAAGATGAAAAAATATTCAATAACCCAATCTCAGAAATGGAACCAGAATTAACTGTAAAGTAATTGCCCATGGAAGGGGATAGGGGAAGAGAACCCTGCATCCTGAGGAAGTCACAGGAGAATTCTATTGAAATGAAAAAATAAATAGTACCTACAGTACTACACAAATTCTTCTCAAAAATCGAGAAAGAAAGCATTCTATGAGATAACTTTTTTTGGGGGGGGTGAGGCAATTGGGGTTAAGTGACTTGCCCAGGGTCACACAACTAGTAAGTGTCAAGTATCTGAGGCCAGATTTAAACTCAGGTCCTCCTGAATCCAGGGCCAGTGCTTTATCCACTGTGCCACCTAGCTGCCCCAAGATTACTTTTATGTGACAAATATAGTCATAATACTAAACCAGAGAGGATAAAGTAAAGAAAGAGAACCAAAGAACAATATCATTCATGAATAATGATTTTAAAAAGGAAATAAAATCTGGTCAAACAGATGAATTATTTAAGATATTGTGGGACTAGGCTAGGGTTTCTAAAATATTGCTACTTATAAATTAATAGCCATTGCACCAGTTTTTGGCATTAAGCATTTATTATTAAATCACATTAAATGCTAGTAAAGAGTTGACCACATGGCATTTAACTCAAGCTGAAAATTCTCCAGTGCCATATTGTCTCTACATTACCTACTCTGTAGAGAGGAGAGTGCTCACAGCCATCCTTGCCTAAAATGCAAGCCCAGAATGGCTTTCACCTCATGATCTGAATTTTTTCCCTCTTCCAATAGAGGTGGCTCTTACACACTGATGAAAGATAATTGGCTAGCATCATTCAGTTCCATTGGTAGACATGACCTGAGGGTGGTCCATATTAAAATGAGCTATATGATGACTTCAGGGTCTAGTGCAAGACGGACTCCCTGAGGATATAGGTACATTCAGATAGGTATGGCTTAAGAGTTTATTCTCCACCTTTATTATCTGCCCTGCACAGGATTAGAGTTCTCTCCTAAAAATCCATCTCTGAAGTGGGAGGTGGGGGGGTAGAAAGCCAACCAAAGACTGGGTCCTCCCCCAAAATCCATTATTAATAATTATTTTCTCACAGAGATTACAGCAATTTATCTGAAAAAAAATCATTCATTATGATCATGTTAACAGCAAATACAATTTAGTCAACACAACCACATTAAAAACAAAAATATCCTCAACAGATTCGACCAGGGAGAATCAGAAACAAAGAGATTCAATAACTCAGTGTTTGCTAAACCCCAAAACACAATTTACTTAGAAAACAACTTCCTGTTTAATAAAAACTTCTGGGAAAACTGGAAGGCAGTCTGGCATGAACGAGGCTTAGAACAACATTTTGCATATTATTTCACAATAAATTCAAAATGTATATGTGACATGAATATTAAGAACATACCGTAAAAAATTGGAAGAGAATCAGATCATATATCTTTCACAACTATGGTTAGGATGTGTTCTTTAATTCTATTTTATTTTTTCAATTTAAATAATCCATCTTCTCTACCTTTCAACACCTCCCTCCCCATTGAAAAAACAAAACAAAACAAAACCCTTAACAGTCATAGTTAAGCAAAAACAAATTCCCACAGGGGCAGCTAGGTGGCGCAGTGGATAAAGCACCGGCCCTGGAGTCAGGAGGACCTGAGCTCAAACCTGACCTCAGACACTTGACACTTACTAGCTGTGTGATCCTGGGCAAGTCACTTAACCCCAATTGCCTCACCAAAAAAAAGTGAGATTGAGAGGTATGGATGATTCTGAGTTTTGAAGGCAAGTGTATTTTATGATTCCATTTGAGTTATCTGTAGTTGGTTCACTTCAGAATCACACCTTCAGAGCTAGAAGGCACTTTAGAGGTAGTTTTTCTTTTATAGATGGGGAAATTGAGGGAGAGGTGAGAATGGGCTTTCTTTCTTTCTTTTTTTTTTGCAGGGCAATGGGGGTTAAGTGACTTGACCAGGGTCACACAGCTAGTAAGTGTCAAGTGTCTGAGGCCGGATTTGAACTCAGGTACTCCTGAATCCAGGGCAGGTGCTTTATCCACTGCACCACCTAGCTGCCCCCAGAGAATGGGCTTTCTTAACCTTAAGGTTTGACAGTCCAGTGGATTTGCACAGAGCCAGTGGTGACCCAGTGCTCCTTCTTCAGAAACTGAAGGAAAGGAGGAAATAAATGGGAGGAATAAACCTCTCAGAGCTGATAATGAAGAATTTAGGAGTAGGATCCCCAGAAAGAGACAGAATTAAGGTCTTTATCTTTCTACCATTGACAGTCTTGATATATAGTACAGTGAGAAGAACACTGACAGGAATAGAAAACCTGGGTCTAAGAACGAGTTCTAACCTCTTGGAGCTTCAGTTTGTTCCCAGGAAAAGTCAGATACTACTTACATGGCCTACCTTGTAAAAGTGGAGTGAGGAAGGCATGCATAAAATGCCAAATAAATCTGAGCTCTGCTCATTAGACTTCTAGACATTCTTTTGTTTTATTTTATTATTTCTTTATTCCCTAGTATAGTGGGTTTTTTTTTAATTTATTGACCTGTCTTGCTTAGAAAAAGGATCATTCTGCTCACACCTAAAACCAGGGAGTGTGTGTGTGTGTGTGTGTGTGTGTGTGTGTGTTTGAAAATCCCTCAGAAATCTAGGGAAATCTAAAGATAGCAAAAGAGAACCAAACATGGGGCTTCAGTAAAGGTGCTTCCCAGCCCAACTACTTTATTTCTAAGGCCATTTCCAATTGGAAAAGGTCTAAAGTTGGAGTATTTGTAGAGGGTCCAAAACTGCAGTTTCATTGAACTCCGAGAAACTGACTTATAACTGTCCATCAGAGAATTGCCTGAACCAGAAGGAACATATGTGACTTGACCAGGGTCAGAGACAGTACTTGAACCCAGATTGTGAAGATTCTGTGGCCTGATATTTACCTACTATTCCAAGCTGCCTCTCTGAGGATATTTCCATTATTCAATTTTGGAAAAAAAATTATGCCATTTCTACCCCTGTCAAATGTGGATAATCAAGAATCTTTCATTATGTTTCTTCTTTTAAATCACTGAAGTTGGCTTGACTAAAGAAATGCAGTGTTGAAGAATGGACAGATTCCACCTCTTGAGTTTGAGTCAGTCATTTGACACACAATTTAGCTCTGGGAAAGTCATTAAATTCCTCAATGTCTCAGGTACCTCCTGAAACTATAAGCTGCAGAATAATTGCAGATGTACACTGAAAGGAGGAGTTTCCTCACTGGGAATCACAAATTTAGTACAACACACACACACACACACACACACACACACATCTCTCTCTCTCTCTCTCTCTCTCTCTCTCTCTCTCTCTCTCTCTCTCTCTCTGTTTTCCTGGTTCAGGCATCAGCAGAATCATCCTTTCCCTAACCAACTTCTGGCATTATAGAATGTTGAACATGAAGAGGCTTTCAGAGACCACCTAGCCCACAAGTATCAAACTCCTGTGCCCTAAGCAGCCTCCAAACTCCTGAGTGAGGAGGAGGTAGATGAAAATGTTTAACCAAAATAAATAAAAATATAATATGACATAGATAATGTTCATTTGCAGTTTTCTAAGTCCATATGTAGTTTCTCTATTTGTGTTTGACATCACTGGCCTAATCTACTTGCCCCTTTTAATCTTTAAAGATAACATCTCAAGGAAATTCAGAGACAATAAAAACAAATGTTCACTTAAACCAAAGGGTTTTTTTTTTTTGTATCTTTACTATTCTAAGTGGAATACTCAAATATAGCTTTGTCCACATGTTAGACAAGACATCAGTATGGAAAATTAAAAAAAAAATTGTTCTGTTCTTTTCTTTTCTTCAGTGTTCCTGAATGGTCTTCATAAATTTTCAGCCTTAAGCCGATCATGACATTTGAGATCAGCAAGTTTTTATTACTGGTGACGGCCAAAGCATTGGTTTTTTTAGGCTGGCTCTTATGTATTGATGTAGCCAATTCTGTGTACTGGAGGGTATGGCATTTTAGCAGCCTGGAGATTTCCACTATATGGATTGGACTTTGGAAAGTTTGCTACCTTCGACAGAATGCTGTAATCACTCATCCAACTGTAGTTTGTATTCAACTGAATTCAAGTTGGAATTACCCCATAGAATTTCGATACTGCCAGGACCTGATCATATTGCCCATCTTCCTGCAAATGACTGGTCTGATTTTCAGTTTGGGGGCATTCCTGATTCTCTTCAAGGATGAATCATACCCACGTTTCATTGATACATGTCATCTAATTGCTGGATGTTGCTACACCCTCAGTAGTATCTGTGTTGGAGTCTCAGTGACCTGGAATTCATACATGGATTTGACAGGGCTTAGCACCTTGGAAACACCAAAAGAATTTCCAGCTAAAATGAGCAAACTAACTAGAAGAGATATTGGGCTTGTTCTCCCACTGGGAATTACAAGTGCAACTTGTTCTTTTATAAGTGGCATCTGTTTATTTTGCCAAACATGTTGTTCAAAGCTTTCTAGAGTCCATCCTCAGGGCAAGAATCAAAATCAACAAAACAAAACGCCAAATAGAGTCACAGAGACCTGATTCCTTGGTGAACAGGCCCAGAGGAATTTCTCTCAAAGGTTCCTGGACCTATTTGGAGACAAGGCAGTTTTCATTGTTTGCCATCTGCTGCCGTAGTGACTAAACTCTGAAAACATTTAGTTTCTGCAGATATCTATGTCTATCTTGATATATTCATGTATGTATTACTCCATGTCCACATATTCCACATGTTTGATTTATTAAAATTTTATATAAAATGAGTTCTTTGGGGGAAGCTAGGTGGTGCAGTGGATAAAGCACCAGCCCTGGATTCAGGAGGACCTGGGTTCAAATCTGGCCTCAGACACTTGACACTTACTAGTTGTGTGACCCTGGGCAAGTCACTTAACCCTCATTGCCCTGAAAAAACAAAACAAAACAAAACAACCTCCCCCCCCCCCAATGAGTTCTTTAATCTTACCACCAAGATGGTGGTAATCATATGTTCTCCATTTCTGCTTCCACCTCAAAGGCCTAGTCCTCTCATTGGAGGAGGGGATACTCCATGGCTTCTTAGAGCCATGACCTGGTAGATGGTGAACTCGGGAATCAGAAATCCTCAGATGCTTATTAGCTATGTGACTCTACACATGTCTTTTTTTTTTTTTTTTTTTTGGTGAGGCAATTGGAGTTAAGTGACTTGCCCAGGATCACACAGCTAGTAAGTGTCAAGTGTCTGAATCCAAATTTGAACTCAGGTCCTCCCGAATCCAGGGCCGGTGCTCTATCCACTGCACCACCTAGCTTCCCCAACATATGTCTTTTAAAGGTTAACCTCTTGGTGCCTTACTTTCCTCATTGGTCAAATTAGGAGGTTGAACTCAAAGCCCCAGCTCTCAATCTATGCTCTTGGGATTTCTCTATCAAATGAGACATTTGGACTAAAGGTCATCTGAGGTACTTTTCAGCTCTAACTTGATGCTCCTCTAATCATCTATAAAAATGAAAGGGTTTGGGCAAATGGTGTCTGAGGTCTTTTCCAGTTCTAAAGCTATGATCTTAAGGACCAGCTGTCTTGCACATATGCTTTATTAATGCATTCATTTCTTTCCTCATTTTCTCGGGGTTACTATCTTCTTTTTTCTTAATGACTCTTCACTTTTCTTTCTCTTCCTTGCCTCCCCAATATTTTTTGTCCTTCCAAATGAAACTTAAGCTGTAAGGTCTTTGGTAACATCATACTACCACGAAGGTTATAACTGCCTCAGTCTCTAAAAGCAGCTTTGTGCTCCATAGTAGAAAAATTCATCACTGGACATGATAGAATAAAAAAAATTGTATAATCTTGAAGTTGTAAAGGCCCTCAATGATTAACTAGTCTAACCATTGCTTCACAAGAATCCTCTCTATACCGTACCATACAAGGGGTATGTTTCCTTCTTATGAAAAACTCTAGTGTGATTTTTATCTCAGTCCAGCACTCCTGGGGCTGCCCATTCCTCTTTTTGTGGTACAGTGGATAGAATACTGGGACTGGAGTTAGGAAGACTCATCTTTTTGTGTTCAAATCTGGCCTCAGACACTTACTAGCTGTGTGACCCTGGGCAAGTCACTTCACCCTCTTTACCTTAGTTTCCTCCTCTGTAAAATGAGCAAGAGAAGGAAATGGCAAACTACTCTAGTATTTTTGCTAAGAAAACCCCAAATGGGGTCACAAAAGACTCAGACATGACTGAAACAATTCAACAACAACAATTGTTAAGAAGTTTTAACATACCTCAAGTGTAAACCTACATCTTTACCACTTCCATTGCTTTTCTCCCATCTCAGGCCAAGCAGAACAAATTCAATCCCTCTTCCATGTGCCAACCCTTAAAATACTGAAAGGTAGTTGGCATATTCTTTCTATGACTTTGCCTCTTCAGGTCATCTAAATTTCATTCCTCAGGTAATCCTTTATATTATGGACTTCAGACCAATCCACATCCTGATCATTTTTTTCTGAAAACACTCTAACTTAACATTGTTCTTAACACCTATCATCCAAAACCCAGAATTGGACACAATATCAGATGGGTTCTGAGAAGGGGCAGAATACAGCACACATTTTCACCGGTTTGTTCCTGGATACCTTGACCCTCTTCAAGCCACCCAAGATGACCAGAGTTTTCATGATTCTATGATACTACTGACCCATACTGAGTTTACACATCATTAAACCCTAAGACTTTTATTTAGGTGAACTGTTACCTACCCATACTTCCCCTCTCCCTGTATTTGTCAAGCTATTTCTTGAACTTAAATGTAACAATTTCACATGTATCCTTATGAAATTTCATCCTATTTGAATCAAATGAATATTCAAGCCTGTTGATATCTTTTAAAATTCTGATTCTCTCATCCATTGCTAACCATCACTCTCAGCTTTGTGTTATCTGTTTAATAAGCATGCCATTTAAGACTTTTTCTAAGTCATTAATAAAAAAGAAAATGTTAATGATAGAAATCGAAACAGAGATCTCTGGACACTCCATTGGACACCTTCTTCCAAGTGGAAATCAAGTCGATGACTATTTTTTGTTTTTTTTTTGCGGGGCAATGAGGGTTAAGTGACTTGCCCAGGGTCACACAGCTAGTTAGTGTCAAATGTCTGAGGCTGGATTTGAACTCAGGTCCTCCTGAGTCCAGGGCTGGTGCTTTATCCACTGCACCACCTCATCCCCCCCCCCCCCCCCCCCCCCGGCAACAATGACTATCTTAATTGATCTATCCAGTGAAACAGTTTTGGATCCACACCCTCTTACTATTATTTAGTCCACTCTCCATTTTTTGAGAAAGTATGAAAAACTTTGTCAAAACCATTGCCAAAATTTAAGTCAACTATATTTGCTACATCCCTGTGTTCTTTCAGAGGGTTAAATAACCCTGTAAGTAAAGGAAATAAGGCTAATTTCCTATTTCACCTATTCTGGATGACTCTCTCCTGGTCCTTTGTGATCAATACTTCCTTTTCTAGAGTTTTACTAATGATCCTTTTCATCATACATTCTAGAATTTTGCCAAGAACTGAAGTAAAGCACATTGATCTATCATTGATTTGAATACAGTCTTTTCAAAAAGAGGGGCAAAATGTACATTTCTCAAGTCCCCTGGAACCTCTTTTGTTCCTCACAACCTACAAAGATCATTGACAGAGGCTTGACAAAGTGTAGATCAATTTTTGGGAATTGTTTCTCTTTGTGTCTTCCAATTTTCATTCTTGAGTGCTTCCCATCTCTTCTGGGTTGACTTTTCCTTAAAATATTGTCTATCTTTTCTTTGATTACTTTCAGATTATGCTTGCCAAAAATCTGTCAGACTATCCTGGGTGGTGGTGGTAGTGGTGATTCTTCTTCTTCTTCTTTTGTTCCTCCTTTTCTTCTTTCTCCTCCTCTTCCTCCTCCTCCTCCTCCTTCCGCTCCTCTAAGTCTAAGTTGAAATAGTCACTCCCCAACAAGTTTGCTATCATTTCTATATCAGTCACCAGTTTTTTTTTTATTGAGGAGAATAAGATCCAGAATAGAATTTGCTCTTGTTAGTTCCTCCAGCTTTTGAAGGACAAAATCATTACTAATAGAAATCAAGAAATTAGCAGCTCAAATAGAAATCAAGAAATTAGCAGCAGCTCAAATTTTGACATGGAGAAAAGTTATACAGAAGTCCAAAGAACTAAAGTCCAAATCCTGATGGACTTTAGAATTGGAATTTCTGATGCTGATGGAATTTAGAATTTAGAATTCTAAATCCAATTCAGAAGTGGAAAAATTAGGGGTCTCTTATCTCTAATAAACCCTCTGTCAATGAGAAAACACTCCCACTTAACTATTAAATAAATAACCAGTTATTTATTATAGACCCCAAAAGACAAGAATTCTAATTCAACCTGCTGAGAAGTGCCTAACATTCATTACCTTCTCTAGAGATAGCAAAGCACTATCCCAGGCAACAAGCAACTGACAAGGACATCAGTCTGTCCTCTGTCCCACCTTCCAGCCTGATTCACCCCAACCTGGCCTGAGACTAAGACTAGTGAAGAAGTAGACTATAGAAACTTGGGGGGCACAGTGCTAGTGAGACATTGTTAAGAGAAGCATTCTTCAAATAAAAAAAGACTTGAGCAACATCTATCAGAAATTTTTGTCATAGAAGGAGCAAAAAGATTCCACACTATAAGAGAAAACAAAATTATTAAATAGTTTTCAATTTCCCTGTTTCTCTGATAAGTTCAGGATTTGGTCCTACTGTTGTATCTCATCGATTGCAACTGTGAAAATCTCCATGTGAGTATCTGTGTATATATGTACTGTGGTAAAATATGAAAGTTTTTAACAGTCGGTTAGGATAAGTGAAAGACGCCAGTTTTTCAAGGACCACCCTTTTGGGGAGGAGATGAACAGTCTGCCTGCTGCGCATGTCAGACTGCCTGCCGGGTACAGTCCGCCTGCTGCGCATGTCAGACTGCCTGCCAGGTACAGTGCGCCTGCTGCGCATGTCAGACTGCCTGCCGGGTTTTTTTTTTGACTTCCGGAGTGGAGAGAACGGGAGTAGCCTTTTTTGCCGGCTTGGCGGGACTCCTGGCGGCGCGGGACAGACGGTCTGACTCACTCCAAAGGTGGCCTAAATCGGTTTGGTGAGTTTTTATAAGGAATATAGACTAAGCCTAGATTTAAGACGATTTGTACTGTATTTCTATTTTCCTATCCTTCTAATCAACAACACCTTATATACAATAAAGGCTCTATCTAGAAAACCAGAAGCTTCTTCCATTTACTAGTCTGGGAGATAAATTAAGGGAAGGGTTAAGTAGGGGAGATTTATGATCTAATATCCAATTTTAAATCTCACAGTTTGGCGACCCCGAAGGGACCTTAAGGACCCTCCCACCCTCCCTAGTTTGGCCAAAATCCGGCTAATTCGGTGGTTTTTCCAAATACCCCCCCCCCCCCCCCCACGGACTTTCCCTTTGTCTAATCTCCCTTAAAGACTTTAAGCCTCTAAGAGTCTTGCTTTAAACAGAAAAGCCAGCCCAGTTTAAAGGGCAAGATGCTCGAATATTCTACTATCCCTTTGATTTTTCTCATCGGAATGTATTGGGACAGCATAACATCCCGACTTAGAGGAATAGTTTACTCAATGGTCCTTCATAACATTATTGGTTTTTTCCTCATTCAGGCAGCAAAAAGTTTTTTGTATAATAGTATACGTGAGAATCTTTGGGAAAATACGTTTAATATAAGTAGAAATTTTATGCCTGCAATTGAAATACCTTTTAATACCACATCCATAGTTCATACGACTAAGGATTTTATTTTTTTTTGTTGTTTTTTTTTTGTTTTTGTTATTATCATTGTTTTTGTTATTATCATTGTTATGATGTGGGGGAAACTCTCACATATGGAGAGAGACCTCAAAATGGCTGTTTCTACTAGAGATGATCCAAGTTCAGAATCAGATCAGCAGAAACTACTCCCTCTGCAGGAAGCTATAGAACATAGTAAGAAGGGAGTGCCAATTCAAGTCAGAAAATATAGCCCCTTTAGACCAAGTGACTTGAGCGCATGGAAATCAATCATCCCTAGTTTTGAGAAAAATCCAAACACTGTAATTTCACAGTTAAGGACTATATTTAATGCATATCAACCCAGTTGGGCTGATGTTACTTGCCTTTTGGAAACTTTACTGTCCCCAACTGAGATTACAGATATTATCTCAGCAGGAAATGCCCTTGTTGCGAAAGGTAAGGCCGATGTGGAATGGCCTCTAAAGGATCCAGAGTGGAATTATAATGATGATAGGGATTTCCAAAGATTAAAAGATGCTAGAGAAACACTTCTGAAGGGAATGGAATCTTGCTCTAGAAAACCGGAAAACTGGCAGAAATTTTTAAGCCTACCTCAGGAGGCTAATGAAAGACCAAACAGATTTTATGATAGACTTTGTGAGGCCGCTAGACAGTACACCAGATTGGATCCAGTAGATTTAAGAGATTCCTGTATCATTCTCAACACATTTGTTTATAATTCACTGCCAGAAATACGCAGATACTTTCTGAAACAATGTCCAGACTGGAGAAATCTCTCAGTAGATAGAATTAAGGAACTTGCAAATTATGTCTTTGACTCACGTGAGGAAGATCCAGATCACCCTAAACAGAGCATTCTGGCACCAGCGATTCCTAGTCAGCCATGTGGACACTGGAACAAGGACACTAAGGTGTGTTGTTACTGTCGTAAGGAGGGGCATGAATTGAGAGAATGTAGGACTTGGAGAAGAAATTCTAATTCTAATTACAGGCGAAATCAAAATAGAAATAGATCTTTTTGGAGGAATACAGAAAGGCAGTACCAGAATAATGGTAACCAAGACCCCCCTCAGAAGAGGACACAGGAATGATGGTGTCTTGGGGAGGAATGGAACATAGATAATGAAAGCCATATATTCCCAGATCCGGATTTTTTGAATGCACTTGTGCCAGTCCATTCACCTCCCCAGAGTAATGAACCACATGTCACCTTAAAAGTGGGGGAGACTTATTATGATTGTCTGCTAGACACAGGAGCCTCTAAATCAGTATTAGTAAGCAAACCAGATGCTGGGTGTAGACCTGTAGGATTTTTGAATGTAGTGGGAGTCTCAGGAAAGAGCCAGAGAGTGGCAAAATTGAATCCTCGCATGGTATCTATGGGGCCCTTAACAGTGGAACATTCATTTTTACTCATGCCTGATGCCCCTGTAAATTTATTAGGTCGTGATCTCCTTTGCAAGCTTAGAGCAACCATATCTTGTGCTCCAGATGGGGCTGTCTCCTTACAATTGCCAGAGGATACTGTTCATTTATTACCAATTTTACTTACAGAAGCTCAAGGAACAGCAGGGGAGGTATCCAAAATCCCCTCTGACATTCCTGAGTCTTTATGGGCCTCATCCCCTAATGAGGTGGGGCTCCTTAAGTCTGCCATGCCTGTTACCTTTAAAGTTAAGGGGGGACCACCCCCCTCCATTCCACAGTATCCATTGTCTAGGGAAGCAATAGAAGGGATCACCCCTATAATTGAGGCTTTGAAAAGCCAGGGTATTATTATTCCATGTCATCACTCTCCATGCAATACTCCCATTTTGCCAGTTAAAAAACCCAAGCCTGGGCCAGATGGTAAACCTGTTTATCGTTTTGTGCAAGATCTTAGAGCGATTAATAATTATGTTATTCCTAGACATTCCATAGTTCCAAATCCGGCTATGATAATTTCCTCAATTCCCTATGAATCTACATGTTTCACAGTGGTAGACCTTTGCTCTGCCTTTTTCTCCATACCAGTACATGAGGACTTCCAATATTTATTTGCTTTTACCTGGAAAAATAGACAGTGGACCTGGACTAGACTCCCACAGGGATTTGTAGACAGTCCCACATTATTTTCCCAAATTTTACAGCAGGATCTGGCCTCTATTACCTTTAAGGGCTCCACACTAGTACAATATGTAGATGACTTACTTTTGGCCTCTCCTAATGCTGAAATTTGTCAGGAAGATAGCCGTCACTTACTGCTGGAGCTGCACAAGAGAGGACACAAGGTTTCCAAGACAAAGGTACAATGGTGTTTGCCCCAGGTAGAATATTTAGGATTTATTTTGGCTGCTGGAACTCGCTCTGTCTCTTCTAAGAGAGTCCAGGCCATTCAACAACTCTCTGCCCCCACTACTAAGAGGCAGTTGAGAGCCATTCTGGGAGCAGCTGGGTACTGTAGACAATGGATACCCTCTTTTGGTGAAATTACTAAACCCCTCATAGCTCTTACAAAAAGTTCTGTTCCAGACAGTTTACAGTTGGATCCCCAGCATCTCTCAGCCATAAAAGAATTAAAACGGGCCTTGTTATCAGCACCTGCCCTAGGACTGCCAGATTATAGTAAGCCTTTCACTCTCTTTGTGCATGAACAAAGGGGGGTGGCTTCTGGAGTCCTGACTCAGTCACTGGGGCCTAACCAACGTCCTATAGCCTACTATTCAATTCAGCTGGACCCTGTAGCGGCTGGAGCGCCACCTTGCCTTAGAGCAGTGGCGGCCACAGCGCTTTTGGTAGAAAAAGCCTCTGATTTGGTCCTAGGTAACCCTCTAACTGTGCAATGCCCTCACGAAGTGGAGGCTCTCTTACTACGTCACAGGACACAAGCCTTTTCAGATCAAAGGCTGGCTAAGTATGAAATAACCCTGTTAGGTAATGAGAATATCACTTTAAAACGCTGCACAGTTCTTAATCCAGCAACACTACTCCCTAACTTACCATTCTCGGGGGAACCGTTGCATGACTGTGCTTCTTTAGTTGATATGGCTGAAAAACCCCGTGATGATCTTTTTGATACACCTTTAGAAAATCCTGATCTTGTCCTCTATACAGATGGTTCCTCATTTATGAGAGAGGGAACCCGTTTTACTGGAGCTGCTGTAGTTTCTGATTATGACACCCTCTGGGCAGCTTCTCTGCCTTCCCATTTTAGTGCACAGGCTGCTGAACTTGTGGCTCTTACACAGGCCTGTAATATAGCTAAAGATAAGAGTGCCACCATTTTTACTGACTCGAAATATGGCTTTGGCATATGCCACTTTATTGGTATGATTTGGCGTCAACGAGGCTTTCTAACATCCTCGGGCAAGGCTATTGCCAATGGGGACCTTATCAAGGACCTCTTAGATGCCCTAAAACTGCCTTCTTCCCTAGCCGTTGTACATTGCCCTGCCCACACAGGGAATAGTGATCCTGTTTCAAAGGGAAATGCACGAGCCGATTCTGCAGCCAAGCTTGCTGCATTAGAAGCTCCTGAACATGTATTTAACCTTTCACCTTCTGAGGATATTCCTTCCAACCTAACCTATGACGATTCTGAAGTAGAAAAGTGGAAAAAGAAATTTAAGGCGAAACAGATCAATGGCATCTGGGTGTCTCCGGAAGGTAAGCCATTTCTTCCCCGGAAATTCTACCACCAGGTATGCCTCTCTGTTCACAGAAAAGGCCATTTTGGTACACAAGGCATTGTAGACTCTATTAAGAGAACCTGGATAGCACCAGGTGTGACTAATACAGCATCTCGAATCTGCTCGGGCTGCTCCACATGTCAGTCTTATAATCAGTATGCTTTTAAGGTCAAAGCTTATGGAGGGCGTCCTCTAGCATATACACCTTTTGAGCACTTACAAATTGATTATATTACTATGCCAAAAGCAGGACATTATAAATTTTGCCTTGTTATAGTTGATCAGCTCACTCGGTGGGTGGAGGCCTTTCCCAGCCCCCGAGCCACAGCTGCCTTTGTTGCCAAAATTCTTCTTAAAGAGATAGTACCTCGTTTTGGCCCACCAGCCCGCATCGATTCTGACAAAGGCACACATTTCACTGATTCGATTTTATCCCAAATCTACTCTTTCTTGGGAGTGACTCCAAAATTCCACACGCCCTACCATCCACAAAGTTCAGGCCAAGTCGAACGTATGAATAAAGAGCTTAAGAGTATGATTGGCAAATTATGTACTGAAACCCATTTGAAATGGCCTGATGTTCTACCATTGGCATTATTCTATCTACGAAGTAGACCAAGAGGAGAACTTCATATATCTCCTTATGAAATGCTTTTTGGTCACCCTCCTATCCAAGCTAAAACTTTTTCCCCAGTTTATACATCACTGGTGGGAGGTGATACTTCTGTTGCTTCCTATATACAGGAATTACAGACCAGGCTACGTGAACTCCATGAGGCAGGAGCTGTGGTCCAGGCAGGACCATTAGACTTTTCATTGCATAAGTTCAACCCAGGAGATAAAATATATGTAAAGAATTTTCAGAAAACCAGTGGAACTCAACCTGCCTGGGAAGGACCTTTTCAGGTATTATTGACAACTCCTACTGCCATTAAAATTGGTGAAAAAGACTCATGGATTCATTGCTCTCATATAAAGCCTGCACCATTCATAGGTGAAGAGATTTCAGATAGACCTGAGGTAGACGCTAAAGAGGTAAAAACCCTAAAGATAGCAACTGTTAAAGAGCAAAGAGAGTTCAGAGGAAAAAGGCAGTTCCCATTTAATAATCCCACTGATCAGTTAAATGCTTTGGGACTCAGTCTTCGTAAAGTATCAGGAGACGGAAATTGCCTTTTTAGGGCTTTAGCAGACCAGCTAGAAGGTCACTGTAGAAATCATCTCAGACACAGACAAGAAGCTGCTTCTTATATGATTAACCATAGACAAGAGTTTGAGTCTTTTATAGTAAATGACTCCCCTTTTGAAGAATATGTTGATGAATTAAAGAAATTTGGAAAGTGGGGAGGAAATGATACAATTGTAGCATTTGCTAAGCAGCATCAGCTGAATGTTGTGGTTCATCAATTAAATCAGCCTTTATTGAAAATCAGTGGCACAGACAAAACTGATGCTAGAGAACTCCACATTTTCTACCATAAAGAACATTATGACAGCATTAGAAAGATCAATGACAATTCAGAAACCCCTGCCACTTTGGCATGCAGAGAATTGGGGAACCAGTTAAAACAATGTGGCATACCCCAAACTCTAGCAGCTTAAATACCTTATAATTTAACAAGCATTTCCTTCTACAGGCAAAAGCACTGAAGTACATGGCCTAGTTTTCTGGCCTACCTCAACTATTTTTTTTTTTTATTAATTTTTGGGTTTTTTTGTTTTTGTTTTGACTTTTGAAAGGCACTGAAAAGACCTGGAATTGACTGCACCTTTAAGTTCTTTAAGAGCACAAAAGGGTGCTTAGCGAATCTTTTGCTTTTTATTTTTTATTTTTGGTTTTGCTTTGGTTTTTTTTTTACTTTTGTTTCTTTTGCTTTTCTTTAAAACTAAATTTTGTAAACTAAGTGATTATTCAAAGACATTTTAAGTATATGCTGTGGGTGAGGCTATCGGGCCTCAGAAGCTACCAGAATTCTTCTTTTTTTTTATTTACTCTTTCTTTTTGAGAGAACCATGAGTTCTAATGAGTTTTGTTTTATTTATTTATTTTTCTCCTTTCTCTTGTATGTTGTTCTGTTTAACTAAAAAGTACCAGAAATTGCTTGATACCTCACTGAAAACA
Source organism: Dromiciops gliroides (assembly GCF_019393635.1). Taxonomy (NCBI): domain Eukaryota; kingdom Metazoa; phylum Chordata; class Mammalia; order Microbiotheria; family Microbiotheriidae; genus Dromiciops; species Dromiciops gliroides. The sequence goes on along the minus strand of NC_057863.1, from coordinate 227,395,124 downwards.
TTGAATATTGAATCTTGCTAATTGAAGTCTTATTTCTTTTTGATGAATTAATCACCACTTTAAGTATCTGCTACTGTTATACCAGAGAATTCATGTATAAGATGATGTGGTCTACTTGCTAAAAGAAGATTATGTAATAATGTCTAAAAGAAGATTATGTAACAATGTCTAATATAATCAGCTATTTACATTCGTTTATTATTTATATGTCATTATACTCTGGGTATGGTTTGGAATTATTGTATATATCACTAATATATTCTCAGTTATGCAGCATAGCACACATTTTTACCATCATATTGTCTTTGGTGAAATTAATGAGATTTCAGAAATATGGAAACTTATCATTTCAGAGACTAACTTGCTGTGAACTCTGACGCAGGCCCTGGAGAGAATATATGTGCAACAAAAGGAGAGACAGGTATACGTAAGTCCATGGTTTGCTTATGATGGTGACTATGTAGAGCACAATTACTAGGCACAGTCCAGTATTCATCCTCTCTCCCTCCTAATTTAACCTAATTTAACTGAACTTATTTATCTTTTTATCTCACTCAGTTGAATTCACCTGTGGCCTAGCACAATCACTGGCTGTCTCAGAACCATGAGATATGGTATGATAACCTTTCCATAACATTTTCAGGTGTCATGAACACATACTAAATTTGGCTTTGATCCAGACACATGGTGGTAAAAAGTGTTACACATTGCATAACTACCTCAACCCTCTATTACAAGTCTAACCATATAAAGGAGGGAATGTAATGGAATTTATTAATTTGATCATTGACAATGCTATGCTAAGGTTTTAAAAATACAGCAATTCAAACAGTTAAAGAAGATAATCCAGCTTTCCAGACCAGAGTCCAGAATCCAGTTTTCCAGACCAGAATCCAGTTTCCTCCTGATGACATCTTACCACTTCAAGAAGACAAGAGAACTCAGAGACTTTATATGAACTGTTTTGCTTTATTAGCTTTTACTATCTCCTTTCTGTTATATACTATCTGTAACATGTACTCTCTGCAGAGGCTCTCCCTTTGCAAGACTAATGTCAAAGCGTCGGTTCATGAGGAAAAAAAAAAATCGCCCCTCTGGACAAAACTTTCCTCTCTTCCTTTTCTGTATTGTTGTTCGCATATTATTAGTCAGCAAAAGTTATTATATTCTTTTTACTGTTCCATCAAGGAAACATTCCGTTTCTTGAGGAAGCAAAGGGGGGAAATGTGGTAAAATATGAAAGTTTTTAACAGTCGGTTAGGATAAGTGAAAGACGCCAGTTTTTCAAGGACCACCCTTTTGGGGAGGAGATGAACAGTCTGCCTGCTGCGCATGTCAGACTGCCTGCCGGGTACAGTCCGCCTGCTGCGCATGTCAGACTGCCTGCCAGGTACAGTGCGCCTGCTGCGCATGTCAGACTGCCTGCCGGGTTTTTTTTTGACTTCCGGAGTGGAGAGAACGGGAGTAGCCTTTTTTGCCGGCTTGGCGGGACTCCTGGCGGCGCGGGACAGACGGTCTGACTCACTCCAAAGGTGGCCTAAATCGGTTTGGTGAGTTTTTATAAGGAATATAGACTAAGCCTAGATTTAAGACGATTTGTACTGTATTTCTATTTTCCTATCCTTCTAATCAACAACACCTTATATACAATAAAGGCTCTATCTAGAAAACCAGAAGCTTCTTCCATTTACTAGTCTGGGAGATAAATTAAGGGAAGGGTTAAGTAGGGGAGATTTATGATCTAATATCCAATTTTAAATCTCACAGTACAGATGTATAAGTGTATGTATGTGAATCTGGATGGGTGTGTATGAGTAGTAGGATTAAGAAAACGTCTTAGTTAATAGCTTATTAGTTAGCTAATAAATCTTTGAAAACAGAAGTGCTATGTCCCTTTGTGATTTGTCATCACTTTCTCCTCTGTTCTTCCATTGAAAAATTTAGGTCACTTCTAATTCAGGATGAAAACTTTGGTTTTCAATAGATTGAAAGGGTCTTTTCACTTGGCAGGGAAAATGAGTGTTTTCACATCTGGATTCTAGCACAATCACATTATGAAGGCATCTCTTTGATTGACTGGCATAATTGCCACCTTTCCTATTTCCTGCTCCCAAATATCTACTCACCAACCCCCTCTTCAAAAACTCACCACATTTTACTTGATCACATAGCTCTTGGCACACCCACTATCACAGTGAGTGATCTGCCTCTCCTGTGCTGATGAATGAATTTGTCACCTGTCCTTTTTTCTCCAGTGAAAGAAGAAGGCTTTGACAGGACCAGCCTTCCCCAAGGCACAGCCTGATTGACCCAGGATTTCCTGATGCACCTTCTTGGCCTGGGGGCATAAAAGGTCCCAGTGACTGGAGTAAGGGCCTTTCAGACTTGGTGGGTGTCTCTTTACCCTGATGACTTATTCACCAGACCAATATCCAAATGGAGACAATGGGTATGTGTGTGTGTGTGTGTGTGTGTGTGTGTGTGTGTGAGATATCCATGTCCAGAGAAGTGATCCTTGTTGCCCATTTTTGCTGTTTTGTTGCTGTTGAGTCATTTCAGTCATATCTGGCTCTCCATGACCCCATTTAGGGTTTTCTTTGAAAAGAAAAGATATAGTGATGCTTGGTCATTTCCTTCTCTAGATCACTTTGTAGATGAGTAAACTGAGGCAAACAGAGTTAAATGACTTGCCCAGGGTCACATAGCTCAGTGTCTGAAGCCAGATTTAAACTCAGGTCCTCCTGACTCCAGGGCTGGAACTCTGAGTTTGGGGGAAGCTTTTAAGTTAAAAGCATCAAGCCCATAGATGTGTAAGAAAATGGGCATCAGTCTTGGAAACCTTTTGTTCAAGGCTTTCATTCATTCATCAACATGGAAATTCAACTGATGTTATGAAGTGTCTAGCACCTGGAGAGTACTCTGCTGCTGGGGAGGGCCAGAGTTTCATAAGGCATGGCCCCTGTCCTCAGGAGTCCATAGTCTAGGAAGGGGTTGATGGGCACCTAATCCATGATATTACCCAGATAAGATTGGGAGACTCCAGACCATGAAAAATGTGAACTCTATGGGGAAAGATTGCTACTGATGGGGAAATCAGGGAAGGGTTCATGGAGAAGTAACACTTGAAAGAGACTTTCAACAATAGTAGAAATGCAGTGGGTGAGGGCTGGGGGGATTCCAGGTCTAGGAAATAGCTTGAGCAAGTGCAGTCTTCACTTCCTTTCCTGGGTTCCTGGGCTGTTGAAATATTTTCTGTGCCACCTCTGCTATGAGCTCCAGGTGGTAGGGCTGTTCTTTGTTCCACTTATTCCTGCCAGTGTCGGAGGAATAGGGGAGCAATGGCTAGAAAGCTGGCCTGAGACTCAGGAAGGGCTGGGTTTGAGTATCACCTCTAACACCTACTGGCTGTCTAGTTCTGGGGCAGTCACTTCTTCATTTTCCAGGCCACCCTCCAAGACTGTCAATTGTGCAAGCTTGTTTATGGGAAGAAAGGGAGTTTCTTTACTCAGAGCTCCCCTTGTCCAAGAAGTCACAGTGGATTCTAAATGCAGAATGAGAGAACCACTTTTGGACAAGGACAATGTGGGAATTTGTTTGACTTGACCATGCATGGTTTTTTTTTTCTTTTTCTTTTAAATTGGGGGTGAATAGGAGAGAAAGTGGGACAGGTAGGTGTTGCATTGGTTAAAGTACCAGGCCTGGAATCAGGAGGACTCATCTTCCTGAGTTCAAATCAGGCCTCAGATACTAGCTGTGTAACCCTGGGGGAAAGTAACTATGTTTACCTCAATTTCTTTATCTTCAAAAGGAGCTGGAAGAGGAAATGGCTAAGCACTCCATTATCTTTGCCAAGAATACCCCGAATGGGGTTGCAAAGAATAGTAGACGACTAAACAACAACAAGGAGGACAAGAACTGCTTGTTCATTGAAAAATAAAATGAAATAGACATTTTTAAAAATCAGAGGTCCAATGGTGAAGCACACTATCCACCTCCAAAAAAGAACACAGACTGAAGCATGCTATTTTTCACTTTCTTCCATTTTTCTTTTATTCAAATTTTCTTGTACAAAATTACTATTATTGTAATGTTTTGCATAACTGCACATGTATAACCTGAATCTTATTGCTTACTGCTTCAGGGAGGGGGAGGGGAGGAATAGAAGGAGGGATAAAATTTGGAATTCAAAACTTTAAATAAAAATTTTTATTTAACAAAAACACAGGTCCAGGTTGTACAAACAACCCTGCCTCCCCAATATCTACCATACACAGACAGCATATGAACCTACAGGCAAATTTTCTAACACAGGACATACTGTGACTCCTGCCATGGGCAGGCAAAGCACTAAATGCAAATAGGAGGTGGCAGGGTAGCTTTGATGCCTGAACAATTTTGTGTCTCCGTCCATGCCTTCCACCTGATTTATCCTGGTACAAGCAGCTCCATCCCCCAGCATCTTTTACCACCCTCCTGAAAAAAGAGCCATAAAATGTGGACTTTTGTCTGAAAGAATTTGCTCTGGGTCTCCATGGGAATACGAATAATAACACAGAATAGCTAACATTTATGTAGTACTTACTATGTGTCAAGCACTTTTTTGGGGGGAGGGAAAGGGCAATGAGAGTTAAGTGACTCACTCAGGGTCACACACAGCTAATAAGTGTCAAGTGTCTGAGGCCGGATTTGAACTCAGATCCTCCTGAATCCAGGGTCAGTGTTTTATTCAATGCACCACCTAGCTGTCCCCACCAAGCATTTTTGCAGATGTTTTCTCACAAATTTAATAAATGTCTGATGTCGAATTAAAATTCAGGCCTTCCTGATGCCAGGCACAGTGCTGGATCCACTGCCCCACCTAGGGGCCATGAATGAACTACCATTTCCAGAAATGAACCATCCATCGGGCAAAGGCAAAGAATACTTTTTCCAGAAATACTGTGCCCCATATGGTATCAGAGTCTACTGATAGATGGATTGTTTTTGCTCAAATGATTTTCTCCCTTTTTCATTTTTTGATACAAAGGATGATTCTTGGGGAGAGGAAGGGGAAAGATAGATTTGGAAATCCAGGTGGTATACAGACTGTGCTAAATGCTTTAAAAATATTATTTTGGGGGCAGCTAGGTGGCGCAGTGGATAGAGCACCGGCCCTGGAGTCAGGAGTACTTGAATTCAAATCTGGCCTCAGACACTTAACACTTACTAGCTGTGTGACCCTGGGCAAGACACTTAACCCCAATTGCCTGACTTAAACAAAATTATTTTATTTGATCATTAACAGAATATGACAATAAAAATTTTAAAAGAACATATAGGGGCAGCTAGGTGGTAGAGTGGATAGAGCAGCGGCCTTGGATTCAGGAGGACCTGAGTTCAAATCTGGCCTCAGACCCTTGACACTTACTAGCTGTGTGACCCTGGGCAAGTCACTTAACCCCAACTGCCTGACCCCCCCCCAAAAAAAAGAACATATAGTTCAAATCCTAAAAAGAGGGAGATAGAGACAGAGACACAGAGAGACAGAGACAAGGGTGGTGAAATGGCTAGGGCACTGGACATGGAGTCATGAAGACCTGGATTCCAATCCTGTCTTACTAATTGTATGAACCTGGATATGTCAAGTAACCCTTCTGTGCCTCAATTTCCTAATCAGTAAAATGAGGGGGTAGGACTCAATGACCTTTAAGGTTCTTTTCAGCTTGAAATCTATAATTCTAGGATACCATGCCACAGTTTCAAAAAAATGCCATGACTTCACTAGTGTAGATATACTCTTCACTGATGCATATTGCAACCCCTTAATACCTTAGTAAATGGTCTTCATATATTTATATACATATGTATATATAATCTGTGTATATATACTGTGTATATGCATACACATACACACATATAAAGGTATGAATATGTATGTACAGATTTTTTTCCTTGTAAATTGTTGAATAAACTATGAGTAACTCTTTTTGTTTCAACCTTAAGTCTAAACTACTAGGGGACTGTCCTGAGTCAGGCCCAGCCCAGAATATTTGTCATTTATAAAATTCTGAAAGGTGGCAGGATTATTGGCCAGCCTCAAGAATGTCACACTTAGAAACAATGTCTGTGGTGTTTGTGGAGAGCTATCTTCTATTCATTCCCAGGATCAATCTGAATTAATCTAAAAGCATCTCAGTCATTTGGTTTCGTATATACCTTGCTCTCTCAATCCTGCCTAAGATAGAGTTCAATATAGTATGATGGAAGAGACTACTGGATTTGGGGTTAGAGAACCTAAGTTTGAATCCATGCCCTGTGTAGCCTACCTTGGGCAAATCACTTAACCCAATGGGCTTCAGTTCCCTCCTCTGTAAAGTAAGGCTGTTTACCTAGGTGCCTCTAAAACACCGATGTAGAATGAGATGATATGACAAGGTGATCTCTAAGGTTCCACCATCTTCCACATCTATCCCATTTTTTCTACTTGTACATCCACAATATCTACTAGTGCAAGTCAGGCCCTTATCACCACTTCCCTGACTATTGTGAATGTCTCCTGGGACTCTTTCCTCATTTACAATCCTACAACACTTGCTTTTGAAGTTTTTCTGATCCCCACAAAGTCCTTAGTGTTTCATACCTCCTCAAGTTATCTTGTCCATAATTCTCAGTGTACAGATGTGTCCTTCCAGTGGAATGTAAACTCCCTGAGGGCAGGCAGACACTATTTTGTTTTTGTATTCCTAGTACATAGTATAGAGTCTTGCCCAGAATAGGGATCTAATTGATATTTGGGGAGGTGAAGTTGTGTCAGCTTGAGCTTTGGCAGCTATGCGTTGCACCTGGATAAAGTGTTGTACCTGGATCTAGGAAGACTTGAGTTAAAATCTAGCCTCAGTCACTTAATAGCTGTGAACCTGAGCAAGTCACTAAACCTCCATAAGCCTCAGTATCCTGTACTGTAAAATTGAAATAATGCAAAAGGGGGATAATTTTTAGACTTAATATTTGGGTTTTTGTGAGGATAAAAAAGAAATTTTATTTTTTAAAGTACTTTCAGACCTTCAAGTAATAAAGAAATCCACTTCCCAAGGTTGTTGTGAGGAAACAGTGAGTTAACATTTGTAAAGAACTTTATGAATCTTTAAATGCAAGATAAAGGTTAGCTATGGCTAAATCCTGTGATCTAACAGCAAATGGACGGCAAACTCAATATGAGTCAACAATGCAATGTGGCAGCCAAGAAACCATAGGTTGCATGAAGAGAGTCAGTGGTCAGGAATAAAAACTCCACAGTATTTTGCTCACCTCTGACTGTACCTGTAGTGTTGCATTCAGGATAGGCCACTGTATTTGAGAGAAGATGCTGATAACTTGGATTATGTCCAGAAAAGTACATCTAGGAAGAGGAAGAGAATTGAGTTCATATCATAGAAGACTAGTTGCAAGAACTAAGCATGGGAAAGAGAAGATTTAAAGGGGACACGATAGCTCTCTATTTGAAGAGACCGAAGAAACTAAAACCCTAAAAGACAATATACAATCGGTTAATTAACAAGCATTTTTCCAGGTGCCATGTACTGGCACTCCCTACTCTCAATGAACTTACAGGTATCAAGCACCCACCCATACAAGTACTTCCAGAAGAAATGCCAAGAGAATAACTACAAATCAATGCAAAGTTGCTCAATACAAAATAAGGATGAAGGGCACTAGCAGTTGGGAGGAATCAGAAAAGAATTCATGTAGAAGGTAGTGTCTGAGCAGTGTCTTGAAGAAAGAGAGGGATTCTATGAGTTGGATCCCAGAATCATAGGATGTGAGCTTTGGAAGGAACCTCAAATGACATGCAGTTCCACCCAGACCCAGGGAGGAAAGGAGGTGAACTGTCATGTGTGAGGCAGAGAGAAGGCCAGCTTGACTGGGTCATAGAGCCCAGTGGAAAAGAAGCAATGTACTATGAGATTGAAAAAGAGATTAGGGCTAGGCTGCTTATGATTGTCAATGCTCAACATAGCCTCTATTTTATTTTAAATGCAATAGGGAGCCACTGGCGTTTATTGAAAGCACAAGTGACATGACCAGATCTGTACATAAGGAAAATCATTTTGGCATCTGTATGGAAGAGAGAGTGGAGTGGGTAAAGACTTTGGGCACAGAGACCAAGTAGGATTCAATCAAAATGAGAAGTTATAACCTGAAGTACTAGTTGTATAAATAAAGAGAAAGGTTCAGATACAAGAGATATTGTGGAGGTAGAAATGGGGTGTGAGGAATGGGCCTGATTCAGGCTAGGACTCTCTTAGTTCAGGTGTCATGTTGGAATGAAATGAGTCACATGTAGGTCACTCAATGGTTTATCAAAGGAGGCTTACTTAGTCATAACACAGAGTAGATATTCAACACCTATAGTCTAACTTTTAGCTTTGGTAGATGGTACCACTTATCTCCGTGTAGAAAGTCATTTATTCAGCATTACAGAAGCTAGCAAGTTATGGGGTTTGAGGATGTCCAGGTGGAGAAATGGATAGAGCGCTGGTTTTGGAGTCAGGAAGACTCATCTTTCTGAGTTCAAATCTGACCTCAGACACTTACTTACTAGCTCTATGACCCTTGGAAAGTCACTTCACTCTGTTTGCCTCAGTTTTGTCAACTATACAACGAGCTGGAGAAGGAAATAGCAAACCACTCTAGTATCTTTGCCAAGAAAACCCCAAATTGTTGTTTTTTTTTTTCCATGAATGAAAATGATGGAACAACAGCAACCAAATACGAAAAGTCCTAACATCATGGAAGTGTACTTTTAATTTTCTTAGGTGACTGGGAAGCCAAGTCCATGTGACCAGGAGCTACCAATACCTAGGGACAGGGAGGGCTTTATAACATTTCAAGATAAAACTAGCCCCACCTTCATAAGGGAAGGAGTTTTAGACATTGCTCTTACAACATGAAGTGAGAAAAAGTATGTAGTTGAGGATAATGCTGTGGTTAAAAATTTCAGAGACTGAAGCATATCTAAGAATAAACTTCAGATAATACTAAGTCAGGTCAATGGTGATTTGGAAAAGCAAACCCATGTTTAGAGAAATAGTTTTGTGGTTTCTTCAAAGGACAGTGGCAGGAAGACTATATCTAACACTCCATCTAGCATCTCAATGACCATTAATTACTCCTAGGTCCACTTCTGGCCCATCAGGAAGATAGAAGATGAGCTGGGAAGGGTGTCCAGCAGCGACTTCCTCCTGTCTACCGCTTTGTTAACTTGCTCTCAGAAGCCAGAATTGGAGAGCTTCACCCTCCACTCTTAGCTCAGCAGGATTGAGTAACTCTTGATGTCCCGGTGATGTACATCCTGGTATCGAGTACAGACAGAACCTCCAGGATAATATAGTACACAGCAGCAATCTTCTCCTCATTCATCCTAGTGTGAGTGGCAATGTCTTCCCCTTACAGGAATTCCATGACCCCCCAGAGCTCATCCCTAACCAGGTAGTTGTTGTACATCTCTACCACCTTCTCATGCAAGTCTTCTCCCATCATAACCACCTCATTAAAGAGAAGCTCTGGTTACTGCTGCTTCCAGTGGTTCATCTCACAGTAACCAGTTAGCCTGCAGTGGAACTCTTACCAATCTTGATGAAATTGTCCAGGCAGGACAGGGGTCACCAGGGTCCACCACAGGGTGCTATGCATCTAGGAACTGTTCATGGGACACCTTAGGCAAGTGGGGTCCAGATTAGGGCACAGCAGGTCAGGCTGAAGGTTGGCACGGATGAACAGGGGAGGCCAGCTATGGTTCTGAGGTGTGTGGGCTCAGTATACTTTGAGCATGGGCAGGCTTTGAGCCCCAGGTAGCACAGGGCAGTCACCTAGAGGAGAAGTGTGGGGGGACCAGTAGGGGCAGGACTATGTGGTCCTGGTGCCCTTTGTGGGATGGTCCCTGTGGGCATGAGGGTATGTGGTAAAAGGTTTTTGGGTGGATGACTTCACCCATCTCATGGACCTGGGGGTGTTAGGGTCGGGATTTCAGGCCCTGTTAGGGGTTGTTTGTCCCTGGGTGGCTGAGGACTCCTTGGCTAGCCCAAAGCTCCTTCCTCTAATGACTTGGGCCTCTTCTCCATCTCTGCTGCAGCCTCCACATTCCCTGCACCCAACTGTCCGACTCTGACCCTCTGCAGGACCCTGTCCCCACACTCTGGGTGTCCCTTATCCTGTATCCAGACACGACCCCCTGTCCCTTTAACCTCAGTCAACCCATTCTCTTTTTTTTCTTTTCTCTTTTTTCTTGTGGGGCAATGAGGGTTAAGTGACTTGCCCAGGGTCACACAGCTAGTAAGTGTCAAGTGTCTGAGGCTGGATTTGAACTCAGGTTCTCCAGAATCCAGGGCTGGTACTTTATCCACTGCACCACCTAGCTGCCCTAAACTTGGGCCAGTTCTCTCTTTTATTTTCTTTTTTTTCTCCCACAGGGCAATGAGGGTTAAGTGACTTGCCCAGGGTCACACAGCTAGTAAGTGTCAAGTGTCTGAGGCTAGATTTGAACTCAGGTTCTCCAGAATCCAGGGCTGGTGCTTTATCCACCACACCACCTAGCTGCCCTAAACTTGGGCCAGTTCTCTCTTTTCTTTTCTTCCCCCCCCCCCACAGGGCAATGAGGGTTAAGTGACTTGCCCAGGGTCACACAGCTAGTTAGTGTCAAGTGTCTGAGGTGAGATTTGAACTCAGGTCCTCCTGAATCCAGGGCCGGTGATTTATCCACTGTGCCACCTACCTGCTCTTAACCCATTCTCTTGATGGCATGGGTCTGGAGGACCCAGCAGGGGTTTGGGTTGGCTATCTTGTTGCTGAAGGGAATTGGATCATGTTCTGGGCATGTTCTCTATCTCATCCAACAGCAGTGAAAGCTCCTCAAACTTCAAACACTTGTTCCCCAAAACGATGGTCTTATGTGCCCCATTCTGGCTGGCAGTGGTGCAGCAGGGTCAGTGAGGGGTTTGGGCTGTGTGGCCACTCTGCAATGAGCCCCTGTCACTGACAAGAGAGCCCTGTGGACTTCAGCTACTGAGTTGTTAGCCTGAGATCTATAGCATCTGTGTCTTCTTCCCAAGCATGCTATGTGGACCACTGTCACCTCCTCCCAGCTACCAGGACTTGCCGCTCTTCTAGGTCACTGCCTATCCTGGGGCACAGTCGACTTTCATCTCACCCAAGCCAGAGCAGCCACCACTGCATTGAATCCCACATCAACAGTACCAGGCTCTTTTTTAATGTATTTCTCAACTTTGATGATTTTTTCTTTTCTCCCTATTTTTCTTTTTTTTTTTTTTAACTTAAAAATACCTTTTCTTATGGGAAAAGAGGAGTGAACATTTACATATATTTGCATATGCCAGGCACTGTGTGAAGCACTTTACAAATATTATCTCATATGAACCTCACAACAACTCTGCAAGGTAGGTGGCATTATACCCATTTTATAGCTAAGGATACAGGCAAACAGAGCTTAAGTGATTTGCCCACAGTCACACATTTAAGAAATGTCTGAATCTGGACTGGGGATCAGGTTTTCCTGACTCTAGGCCCAGCACTCTAACCATTTCACCACTTTGCTGCCACATGACTCTCTGGAAGGGGAGAAGGGGAGAGATATTGGAGAAAATTTTAGTGATATAAAATTTATAAAAAATGTAAAAAATAAACAAAGAATTCTAACAGTACTTAAATCCCATAACCAGAAAAATGCACAAAAGTTAGATGAAAAAAATTTCATAGGTAAGCCTCCATGTGTAGTAGGGCATCTATGCGGGTTGATAGCATGAGGTAAGAGAAAAGAAAAACCATCTAAACTGTCTTGCACAGCCCCCAGTCTTAGAAAACATTCATTGCATGAATTTTCCAGCAGCTTCTTTTCTCCTCCCTCTGGGCATAACTTATTCTCTCATTACTTAGAGTATTTCCTTTGGCTCTGCTCCTACTAAACAAGACTTATGAGTACCTGTGGAGAAAGGACCAGAAAACTAAGACAATTATGATTTTAAAGGAAATTAATGTATAACCTCTTGATAGAAATCTGGGAAAGGAAACTAGAAGCATCCTCAGTTGGTAGTGAATAGGTTGCTCCAGGCAGGAATGGCCAGAAATAGTCCAGAGACGTGCAGCATGAATGGGCTGGAGCAGCTTAACCTTGAAGTGCCCTCTGGTAGCTTGTATAAATGTTGTTACTCTAAGAAGCTATTCCAGAGACCACCCCCTTCCTTACAACCAAAACAAAACCTTGGTTTTACATTGCAGGGCCACTGATTCTTTACATGAAAAGAAGCAATGAATTCAGATTGAGTTTCTACTATAGATACCTTAACACAATCATAACCTGTGACTGATCTCTTTTGCCACTGTTCTCAAATTTTATTGATCTGTTGAGACATGACTGGAGTTTTCACTCACCTGGTTGTGAAGCAGACATGCAACCTAGTACACATTCTTCAGGAGGACAAAGAGAATTTTCAGACCTTGTTCAGATAATTTAACTAGTCCTGACATTATTTGGGTTCTGCACACCAGTTCATAGGATCATGAGTAAATAGTAGGTACTTCATAAGTGTTTATTGAATGAATGAATGAATCTATTTAGGGTCATAGATTGGAAAGTGTCTTCAGAGGTCATCTAGTTACACTTCCTTATTATACACCAGGAGACCGAGGCACAGAGAGGTGAAAAAATGTGCCCACATTCACACAGGTAGGCAGGAGCAGAGCAAAGATTTGAACCCACTACTTCTAAGTCTAAATCCAGTGCTCTTCTGATTGCATCATGCCATGACTGTCATCTTCTAATACCTCTCAGATTCAGGAATAGTCATGTAACTCAAGGGCATTCTTATATGTTCCATGGATTAAGACAACACATTCAATTAGCTTAAGTTTTGCTGTCATGACAGATTCCCACTTTTGGGGGGACAGATCCTCTCACAAATACACTCTCACATTCTGGCTTTATATGCACCCTCACCAGTGACTACTGGGGCCTTGAAAGTATACCAGTTAGCTGACACCTGCCAGTACTTTGTTTGTTTTTTTTTAGTGAGGCAATTGGGATTAAGTGACTTGCCCAGGGTCACACAGCTAGTAAGTGTTAAGTGTCTGAGGCTGGATTTGAACTCAGGTCCTTCTGAATCCAGGGTCGGTGCTCTATCCACTATGCCACCTAGCTGCCCCTCCTGCCAGTACTTTGGTGTCACAACTACCAAAGATTGATAATGTCCCATGGGGGTTTACACTGGGACCTGGGTCTGTACATGCTCTCAAGTCATCTACTCAGGCAGGCAATGCTTGCCTTACCCTAGAACCCAATATTCTCCCATATACCCTCAGCTCAAGTCACATCCCCTCCTCCTGATCACAGAATCACCTCTTAGAGTTTTAAGCTACACCCTCAAATTGCTGAAGGATGCACAGCCAAACACCACTCCCATCATTGTCTCTAGCCTACACCACTAATACAGCCAAACACTACACTCTCTCTGCTTCCCCATAATCATTATCACTAACTAATGACCCTTTTTGCTTCCTCACTCTCAGTCAAACCAAAAATGGATTCTCTGCCTTCTGCCCAATCACACTCCAGTACACCCCAAACACAGGGAGCTGGCTTCCTAATAGGCTCACTCCACATCCTGATACTCTTTGTTGTCAGAGGTTGGAGAGGGGGAAAGGGGCAGATATAAGCTCTCTCCACTTCACTGCACAACTGCCATGTTAAAGTCTATCATAGAATCCCTGATGCCCCTCAGTTCATTTAGCAGCCAGCAAGCTGCTTTCCATTAAAGCCATTCCCCATTTTCTCCTCTCTTTGTCCCAAAGCTTATTTGTTATATAGGCCTCACTGAGTTGTTGACAATATTAAAAGCAGATTTGTTTGTCCTTGCCATGCATTGCTGCATCTTGGGATTGGATTAATGAGAATAGTTCATGTGACAAGTCACCTATAATATACTTCACACATGCTCATTATTATGTAATTATTCTAACAGGGTCAAATGTATTCCATCTTACCTTTTCTTTCTGTATTCATTATACAGTGTCAAGATTTTTAAACAGTGTAGACAATCTCTTATTAAACTGTGTGACTATCTTTCAGCATGATATTTATTTATTCACTTATTTATCTATTAATTCATTCATTTAATCATCCATTCATTTATTTATTTATCCATTAATTATTTTTTTCATTCATTCATTCACTCATTTTCCTATCCATTCATTTATTTATTTACTCATTAATTTATGTCTCCACTTATTCATTCATGTATTAATTCATTCATTCACTCATTTATTTGTTTATTCATTTATTCATTCACTTACTCATTCATCTATTTACTTATTTATTCATTTGTTTGTTTATTTATTTAATTATTTGTTTTTAGGGGGCAATGAGGGTTAAGTGACTTGCCCGGGGTTACACAGCTAGTAAGTGTCAAGTGTCTGAGGTCAGATTTGAACTCAGGTCCTCCTGAATCCAGGGCTGGTGCTCTATCCACTGCACCATCTAGCTTCCCCCTCAGCATAATATTTAACAAGAAATAACACCTCTCCTCTTGGAAGAGTTTGGTTGAGATTATTTTTTAATCGAGTATAAATGAAACAGATCAATTCTTATTTTTTTTGACTAATGAGAAGTTTTAAAATTCAACCTGTAGTCTAAAAACAGTGTAGAGGAAAAAGCTTGGGGTGGGAGGGGGATGATTCTGTCCATATAGGATTAAAGAAGAGTACCTGCATTTGAATAGTGTTTTAGGAAATTTAGCTGAGTCCATTTCCCCATATTATATGAATCCATTTGGTACCTTTTTGGAGAGATATAGTTTTGAAGGAAAAGGGACAGATTCTTTAATACTCTTTCTGAAACAAAACTTAGATTTGCACAAAAGAAGACTTCCAGTCAAAAGCAAAAACCCTCTAGTCCAGCCACAGAACATGGCATTTCCATATTGCCAATCAGGCACATCTGTTGGGCAATCAGAGCTCTAGAACTTCTGTACTGACATGAACCATATGAGATGCAGACACTAAAGTAGTGAGTCCTGAAAGAAGAATTAAAACTTCCCCTGAAACGGTCACATTCCTCTTGGAAGCACTCCCTGATTGTCCTTGTATATTTGACAAGTATGTCCAGTTAGGATGACCTAGAATCCAAGAGTAGCAGGTGTGACAGAAAAGCACATAAAAACCCAAGCCACTTGCATTTCAGCAGAGAGGCTCAATAGACTGGGATGGCCTTGGCACACTTTTCCACCCAGGTCCTGGATCACATGAATCTCCTATCAGCCAAGCTGGTAATTCTCATTCTCAGGCAATCCTGAGGAAGTCAACCATTGTAGTATGAAGAGGGTCATGGAACAAATGTAGCCAACCACAGAGAAGAACAGCCCAATTTGTCTAACAGAACAAAGCCAGGACTTCATTTTTGCTTCAAATTCTGGAGTTCTTCTGGTGTCAATGTATCCTTCAGTTCATTATCATGCACCCCTGTTGGAGAAAATCCTTGAAAATTTGCAACAGTTTATTCCATTGTGTCTGCAACTGGAAATTATCCCTTAGTTAACTAATTAGAAAAGACCTACTCATTAAGGAAAGTTATTAGCCAACTAGATTCCTATTGTTCTACCTTAATTTATTCATACTATCAAAATAAGTATACTGTACAACTTGCAGCTAACACAGAGAACCAAACAGGTTGGAGCAGGTCTTGTGGGATGGGTGAATTTTTTTAGTTATTAACACTATCAACATGATTCCAAAGAATATGTGATGTGAAATGTGAAGACACTGAATCAATATAACTTTCCCTTGTAAGAAATAAGTACAGGCATACAAAACAAATTGTCATCCTATACATATCTGAGAATATCTCATTCTCCACCTATAGTCCACCACCCCTCTGCTGAGAGGAAGAAGGCAACAATCCTCTGAAGTCACAATTGATCACCGCATTGTATATATTTCCGAAGATTTTAATGAAGTTTTTTCCTTTCCAAAATTCTTAATATGTGATATTGTACCTACAAGGTCTTTATATCTAATTCCAACTGTGAAAATGGGTACCTTGATTTGCTTGATCTCCTCCAATAATCCAGGACTGGACTGGATTCATTGGCTAACACACCAACAATCCTTTGTGTGACCAAGAGTAAACCCAGCTGGACATTCTGTAACTCTGAAGCCAAATCAATGACTTATCTAACTATAGGATATGCGACTATGGATATGGGCCTTATCTTCAGCTACAATTCTTTTTTTTTTTTTTGGGAAGAGATCTTTTCCTCATCAAGACCTTGAACCAAACTTACTGTTACCAAGAATGCCTTCTGATTTGTACATCAAAGGTCACATCCCTCACCCCCTCCCAAATTCCTCACATGCCCCTTCCTCTTTTTGGGAGTAGGCCTTTCTAAGCCTACCTTTCCTTCAAATTCTTTACCTGTCTTTGTACCAATTGTATAAAAACCCTTGCAATCTATTACATGGTGTCCTATTTAGCAATAGGCTGAATAGCACCCATGATCATGTTAGATTTTTTTTCCTACTTAATAAATCCTTAATAAAAATTTGACAGGTATTGTCTTTCTCTGGTTTTCCTTCCCTTTTAGGAAGAAGGAGATTTAAATTTCAAGAACTGGCCTTTGCATTCTCTGGAGAACTGGCCTTGGTCTCTGGTCTTCTCCTCTGGGGAAAGAGAGATAGAAATTCCTTAAGAGTTTGACTCAGTTTACACAACCTTTCTAACTTTATATTCACAGGACAATGGAAATGGGTACCAACCTGTTAACCACAAATGAAACTGAAAACTTTTCCAAAAAAATACATAAACATTTTCCATAATCTGCCACCAAGGCTCATCCTTTTCATGTATTATGGCCAAAAAAAATACAATTGACTAAATTCCTTCAGTCTCTACTACGAGACTAAAACAATAGATCTTCCAAGTAGGAACACCAAAGTCTAAAGATAAAAACAAAGTCTAGCACATTCTAGCTCATTTTTCTATTAGAAGCCTATCTTATTTCCATCCAACCTTTTAAAAGGGGGGTAGGAGTGGAATAAGTTCTCCCTTGAATATATGAGGGAGGATAGGTTATGACTTGCTGAGTGGTGGCATAATTTCACAATGGTTAGGGTATCATTACTACACAATCTCCACTCCAAATCTTATATCTGTGCCTCCCACAGATATACAGAGGCAAGGTGGTGGTGGTGGTGAATCCCCATCAAAGTGTCATCAAAGAACCATGGATTTAAAGCAGGAAGAAGATGCAGAAATTGTCTAGTCCTGTCCTTTTATTTTGCAGACAAGGAAACAGACCCAAAGATGGAAAATGAGTTGGTCAAGGTCTCAAAAGCAGGATAAAACAGAGCTCAGATTACAACCTACACTCTGATTCTGATGGAGGTAGTCAGAAGAGTTAACAGAAACTAAGATCTAAGTTCTTATCAATAGTAACCAGAGTGTTCAAGTCCTTATCAACAAACACTATCAACAGAAGCTTAAGGAAATAGTAGCCAGGGATTAATAATCCTAAATGACAGGAAAAAGAAATTGTACCTAGAAACCAGATCTTTTTTTTTTTTGGCCTATCTATCCATCTGTCTATCCACGCATTTGTTTATTTACTCATTCATCCATTTATCTAATCTATCTATCCATCCATTCATCCTTTTGTTTATTTAGAATTTCCCCCATCTTACATGTAAAAACAAATTATAACATCGATTTTTAAAACTTTGTGTTCCAAGTTCTCATCTTTCCTCCCTATTCCCTCCTTAAGAACTCAAGCAATTCAATATAAGTTATACACATACAATCATGCAAAACATAGCAGACAAAAAAAAAACACTTTAGAAAAAGGAACAACCACAACAAAATATACTTCTATCCGTACTTAGGTACCATCAGTTCTTTCTCTGTAAATGGACTGCATTTTTCATAAGTCCTTCAGAGTTGTCTTGGATCATTGCATTGCTGAAAATAAGTAAGTCATTCGTAGCAAATCATCTTACAATATTGCTGTTATTTTGTATAC
The DNA here is from genome assembly GCF_019393635.1 of Dromiciops gliroides. Taxonomy (NCBI): domain Eukaryota; kingdom Metazoa; phylum Chordata; class Mammalia; order Microbiotheria; family Microbiotheriidae; genus Dromiciops; species Dromiciops gliroides. The sequence goes on along the minus strand of NC_057863.1, from coordinate 227,377,068 downwards.
AGAAACCAGATCTTAAAGTAAAGAGATATCCTAAACAGAGAGGCCATTGGGGTCTAACAAGTTTAAACATGCTTTGTGAACATGCACAGAAGGACCAAATATGTCCTTAAGTTCACTTTATGCCATTTAAATCCCCAAAACACACCCTAATGAGAAAGGTACCCACCTTGGAGGATGTCTTAGCACCCCAAGAACTCCAAAATAGGATATGAACCTCCCACAAGGAAGAGATAAAGATAATGAGGAAATAACCTACATTTTTGACTATAAAGATAACCATTTTCATCTCCCTATTCCAGACACACCTTTCTCCTTGGGGTGTTCTCCCTATGGACATGCGGTCTTCTAATAAAACTTAGGAACTGAGTCACTGAGTCACTGAGTCTTGTAACTCCTTGGGATACCTCATGATCGATTCAATCAATTCAATCCATCCCTACATCATTTCCACATAAAAGATAAAATAAAATAATTAAAATTTTTAAAAAGTAAAACTAAATGATCATAAAAAATGAAACATACTGAAATGATGTGATTTATATGATTTTTCCTTCCAAAAAATCCTCTCCTGGTGTCTTATTTTGGTACCCTAGCTTCTCACAAGCTTTTCTAGCAGAGTCCAAGTTCTAATGCCAAGAAGAAAATGCTTTGAAGATGGGTTTGGTGATGAATTGTACAAAAGAGCACTAACCACCAGAGGATGAATGTTCAATCCCAAACAATTTAATTCATGAAGGTCATGTAGCATGGGTGAAGAATCATACAGAGGAAATCACATATCTTTCCCAAAATCAAAGTATTCTATCCTTGTTGTGGCTGTTGGCTCACCAAATCCACTCCCGCGAGCCAGCCAGCGCCCCCCCCCCCCCGCCTCGTTACCAAAAAGCAGTGGGGTGTCAGATCATTTTCTTGCAGATAAGAATCAACCAGTGCCAAAGCACTGTGCTGGGTCCTGGGGAGACAATGACAAAAAACAGTCTCTTCCTTGAGAGGCTTACATTATATTTTTTAAATCTTATAAGTATTTTATTTTTTCTAGTTATATGTAAAGATAGTTTTCAACATTTATTTATTTATTTATCTATTTATTTATTTATTTTTAGTGAGGCAACTGGGGTTAAGTGACTTGCTCAGGGTCACATAACTAGTAAGTAACATTGATTTTTTATAAGATTTTAAGTTCCAAATTTTTCTCCCTTCCTCTCTTTCCTCTTTTCTCCCCAAGACAGAAAACAATCTGATATAGGTTACATATATACAATCACATTAAACATATTTCTGCAATAGTCATGTTGTGAAAGAAGGATCAGAACAAAAGGGTAAAACCTCAAAATAGAAAAAAAACCAAAAGCAAATAGAAACAGTATGGTTCAATCTACATTCAGATTCTTCAGTTCTTTTTTTCTGGATGTGGAGAGCATTTTCCATCATGAGTCCTTTGAAATTGCTTTGGATCATTGTATTACTGAACAAAGCCAATTCTATCACAGTTGATCATCATACAATGTTGCTGTTACTGTGTACAATGTTCTTCTGGTTCTGCTCACTTCACTCACAATCGGTCCACTTAAGTCTTTACAGGTTTTTCTGAAATCTGCCTGTTCATCATTTCTTATAGCACAATAGTATTCCATTACATTCATATACTACAGCTTTTTCAGCCATTCCCCAATTTATGGGCATCCCCTCGATTTCCAATTTTTTGCCACCACAAAGAGAGCTGCTATAAATGGTTTTGTACATGTGGGTCCTGTTCCCTTTTTTATGATCTCTTTGGGATATAGACCTAGTAGTGGTATTACTGGGTCAAAGGGTATGCACAGCCCCATAGCCCTTTGGTCACAGTTCCACATTGCTCTCCAGAATGGTTGGATCAGTTCACAACTCCACCAACAATGCATTAGTGTTCCAATTTTCCCACAAGTTCTCCCTCTCCCCTTAATGTAGGGCTTCTGAACTCTGCAGCTATGTGCTCTCTCTCTATCATGCTGGGGGGGTTGGCTTGTGTTAAAGGCAGTCAACTCTTTTTGTTTGTTTGTTTGTTTGTTTTTAGGCAATGGGGTTAAGTGACTTGCCCAGGATCACACAGCTAGTAAGTGTCAAGTGTCTGAGGCCGGATTTGAACTCAGGTACTCATCCAAGGCCGGTGCTTTATCCACTGTGCCACCTAGCTGCCCCTCAACTCTTTACTAACATTTTATATGATTTAATAAATGCTTGCTGCCAAAACTGGTGCAATAGCCTCTAATTTATAAGTAGCCATGTATTAGAAACCCCAGCTAAGGTCTCCAATAACTGAGAACAGAGACAGGCATCCCCCCAATATTTTAACACATAATAGTTTTGCTGTTAGCAGCAGTTAAGGGGACTTGTCAGAATTCACAGTGGTTCACATGATCTGATGGGACTTTTTAAAGATGGCACTTTGTAGTTGACTATGTCTGATTTCTGGAGGGTGTCTGCATCAGGGAAAGATAGGATTTAGCTAGAGTTTCCCTGAGACGAGCTTGCCAAAGTAACCAGCCAAGACACCAGAGTAGAAGTAGTTGATGACTGTCAATGGCAATGTAAGAAAATGGGGGAAAAAAAAGATAGGTGGGCAAATCTGGCCTCAGACACTTTACACTAACTAGCTGTGTGACCCTGGGCAAGTCACTTAATCCCCATTGCCTCACAAAACATACACAAAAAAAAAAATGGGGGAAGGACTGATTTTGTTAAGCTGCTATCTTGACCCCTGGAGATCTTTGATATGTAGAATGCTTGGCAGCACTCAACCACAAAAAGACTTTGGGACCATTTGTCCTCGATGTGAATATAACAGGAAGATCCAGAAAAGTCAGAGGAAGGCAATTGGAAATTCAAACTGTATAAGAAGCAGCTATGGCTTGCTCAGCCTATTAACGTGGCTACATTCTAACTCTAATTTTAACCTTAGGAAATTTCTTCAGTTTAAATGCTGAGAGAGTAAATTTCTTGGTAGTACATTAAGAAGCAAGATTTGGGGACTCAGGGACATAGAGGCCTATCCATTTGAAGTTATAAATTTTGAGAAAATTATCCCATATCCCTAAGGAACAGAAGGGAGTATAGAAGGAGACACATACAATCAGGATAATGTTTTAACTACCATGTTAAATTTAAAATATACTTTGAGAAAATCCCAAGCAGTACATAATAGCAATTCATGGTTTCATCTTTTTCTATTTCCTTTCTTGTTTATTTTTCTTCAATTTTCTTTCTGTTATTTTATATATGGAAATATTTGTTGAATTCTTTCAAGTTCATAATAATAAACAGTATTTAAAAAAAAAATCCATCCTATTAGATTTAAATGTGAACCATTGAAGAAAGGCAAGGGAATGGGAGGAGCATCCATCTAGACATGTTCACTTGTCGGGAAGTTGGTGTCTTTCAAACTTCTTGTACCACCTGGTGGCTTGCAAAGATGATGCTGTATCTGCTACATCCATAGCAGGTACTTCAATCCACTTTTTTTTTTTTTTTTTTTTTTAGTGAGGCAAATTGGGGTTACGTGACTTGCCCAGGGTCACACAGCTAGTAAGTGTTAAGTGTCTGAGGCCAGATTTGAACTCAGGTACTCCTGACTCCAGGGCCGGTGCTCTATCCGCTGTGCCACCTAGCTGCCCTCCAATCCGCTTCTTATGTAGAAACATTGGGCATATGTGTGATCACATGAGTGTTCACAGACAATAAGGTGTTGTCCCAAATAAAATCACTGACCAGTGAAAACTGGCTTCAGACTGCTAGAATACATGTGTGTCATGGCAAGGTTAATAAAGCAAGAGACTAGGCATTACTCAACACATAGACTCCTATCCTTCACTGGATTGGCAAATTAAAGTTGAGCCCTCAATATCCTTAACCCTAATTCCTCACTCCTTATTAGGCAATTTAGAAAATACCCCCTCATTTCATAGTTTCCACCTATACTCCTATCTTCCCAATTGGATAACAGGGAAGTCTCCTGTTGGTGCCAGCTTGCTCTTTATCTAAAACTCTCTCTATAAATTTGAGCCTTGATGGAGCTGGGTCTTTGGTTGAAGTATGAAAGTTGTTGCAGAGTTCTACATCTGGAAGCCACCTTAATTTGTGCATTCTTCAATGAGGGCTGAGGGCAGTGAGGGCCACACACCAAGACTATTCCCTGTTTACATTTGTCCTCTTCCTCTTCTTGAGAGTAGTAATAAAGTTTGGTAAGCTACTATCACAAAAATTCAATAAATATTGATTTTTCTTGGTATATGGGAATTGTGAGGCCTCTAAAGCTCATTTATCTATGTTTTAATCAATAAGTATTTATTAAATCTCTACTATATGCTAGGCCCTGTGTTAGGGGCTGGACATACAAGTAAATAGAAAGAAATCTTCCCGAATGTCAAGTAGATTATATTCTAATGGAGGAGACAAGAAATATAATTAAAATAAAATATATGTAAGATGTTAAAATAAAATATGTTAATGTATACATTATATTAAAATATGCATTAAAATAAATACAATAAAATTGTTAAAATAATAATATTAAAATATATACAGATTAGTTGTAAACTTAACAAATACAAACATATAGGAAGTTGTTTAAAACGAGGTAGTTTGAGAAGAAGGGCTCTAGCAGTTGGGAGAAACAGGAAAGGTTTTAATACCAAAAGGATTGGTATTTCAAAATACATGGCTGGGGGCAGCTAGGTGGCGCAGTGGATAAAGCACTGGCTCTGGATTCAGGAGGACCTGAGTTCAAATTCGGCCTCAGACACTTGACACTTACTAGTTGTGTGACCCTGGGAAAGTCACTTAACCCCCTCATTGCCCCTCAAAAATAAATAAACAAACAAAATACATGGCTGGTTTCATGGCTTAGGTCTTGAGATTTTATGTTTCAATTCAATCATTCTTGTTTCATTCTGTTCTCCTGTACTCTATGTTTCAGCTAAAATGGAGTACGAGTTATTCCCAAATTTCTTCTGTTAAACTTGTGGTGGATTGTTTTGGAAATTGAACCTGGAGAAGTCTTCCCTGTACATTAAGCCCTACAGAGTCTCTCTAGAAGCTGGTCCCAAAAGCAGAATTGGTTCTAATGGATAGAAAGTTGTAGAGAGACAGTTTTTAGCTCCATTAAGGATTAAAAAAAATTTCTAATAATCAGAGCTGCTGTTGTTGTTCAGTCATTTCAGTTGTGTTCAACTCTTCATGACTTCATTTGGGATTTTCTTGACAAAGATACTAGGGTGGTTCACCATCTCCTTCTCCGGCTCATTTTTAGATGAGGAATGAGGCAAACAGGGTGGAGTGACTTTCCCTGGGTTATACAGCTAATAAGTATCTGAGGCCAGACTGGAACTCAGGAAGATGAGTTTTCCTGACTTCAGACCCTGCTCTCTATCCACTGTGGAAATCGGCTGTCACAAGAGTCACTGAAAAGTCTTCAAAGAGGCACCTGGATGGCTACTTCTTAGGAAGGCTGCTTACTTATAGTTTGGACTATGTGACCTCTGAGGTCCCTGTTTGTGTGATAACTTCTGGCTTATTATAAAGAGCATTAGTTTTTATTCTAGCTCTGGCTGAAAAGCTTTTTGAAGCTACTACCCTGCTGCATACCTCCTGACAGCAGAACCCAGGGGGAAAAACACCATTGTAATCAATCATTTATTTTAGTTTTCCACCCATAAAAATGATCATTTGCTCCTCTACACATTCTTTTGACCACCACAGTGATACCTTCCAAATATAACAATTATGATCAACTATTTTTTTGGTGGGTGGCACTGTGATATAGTGCTTAGAGAGCTAACCTTGAATCCAGAAGACTTAGGTTCAAATCCTTCCTTTGACACAAACAGGCAACTTTTTAAGACTTTTTAAATTTCAAAAAAGGCATAGATATGCATTGGTAGAAGTTCCTTACTCTAATGATGGGTGATGGTTCCAGTTAAAAAAGGATATTATTTGATATTCTCGCTTAGACATAGAGGGCAGGTAGGTGTCACAGTGGATAGAGTACCAGGCCTGGAAATAGGAAGACATTTTGAGTTCAAATCTAGCCTCAGACACTAACTGTATGACCCTGGGAAAATCACTTAGCCTTATTTGCCTCAGTTTCTTCATTTGTAAAATGATCTGGAGAAGGAAATGGCAAACCATTCTTTGCCAAAAAAACCCCAAATGGAGTCGCAGAGTCAGATATGATGGAAAATAATAGAACAGAACAGAACTTGCCTAGAAACAGATTTCCTCAGAATTACAAAGGTAAAAATAAAGTGTCCTTCAGGATTTAATAGGAGAAAAAATTTAAACTCATAATTTTTCTCAAATAAACACTAAAATACAAAGAAATGCTTTTCAAGAGAGAGCAGAAATTGTTATTATACATATATGTGTATAATACACTTAGAGATTCAGTTATACAGTGATCCTTAAAGTAGTAAAAAAAAAACAAACTTCAATAGCTGAAGAAATACTCAGTACTCATGGTTGGGCCATGTCAACATAATAATAATGATAATATTTATTGTGCTATAAGAAATGACAAGCAGGATGATTTCAGAAAAGCCTGGAAAGACTTGTATGAACTGATGTATAGTGAAATGAGCAGAACCAGGAGAACAATGTGCACAGTGACAGTAATATTGTTTGATGAAGAACTGTGAAAGACTTAACTATTCTCAGCAATACAAGGATACAACACAATCCCAGAGGACTAATTATGAAGCATACTATCTACCTCCAAAGAAAGAACTGATATTGATTGAACACAGACTGAAGTATGCTGTTTTTCACTTTTTTTCTCATTTGATTTTTCTAATACAAAATAACTAATATATGTAACCTATATATTACTGCCTCAAAGAGCAGGGAGAGGAAGGAGGAAAGGAGGGATAGAATTTGGAACTCAAAACTTTAAATAAAAATGTTTATCAAAAGTTAAAAAAATTATAATATTACCAAAATTAAGTTTTAGATTTGAGGCTATACTTCAAACCATAATAGAAATTGTGAAAATAATAGCAAAATTCATTTGGAGTAACAAAAGATCTATAATATCAGAGGAAATAATGAAAAAGGTAGGAATGAATGGAGAATAGCACTTCCAGACCTCAAACTCTATTACAAAACATCAGTCATCAAAACCACCTGGTACTGATTTAAAAATTGAGATCAATGAGCAGAGTAGACAAGGAAGAATCAGAAATAATGGTACTCAAAAACCCTGTTTAGTAAACTTGAAAACACATTTTTTTTTTTTTGGACAGAACTCCCTATTTGATAAAAAATGCTGGAAAAACTGGGAAACAGCTGGGCAGAAATTAGACTTAAGAGAAGCATTTTATACCATATTCTGCCAGAGTCGTAAATGAGAAGAGCAGGGGTCTCAAGTCATGTGCAAGTGATAAAGTTTAATTACAGAGTGCTCAGTACACACACACACACACACACACACACACACACTCTTTGCCAGTGGAACAAACTTAAACAATGTAATATTAGAACTCTCACAATGATGAATACAGGAACAAAATATTCTTTATAGGAAATGGCTGGTTCAACTGAAACACATTCTTAGTGCATTTTATCTAATTTATATGTTTGTTTTTGTGAATCTTAGCTAAAGTCTTAGAGTCACACTATGGGTCTTCCAGCTGGTGACTCAAGTTTTTTGCTCAAGTACAGTAATCATGCTATATTTTGTTAACGCATTCCAATCTAGCCCCCACAATATTCCACAGTAAACTGAAAAAAATACCTGAGCATTGAATGACATACCATAAAAAAATTAGATCATAAACTTTTTACAACTACAGGTAAGAAATGTATCAAAGACATTCTTAGTTAAAGAAGAGAAACAATTACAAAAGATAAAATAAATAACTGACTACAAGAAACTGAAAAAAGTTTCCTGTGTAAACAAAACTAATGCAGCTGGGATAGGAAGGGAAGTGATCAAATGGGGAAAAATTATTTTTGTATTTATTTCCAAAATAAGGGTTTGATAGCCAAGATTTAGAGACAACGAACAGAAACACTTGAGACCAAAAATCATTCCCCAACAGATAAATGATGAAATGGTATGAATAAACAGATCTCAAAAGAATTGCAAACCATTAACATCCATATAAAAGCATGTTCTAACAGTGGTTAGAGTACAGGATTTGGGGTCAGGAAGAATTGAGTTCAAATTCTTCCCCTGAAACTTACTAGCTGTGTGACCCTGGGCAAACAATTTAACCTCTCATCTGCAAAATGGGAATAATAATGATACTTATCTACTTACCTCAAAGGGTTGTTGTAAAGATCAAATGAGTTAGCATATGTAAATCACTTTGCAAACCCTAAAGCACTATATAAATGCTAGTTATTATTATAACTAATGATAATAAATCAAAAAAACTGCAAGGTTTCACCTCACATCTAGTTAACTGGCAAAGTTGACAACATGAGGAATAGTTAGTGCTAGAGGGATAGTTAGGTAGTAGAGTAGATAGAGCACAGGACTTCGAGTTAGGAAGACCTGAGTTCAAATTTGGTCTCAGATCTTTTCCTAGCTGTGAGACTCTGGGCAAGTCACTTAACCTCTGTTTGCCTCAATTTTCTCAACTGTAAAATGGGAATAATATTAGAATCTACCTCCCAGGGTTATTGTGAGGATCAAATGAGATCATGTTTGTAAAATAGTTAGCACAGTGCCTGGTACATAGCAATTGCTATCTAAATGTTAGCTTTTTAAAAAAGAAAGATAAGCACAGAAGTCCATTTGTGGGTGGAGCAACAAATCAATACAACAAATTGTGGGAAGCAACTTGGAATAATAAAAATGAAATGACTCAAATGTTCTTCCTTTTTTTTAAAGATTTTTTTTCAATGAGCAAAAATCTGACTTCTTACCCTTTCCCTCCAACACCCTTCTGCATTGAGAAATAAAGAAAAACCAAATCCCATTAAAACATGTATCAATCAAAACAAATGTCCACATTGGACATGTCCAAAAAAAAATTCATCCCGCTCTTTATTTTGAATCTTTTATCTCCCCATTGGGAGCAAATTTTCACGTTTCATTATGAGTTTTCTGTAATTATGGTTGACCATTACATTGATGGATGGAGTACCTCAAAGAGCCTAGAGTGAGGAAGACTCATCTTCCTGAGTTCAAATCTGGCCTCAGACATTTACTAGCTGTGTGACCCTGGGCAAGTCACTTAACCTTGTTTGCCTGAGTTTCCTCCTCTGGAAAATGAGCTGGAGAAGGACATGGTGAACCACTCTAGTATCTTTGCTGAGAATATCCCAAATAGGGTTAGGAAGATACTGATGCAATCAAAAATGACTAAACATTAACAAAATAACAAAGATAAGTGCTTCTAATTCTTTCAAAGTTGTTTGTCTTTATCATATTGTTGTCATTGTCTAAACTGTTCTCCTGGTTCTGTTCACCTAACTGTGTGGCAGTTTATACAAGTCTTCCCAAGCTGCTCTGAAACTATCTTGCTCATTGTGCTGTCTTATAGAAGAAAATCCTAAAAATACCAGAATATTTATATCAGCACTTTTTTTAGTGGCAAAGAATAGGATAAAGAAAGGAAGCAAATGCACATTTATTTGGAGTGACTAAACAAATGATAGTATGTGAATGTAATGGAATATTATTGAGTTACAAGAAAGACCTGTGTTGATGCAGAGTGAAATGAGGAGATCTAAGAAAATATTATACACAGTAAGAGTGACAATATAAATGGAATGAACAACCACCACGAAACAATCTTTAGTGAATGTTGCGAAACTACAACAAGAAACATGAAACTACAACAAAAAGAGGTATGAGAAAAACCTTTCCATAGCTTCTTTGAAGAGGTAGGAGGTCCATGGGTTTGGAATACTGTATGTATTTTCACATATTATTAAAATGTACTGACTAGTTTTACTTTTTATTCTCTTTGTGTTTACATTTTAAAAATATTATAGGGGCAGCTAGGTGGAGCAGTGGATAGAGCACCGGCCCTGGAGTCAGGAGGACCTGAGTTCAAATCCAGCCTCAGACACTTAACACTTACTGACTGTGTGACCTTAGGCAAGTCACTTAACCCCAATTGCCTCACAAAAAAAAATATTATACAGGATAGCTCTTTAGGAAAGAAGAAAAGGGTACAGAAGGAACTTTAGAGGATAAAAAATAAATAAAATATGTTTTCAAAAAAAATTATTATTTAAAAACAAAAATATAGCAATAACATTTTAACAGTGAATAAAAAGTGGAAAAAAAGACTTGAAAAATGGTCATCGTCATTAATAATCAAAAAGATACAAATGAAAAATTTGAGGTGCTACTTTGCATCCAAGAAATTGTCCAAAATAATGAAAAACTACTAATTTCAAAGATAGGAATGGATGATGTGTAGAGAAACAGACACATTCCTTCATTGATGATAAAATTGCAAAGGGTAGAAACTTTCTGAAGAGCAATCTAATAGCACAAAATAAAAGTCATAAGAATAATCACATCCTTTGACCCAGTAGTTCCATCATTCAGAATATATGCCCTTATTTGATTTTTGAATTCCTTTTTAAGTTCTTCCAAAAACTCTTTTTGGGCTTGTAACCATTTGATGTTACTGTTTGGGATAGGAGTGGACTTTCTTTTTTTTAACCTCACTATCTTCCTCTGAATATGAACCCAGATCTTCTTTTATACCAAGATAGCTAGCTACAGTTTGGTTCTCTTTCCTTTGCTTACTCGTTTTTATTTTTCTTTTAAAAAAAAATTAGTAGCCTATTATTATAATCAAATTTTAATCCTGAGGCCTCAGGTCCTCCTTATTGTTATTTTCTAAAATCTATCCAGGAACTCAACCTTAGGGGCTCCTCTCTTCCCCTAAGTCAAAGTTAGAGTTTCTAGCCACACTGTCCCCAAAATGTTGTTGCTTCTGTGGGTACTGCACTCTTCTGGTATGTGTTCACTTCTCCTCACCCATAACAGCCTGGGATCACTTCTGGTCAGCACTGCTAGGCCTGGCTTCTGGAAATACCGGGGGTTGGGGGGAAGGAGGGGAAGGGGTCCTTCAGCCATCTGCTGTTCCTTAAATGAAAGTGTGAGGTAAATGTTTTTGAGGTGGAATTTCTTGTGGCCTAATATGCTTCCTGACAGTGCTGTTCTGGGGCCTGCTGTTTGTTGATTCACAGGATTCAGCCTGTAGGTGTCTATATGTCACTCAGGCCAAACCTCAGCCTCTGGAGGCTCTATCTATCCATTCAAGTTATCTTTTATTTGTTTGTTTTTTGTTTTTTGCAGGGCAATGAGGGTTAAGTGACTTGCCCAGGGTCACACAGTTATTAAGTGTCTAGTGTCTGAGGCTGGACTTGAACTCAGGTCCTCCTGAATCCAGGGCCAGTGCTTTATCCACTGTGTCACCTAGCTGCCCCATTCAAGTTATCTTAGGAGGACAATTACTTTACCCCTTTATTTTTGCTGCTCTATGTTCATTTCTTGGTGATATTCTGTGTGTTTGTGGAAGAAATCTGGAGAGCCTGGAAATATCTGACTTACTCCACCATCTTCCCAGAACACCTTGGTTTACCCTGACAATGTTAACAAGAATTTTTTTGGGGGGTGGCTAGGTGGCGCAGTGGATAAAGCACCACACCTGGATTCAGGAGTACCTGAGTTCAAATCCGGCCTCAGACACTTGACACTTACTAGCTGTGTGACCCTGGGCAAGTCACTTAACCCACGTTGCCCCACAAACAAACAAACAAACAAAAAAGAATTTTTTAAAAAGGCCATCTATTCACAGATTTTCTTAGTATCATTATATATAACCACAAAATAAAGCAAAACTGGAAGGAACCTGAATATACAACAACAGGGAAATCACTAAATATTTAGTTGCACATTAATGTTACAAAATAATGCAATTAAGAACAAATGGGAGAAATACAAAGAAATCTGAAAAATTTTTCTGAAATAAAGCAAAGGGGAAAAAAGAAGTAGAAGAATGGAGCATACACTTAATGTAACTACGGAAGAGGAAAAAAGTGAATGAAAATGAATATACAAAGAATGCTGATGGGAACTTGGCCTATAGGCCATGACTAAAATAATACACCAAAATTGATTTAAATGTAAATAGTGATGAAGCAAGTTTGTTTTTAAGATAACGAACCAACCACTTCTTCTCCTATTAACTAGTCCTACTCAAGATAAACGTAAAATGTTCCAGAGACATATTAATTTAATAACACATTCCCACACACATCTGGAGGTTAAACTCCAGATTGTGCTCAAACTCTATGTGTTCTTGCAGTCTTCCACAAGGTGGCAGCATAAGCACAAACAGGAAGGAAGAAAATTTAAAGCTTGCCTTTGAAAACATTTTAATTACCTATTCATTGTGACTTTTCTCTATCAATCACTGTCATTAAAATTACTAAAGTAGGTGATTCAAGGTCAAGCTTTAGATGTGATGTTCACTTTTGGTTTAAGATAAAAACAAACAAGGGCAGTTGGGTGGCATAGTGCAGGGCTTCTTAAATTTTTTTCACTTGCAACACCTTTTCGGCTGAGAAATTTTTATGCGATCCCGGGTATATTGGCAGTCAAAATAGGTATACATCACCTTTTGCTGTTGCCAAAATTTTCATGACCCTATATGGAGTTGTGACCCACAGTTTAAGAAGCTTTGGCATAGTGAATAGAGTGTCCTGTTTGGTGTCAGGAAGGCTTATCTTCCTGAATTCAAATCTGGATTCGCACACTGTGTGACCCTGGGCAAGTCACTTAACCCTGTTTGCCTCAGTTTCCTCATTTGTAAAATTAACTAAAGAAGGAAATGGCAAACCACTCCAGTGTCTCTGCCAAGGAAAACCCAAATGGGGTCTCGAAGAGTTGGACACAACTGAAAAATGACTAAACACACACAAAACAAACAAAAATGAAGTAGGATTTCATTTTGTTTACTTTGAAGGCTCATCTGCTGCTTCAAGCCTGAATGACCCTGGCAGAGGTGACTGCCAGTGGGTATCACTAAGTCTTGATCTTAAGGGAAACAATTCAATATCTTTTTTTTTTTTTGGTGAGGCAATTGGGGTTAAGTGACTTGCCCAGGGTCACACAGCTAGTAAGTGTGTAAAGTGTCTGAGGCCAGATTTGAACTTGGTTTGACTACCTGTCAGTCTATCTGTCAATCTACCTGTAAGTCTACCTATTATCTATCTATCTATCTATCTATCTATCTATCTATCTATCTATCTATCTATCTATCATCTATGAATCTATGCATCTGTGTATTTATCCTCTCCTTTACTCTCTCCCTCACCTGCACCTGAAACATTCATATTTCTATCCATTAATTTCCTTCTCTTCATTCAAAGGACAAGCTCAGATACTGCCTTTTCTTTTTTTCTTTCTTTCTTTTTCTTTTTTTGCAGGGCAATGAGGGTTAAGTGACTTGCCTAGGGTCACATAGCTAGTAAGTGTCAAGTGTCTGAGGCTGGATTTGAGGACTTCCTGAATCCAGGGCCGGTGCTTTATCCACTCAACCACCTAGCTGCCCCCCACCTTTTCTTTTCAATGAAACCTTCTCTGATTCCTCCACCACCATAATATCAACTCTCTTATTTATTAGATTACTTTATCTAGATCTAGATTCTTCCTTTGTCCTGAACATATTTTAAATGGTATCATACTTATTCTTGTGTCTAACATATCACTTTGTTAGATTTTTAGCACCTGGAGGACAGAGACTGTGTCTCAATTTACATTTCTTAATCCCCAAAATCTATCTTAATAACCTTTATATGGTAGGCACTTAATAAATATTTGTCTACTTGAACTGGAAGTTTGTTTTGGTTATTGTTTGTCCTTCATTCTCAAAGAGGACCATGACATGGGGTGATGTCATGACTTGCACTGAATTGGATTTAAGTGAGGGAGAGCTGTGCAGAGTCACCAGCCTCACTCTCTCCTCTAGAGCCATCTTGATTTAGTGGCAAGATATACATCAGCACGACTGGCAATGGCCTGAGATTCAGTGGGAGACCTTGGCCTTTTTAAGCTAAGATCTTTCAGGGGTATCATTTTACCTGAGGCAATGCCTACTGAGTAATTAAGGGTATATCAGGAATGAGGAAAAGAAAGGCCTCTTTTACCTAGTAAAAAAGAAAAATAAATAAATATAAATGGGGTGGGGGTGGGGGGAGGAAGGGAAGACCTTCAGGTTTTCTGGCCAAAATAGAAACAATTGCTATTTACCCCCACCCTGAGCCATCAAGAAGACAAACGATGGCAATGAATTGGAAATAAGAAAAAAGGGGAGGAAGATAGAAAATTAGGGAACAAAAAGGAAAAAAAAGGAATGTTACTACTATTTTTTAAATTAATAAAGTATTTTATTTTTTTTCCGTTACATGTAAAGATAGTTCCCAACTTTTGTTTATACAAGCTTTACAATTTCAGATTTTTCTCCCTCCCTCCCCCCCTAGACAGCAGGTATATAACCTATATCAGATATATATATATATATATATATATATATATATATATATATATATACATACACACACACACACACACACACACATTAACATTAATCCTATTTCTGCATTAGTCATGTTATAAGAGAAAAAAATCAGAGCAATGATGAAAAACCTCAAAATAGAAAAAGAACAACAGCATCAAAAACAAAAGAAATAGTATGGTTCATTCAGCATCTATACTCTGCAGTTTTTTTTTTTTCCTGGATTTGGAGATCCTCTTCCATCACGAGTTCCCTGGAACTCTTCTGTGCCATTGCATTGGTGAGAAGAATATAGTCCATCACAGTAGATCAACACACAATGTTGATGTTACTGTGTACAATGTTCTTCTAGTTCTGCTCATCTCACTCATCATCAGCCCACGCAAGACCCTCCAGGTTTCTCTGAACTCCTCCTGCTCATTGTTTCTTATAGCACAATAGTATTCCATTGTATTCATATACCACAACTTGCCCAGCCGGATTGTTACTACTATTGTCTCAGGTTCTATTCAGTGGGATGTTTAGAGTGTCTGCTTCTTCTGACTTGAAAAAATTGATTATCCAGCAATATCACTGCTAGGTTTATACTCTGAAGACATTCTCCCAAAAGGAAAAAGGACCCATTTGTAAAAACAATATTTAGAGCAGTTCTTTTGTGGTGGCTAAAAATTGGAAATCCAAGGTATGTCCATCAATTGGGGAATGGCTAAACAAACTGTGGCACATGATTATAATGGAATATTATTGTTCTATAAGAAATGACATGCAGGATTGATTTCAGGAAAACCTGGAAAAAAATAAATTGATGCAAAGTTAAATGAACCAGGAGAATGTTGAACACAGAGTAATATTGTTTGATGAAGAACTGTGAATGATTTATTCTCAGCAATACAATGATCCATGAGAATTCCCAAAGGACTAATTAAGAACTATGCAACTAGCCTCTAGAGAAAGAACTGACACTGAATACAGACTGAAGCATGCTATTTTTCACTTTCATTCTTTTTCTTTTATTTGAGTCTTTTCATACAAAATGACTAATATGGAAATATTTTACATGACTGCACATGTATAACCTATATCTGCTTACTATCTCAGGAAGTGGGGAGGGGATGGAAGAAGGGAGGAATAGAATTTGGAATTCATAACTTAAAAAAAACCAAATGTTTTCTATACATAACCAACAAAGCTCAGCAGCAAGAGCTAAAAAGAGAAATTCTATTTAAAGTAACTGTAGACAATATAAAGTACTTGGGAGTCTACCTGCCAAGACAAACCCAGGAACTCTATGAACACAATTACAAAACACTTTTCATTCAAATAAAATCAGATCTAAATAATTGGAAAAATATCAATTGCTCATGGATAGGCTGAGCTAATATAATAAAAATGAAAATTCTACCTAACTTAATTTACTTATTCAGTGCCATACCAGTCAGACTACCTAAAAAATATCTTATAGAGCCAGAAAAATATAATAACAAAATTAATCTGGAAGAACAGAAAGTCAAGAATATCAAGGGGACTAATGGCAAAAAATGCATAGGAAGGTGAGCTAGCTGTATCAATTCTGAAGGTATATTATAAAGTGGCAGTCATCAAAATGATTTGGTACTGGCTAAGAAATAGAGTGGTGGATCCATGGAATAGGTATAGGCACATAGCAGTAAATGACTATAGTAATCTACTGTTTGATAAACCTAGAGACTCCAGCTCCTGGGATAAGAACTCAATATTTGACAAAATCTGCTGGGAAAACTGGAAGATAGTATGGCAGAAACTAGGCATAGACCAACATCTTATATTATATACCGAATAAATAGGTACATGATTTTGACATAAAGGGTGATACCATAGGTAAGTTAGGAGAGGAGAGAATAGTTTACCTCTCAGATCTATGGAGAGGAGAAGAATTTATGACCAAACAAGAGATAGAGAATATTATGAAATGCTAAATGGGTGGTTTTGATTACATTAAATTAAAAAGGTTTTGTACAAACAGAAACAATGTGGTCACAATTAGAAGGGAAGCAGAAAGCTGGGAAACAGTCAGTGTTTCTGATAAAGACCTTATTTCTAAAATATATAGGGAACTAAATCAAATTTATAAGAATGCAAGTCATTTCCCAATTGAGAAATGGTCAAAGGATATGAAAAGGCAGTTTTCAGATGAAGAAATCAAATCTATCAATTGCCATATTAAAAACAATGCTCTAAATCACTATTGATAAAAGAAATGCAAATTAAAAAAACTCTGAGGTACCACCTCACACCTATCAGATTGGCTAATATGACACAAAAGTAAAATAATACATGTTGGGGAAGTTGTGGGAAAATTGGAACACTAATGCATTGTTGGTGGAGTTGTGAACTGATCCAACCATTCTGGAGAACAATGTGGAACTGTGACCAAAGGGCTATGGGGCTGTGCATACCCTTTGACACAGTAATACCACTACTAGGTCTGTATCCCAAAGAGATCATAAAAAAGGGAACAGGATCCACATGTACAAAACCATTTATAGCAGCTCTCTTTGTGGTGGCAAAAAATTGGAAATTGAGGGAATTCTCATCAATTGGGGAATGGCCGAACAAGTTGTGGTATATGAATGCAATGGAATACTATTGTCCTCTAAGAAATAATGAGCAGGCAGATTTCAGAAAAACCGGGAAAGACTTAAGTGGACTGATTGTGAGTGAAGTGAGCAGAACCAGAAGAACATTGTACACAGTAACAGCAACATTGTGTGATGATCAACTGTGATAGACTTGGCTTTTCTCAGTAATACAGTGATGCAAGACAATTCCAAAGGACTCATGATGGAAAATGCTCTCTACAACTAGAAAAAAGAACTGTGGAATCTGAATGCAGATTGAACCAGACTGTTTCTACTTTTTTTTTCTTTTGAGGTTTTACCCTTTTGTTCCAATTCTTCTTTCACAACAAAACTAATACAGAAATATGCTTAATGTGATTATACATATATAACCTATATCAGATTGATTTCTGTCTGGGGATGGGGAGATGTAGGAGAGGGAGGGAGAAAAATATGGAACTCAAAATCTTAAAAAATGTTGCAAACTATCTTTACATGTAACTGGAAAACAATAAAATACTTTTATGATTTAAAAAATAAAATAAAAATAAAATAATAAAAATAAAAAATCCAAATGTTAAAAAGTTGTTATAACATATAATTGGGTGGAATAAAATATATATTACATTTAAAAAATAAATATTCTTTATAAAAAAGAATTTATCATGCAACCATTTATTCAACATTGGTTTGGTTCCCAGTCATATGTTACCACTTCTCTGGAGTAGTCTAGAAAAGTACAACCAATTTCATTAGTTAGAACTGCATTGAAATCCAAACAACTTTCTTTATTCTACTGTTCATTTTAGTTGTTTTTTGTTAAATGAAGACTTGGCCGAGGGAAGGGAGGGGGAGGAGAGGTCAAAGGGCATAAATAAAAACATTGAAATCCTGAAACACTAACCAACAGAGGCCTTAGGGATTCATTTCACATTTCATTCATTTCTCCCAGGCCAATAAGAAAGGACCCTAACAGCCTCTGTTCCACAGATGTTTTATTAGGAAGAATAAACAGCAAAGGTGAAATTAATAAAACCAAAGACAAGGAAATAGGGAAAAAGAAATACGGAGAATCCTCCTACCTCTAACCTAAGTCTATTCAAAAGAGCAGAGTACCTTACCACCTGGAGCTCGTAGCTTCAATGGAAAGCACAACTTACAACCAGGCTTGAATGACTCAGTTACTGCTGCTCCTGCTGGCGCCACTGCCATGAAGGAAGAGGGAAGAAGGAAGCAAGCTCTGGAAGAGACTCAGGCTCCCCTCGGTGAATGCCTAAATTTCCTCCCCCAAAAGGGGAGGTCCTTCAAAAACTGCCTATGGAGAGAGGCTTCTCCTTCTGACCTCAGTAGCATACATAACTTCAGGGAGGGCAAGGTGTGGCCCCTCCCAAATGAGTCAGTGAAATTCTAATAATTTTACCACAAGCATAAGAAGGTAAAAAGGAAAAAGAAATCATAAGGGATATGAAAAGGTTAAACTGTTTACATTCCTACATAGGAAGATGATACTTGTAATTCATAATAGGGCAGTTGAACAGAGCTTATTTAGACAAAGAGCACAGTTGTGGGTTGAATATGAAGGCATGGTATCTTTAAAAAATAAAATTAAGGGGTGAGAAGAATGCACTGGGAGAAAGTGAAAGGGAGAGGTGGAATGGCATAAAGTATCTCACATAAAAGAAGCAAGAAAAAGTTTATGAAGTGAAGGGTAAGAACTGTGGGTATATGCGGGGGGAGTGAGTGAAGCATACTCTCATCAAAATTGGCTCAAAGAAGGAATCACATACACACTCAATTGAGTAATCTATCTTACCCTTCAGGAAATTAGGAGGGGAAGGGGATAAAGGGAGGATGGTGAAAAAGGAAGGGCAGATTGGGGGAGGGGGTAGTCAGAAACAAAATACTTTTGAGGAGGAATAGGGTAAAAGAAGATAGAAGATAGAGTAAATGTCATGAGGAGGGAATAGGATGGAGGGAACTACATTTAGCAACAGTAACTGAAAAAAAAATTGAAGTAAGTTTGTCTGACTCCTCATTTCTCAAACACATAGAGAACTGAGTAAAATTTGTTCAAATAAGAGCTGCTCCCCAATTGATAGATGATTAAAAGATATGAAGTTTCTCCACTTTGATTTTATACTTACTGATTTCATTATATATTATTTTGATTGAAACTTAAATTAGTCAAATAAATTCTTGCCAATAATAAAAGCCTAATCTAGCAAATATTTTTTCAGAATGACATACATTGAAAAATTCCTTTCTAAATGAATACCCTGTAACCATACTTATTCTCTTAATTAGGAACATTTAACAGGCCCAATTCATGCATGGGAACATTCAATCGTTCCCCTTTGTCCCATACCAATAGAGCCCTTCTCTCAAGTTCTCTTAAGAATTGTTGCTACAGAGTCTTTTTGCTGTTGGCGTTAGGTTGTTTCAATCCTGTCTGACTGCTGTGACCACCATTTGAGGTTTTCTTGGCAAAGATACTGGATTGGTTTGCCATCTGCATCTCCAGCCTATCTTAAAGATGAATAACTAAGGCAAACAGGGTTAAGTGAATTGCCCATTATTATCCAACTCTGAAGTGTCTGAGGCCAGATTTGAGTTCAGGAAGATGAGTCTTCTGGAATTCAGTGTCAGCACACCATCCACTGTGTCACTTAGTTGTTTTTTTTTTCTACAAACCCTCATCAAACACCAAATGCCCACTAAGCAGAAGCTCCCATTTTCACCTTTTCTTTTTACACTTACTTGGTATGCAATGATATATACTGATTATTCCTCTTCAGCTGCAATATGGAATGAGTATACTTCTCTGTGGGCAGCGAAGTGGTGTAATAAATAGAGTGCTAGGTCTGGAGTCAGGAATAGTCATCTTTGTGAGTTCAAATATAGCC
The DNA here is from genome assembly GCF_019393635.1 of Dromiciops gliroides. Lineage (NCBI taxonomy): Eukaryota > Metazoa > Chordata > Mammalia > Microbiotheria > Microbiotheriidae > Dromiciops > Dromiciops gliroides. The sequence goes on along the minus strand of NC_057863.1, from coordinate 227,357,046 downwards.
TTAGACACTTATTAGTGCCTATTCGTCATATCTATTATGAGTTTCTTCGATTTCTTTTTATTGCTGATTTCATTTTACATTGAATTATTGGAGGAACCTTGAGATTAAAACCAATTATAGTGCAATAGATTCTTTATCAATAGCAGCCTAATCTCAGGAATGATTTCAAAATGACATTTTTTTGTAAAAGAATATTACCAAATCGTCTTTAGTTACCAATTTAGGAATATTAAACAATGACAATCTGGGCTTTGGAACTTGCAAAGTATCCTCTAGTACTCCATCAGAAGAGTCCTTCACTGTGGCTGACACAAGAATTGTTGCTACACTATCCTTTCTAACTTTGTGCTCCCTAAAGTAGGGGTTGGGTAACTCATGGTGGTTGAAATCATATAGAGCAAAGGTACCATTTTTACTTTTCTCTTGGTGCTAAGGTACTTTGGTGCTTCCGTTCAGCTACTATATGCATTTAGGAGCCTTTTGTACTTTGCTCTAAGAAAATGTTATTCAGAGCATTCTATGAGTAAAGCTGTGCCTTTATTCATCTTTGCATCCTTACTCCTCCTAGCAGAGTTGACATCTTATATATGTTTGCTGAATTGATTTTAATTCAGCGGGGGAAGAACAACCTGAATTACACAATGATGACAGAGAAAATTTAACTTTCAACCCCTTTTTTACTTTGGGAATTACCTGTAATTGATTTATTGGGCATGGGATTTGACAAGCCATCCCCTTGGGGACTTAAAGAGGGGTTGGAAAAACCTCTGATTGTAATCATAGCCAGCACTGATGAAGTATTTTAAGGTTTGCCAAGAGCTTTACATAAGTGATCTTCCTCTATTCTCACAACAACCTTGGTGTGATACTATTCTTACCCTGATTTTATAGATGTGGAAAGAGCCTGAAAGAGGCCAAAAGATTTGCCCACAGTCATACAGCTAGTTAAGTGTCCAAGGATGGATTTTAATTTAGCCATTCCTAACTCTAACTTCAGTGCTCTCTACACTTGGGATCTCTGAAAGAATACTTTTATTTTGAGGATTTTAGGTGAATGTATTTTGAGATCCATAATTGCTGGTACATAAAATGGACCAGGCTTCTGTGCCAGTTATTAGATAGATGACAATCTTTACATAAGGTGGTTGGTGTAACTTTGATTCTATTCTGGGCACCCTCACTTCCCTGCACTCCTGATTGGTGTTGTGAATCCAAACAGTCCTCCATTAGGGATTAATTATCTAGCCAACTGAGCCTGGGCCTACAAGAGCCCAAACTGGTTCATAAGTAATAGCCTAAGTACAAGTGATGCACCTCCTTGGCTGGTGTTTCTTAGGTTGCTTATGCTGAGCATCATTCTGACACCATTGAGTTTGGAGTTTTTGCTGACCAATTAGTGTTTGCATTGCTCAAATCCAGCTTTCACTGCAGAGGGAGGGGCAAAGATTGTCTTGACATAGATAATGGATGGTTCATATTGAAAGGAAGGCTATACATCATAGAGTTCAGCTCTACATGGCAGCTATCTCTTGCAAATACCATTAGGATAATTTTGTGTTTCACTCACTCAATTATTCTCATTCCTAGAGATAATGAAAACCTATAAGAAGAAAAGAAAGGTGTTTTCCTTCTTCTGTTAAGATCTTTGTGCATCAATAACAGAAGTCTACTGATCAAAGCTATTTTCTCCCTACTTGATCATGACTCTTGGTAACTGTAGAACCCTATCAATTTGGCTCTTTGTTGTACAGTCCTCTTCATCATAGACAATTATTCTCAGGTGTCTGTGTTGTTCTCATATAGCTCATTCCATCCATAATCCACATCGAGTCTATGGGTGGAACACATTTATAGACAAACTGTATAGATAAATAGGAGTAGCAAAAGGCTACCAGTTTCAAATACAGAACATGTTGACACATCAAGATACAGCTAAGCCCACATACACATACATTTTACTTGATGAGCTCTCCTGTTTCGATACCTCCTCATATTCTCTGACAAATTTGTCTTGTTTTCAGAACTCCATCTTCTGAAATGTTCTTAAAGTTGTGAATTTTTCTGTAATGTGCTGACCTTTAAGTATCACTTTGCATCATGGTAGGAAATGTTGGGTTCTTCTTTATTTTTCCTTAGAACCAGGTAAGAATCAAGAAAAAAGTTATAGAAGACACAATTGTAGAATGCACAGTTGGAAATGGGGAAAACCCCCAAAAAATAAATAGTAGGAAAGTAAATTATTGTACTCATGCTTAGGAAGGTTTAAGAATGTGTGTTTTCTCATTCAAATTAGTCAATAATAATCAGTCAGTCACGGAAGGCCTGAAGTGGGATCAAAAGGTTTGGAAGAGTGGCTATTTTAAATGGGAAAATGGATGAATTAGAGAAGTACAAAACTATTACAAAGTAGTAGTGAAGGTCCAGTTGAGGTCATGTAGCATCAAAACACAGCATAGGAAATCTGACTGACCCAGTCAGACCAACCAGGTGATTCTTCTCCACCATTATGCTGCAGAATATGTGTAGAAAACAAGGCTCAGGCTTGGCAGGGAGCAACAGGAGTAGATACAATAAAGGGACAAAGGGCTTGACAAGAGGATAGAGCAGAGTGAGACTGCCTCACCAAGGTCAGGAAAGGGAAAGGAGAAGAGTGGCTAGTGAAAAACTGGATGTCCTTAGAGACAACTTTGGAGAGTTGAAAGACTGGAAGTCACAGTATGGAAGAAAAGCAAAGTTTGGTATTGAAAGGCAGGGTAGGGGGAGAAGGAAAGCTTATTGACAGAGATCGAATAAGAGAATCTTAGAGTTCATGTACATGGCAGTGGTACATTTGTGGGTATGACTGTCTTTGTGTGTGGCTGAGGTGGGGTAGAGAAGTAGGTCATGGAAAATGAATAAGTTGAGGAGAACTGGAAGGTTAGGGTATTTGGGGGAGTATGTTGAAAATCCCCTAGTAGGAGGGACAGCTAGGTGGTACAGTGGAAAAAGCACCAGCCCTGGATTCAGGAGGACTTGAGTTCAGATCTGACCTCAGACAGGTGACACTAGCTGTGTGACCCTGGGCAAGTCAATTAGCCCTCGCCCCACAGAAAAAAAAGTTAATGAATGAAAATCCCCTAGTAGGAGAGTAGGAGTTTTCCTTTTTTTTCTTTTTCTTTTTTTAATAAATAAAAGTATTTTATTATTTTCCACTTATATATAAGAATGGTTTTCAACATTCATTTTCATAGGATTTTTAGTTCCAAATTTTTTTCCCCACCCTCCCTAACCTGCCCCCTCACCAAGATTGAAAGCAATCTGATATAGGTTATATATATGCAATCACATTAAACATATTTCTGCATTGGTCATCTTGGAAAGAAGAATCAAAGCACAAGGGAAAAACCTCAAAAAAGAAGGAAAAAAAAACACCACCAAAGTAGAAAAGTATGGTTCAATCTGCATTCAATCTGCATTCATAATCCACAGTTCTTTTTTCTGGATGTTGAGAACATTTTCTATCATGAATTCCTTGAAATTGTCTTGGATCCTTGCACTGCTGAGAGGAGCTAGATCTTTCACCATTGTTCATCACACAATGTTGCTTTTACTGTTTACAGTGTTCTCCTGGTTCTGCTCATCCTACTCAGTATTAGTTCATGTAAGTCCTTGCAGGTTTCTCTGAATTCCTCCTGCTCATCGTTTCTTAAAGCGCAATAGTATTCCATTACATTCATATAGCACAACTTATTTAGCCATTCCCCAATTGATGGGCATTCCCTCTATTTCCAATTCTTTGCCACCACAAAGAGAGCTGCTATAAATATTTTTGTATATGTGGGTCCATTTCCCTCTTTTATGATCTCTTTGGGATACAGACCTAGTAGTGGTATTACTGGGTCAAAGGGTATGAAGAGTCCCATAGCTCTTTGGGCATAGTTCCAAATTGCTCTCCAGAATGGTTGGATAAGTTCTCAGCTCCACCAACAATGCATTAATGTTCCAATTTTTCCACAGTTTCTCCAACATTTATTATTTTCCTTTTTTGTCCTCTTAGCCAATCTGCTAGGTGTCAGGTGGTACCTCAAAGTTGTTTTAATTTTCATTTCTCTAATCAATAGTGATTTAGAACATTTTTTTCTATATGGCAATATCTAACTTTGATTTCTTCATCAGTAAACTGCCTGTTTATGCCCTTTGACCATTTCTCAATTAGGGAAAGACTTACATTCTTATCAATTTGATTTAGTTCCCTATATATTTTGGAAATGAGGCCTTTGTCAGAAATACTGACTATAAAAATTGTTTCCCAGATTTCTGCCTCCCTCTAATTTTGGCTGCAATGCTTCTCTTTGTACAAAACCTTTTAAATTTAATATAATCAAAGTCTTCCATCTTGCATTTCATAATATTCTCTATCTCTTGTTTGGACATAGATTGTTTTCCTCTCCATAGATCTGAGAGGTAAACTATTCCTTCCTCTCCTAATTTATCATCCTTTATGTCTAAATCTTGAACCTATTTTGACCTTATTTTTGTATAAGGTTTAAGATATTGGTCTATGCCTAGTTTCTGCCATACTCTCTGCCAGTTTCCCCAGCATGTTTTGTCAAATACTGAGTTCCTATCCCAGAAGCTGGAGTCTTTGGGTTTATCAAATAGTAGATTACTATAGTTATTAACTATTGTGTCTCCTGTGCCTAACATATTCCATTGATCCATCACTCTATTTCTTAGCAAGTATGAAATAGTTTTGATGACTCACCTTCCTGTGCATGTTTTTTCATTAGTTCCCTTGATATTTTTGACTTTTTGTTCTTCCAGATGAATTTTGTTATTATTTTTTCTAACTCTATAAAACAATTTTTAGGTAGTCTGGTGTGGCACTTACTATGTAAATTAATTTAGGTAGAATTGTTATTTTTATTATATTAGCTCTGCCTATCCATGAGCAATTGATATTTTTCCAATTATATGGATCTGATTTTATTTGTGTGAAAAGTGTTTTGTAATTGTGTTCATAGAGTTCCTGGATTTGTCTTGGCAGGTAGACTCCCAAGTCTTTTATATTATCTACTATTACTTTACATGGAATTTCTCTTTCTATTTCTTGCTCCTGGACTTTGTTGGTCATGTCAATGCTGATCATTTATGTGGGTTTATTTTATATCCTGCAACTTTGCTAAAGTTGTTAATTGTTTCAATTAGTTTTTTAGTTGATTCTTTAGGATTCTCTAAGTAGACCATCATATCATCTGCAAAGAGTGAAAGTTTTTTTCTTCCTTGCCTATTCTAATTCCTTTTATTCCTTTTTTTCTCTTATTGCTAAAGTTAACATTTCTAGTACAATATTAAAGAAAAAAGGTGATAATGGATATCCCTGTTTCACCTCGATCTTATTGGGAATGTCGCTATCTTATCTCCATTACATATAATGTTTGTTGATGGTTTTAGGTAGATACTGCTTATTATTTTAAGGAAAGCTTCACCTATTCCTATACTCTCTAGTGTTTTTAATAGGAATGAGTGTTGTATTTTGTCAAATGCTTTCTCTGCATCTATTGAGTAATCATATGATTTTGGTTAGTTTTGTTATTGATATTGTTGATTATGTTGATAGTTTTCCTAGTGTTGAATGAGCCTTGCATTCCTGGTATAAATCCCACCTGGTCATAGTGTATTATCCTGGTGATCACTTGCTGTAATCTCTGTGCTAATATTTTATTTTAGATATTCGTATTGACATTCATTAGGGAAATTGGTCTGTAATTTTCTTTCTCTGTTTTGGCTCTGCCTGGTTTAGGTACCAACACCATATTTGAGTCATAAAAGGAATTTGGTAGAACTCCTTCACCTCTTTTTCCAAATAGTTTTTATTGTATTGGAATTAATTGTTGTTTAAGTGTTTGGTAGAATTCACTTGTAAACCCATCTGGCCCTGGAGACTTTTTCTTAGGGAGTTCATTCATGGCTTGTTCAATTTCTTTTTCTAAAATGGACTTATTTCTGGATTTTATTTCCTCTTCAGTTAACCTGGGCAATTTGTAGCATTACATGGCACATATTCAAAAACTGACCATGTGTTCATCCATTTCATTTAGATTGTCAAATTTATTGGCATAAAGTTGGACAAGATAGATCCTAAGTATTGCTTTAATTTTTACTTCATTAGTGGTGAATTCACCCATTTAATTTTTGATACTGCTAATTTGGTTTTCTTCTTTCTTTTTTTAAATCAAACTAACCATCTTTTCCCCTGAAAGAGAATATTTAGTTTTGCTGGGTAGTTGATTTGCCTTCTGGAATATCATATTCCAAGCCCAGCAATCCTTTAATTTTGAAGCTGCCAGGTCCTGTGCAATCCTGACTGTGGCTCCATGATATTTAAAATGTTTCTTTCTGGCTGCTTGGAGTATTTTCTCTTTCACCTGATAATTCTGGATTTTCACTACAATATTCCTTGAAGTTTTCCTGTTGGGGTCTCTTTCAGGAGTTGATCAATGGATTCTTTCAATGATGATTTTATCCTCTTATTCAGGGCAGTTCTCCCTGATAATTTCCTGGAATATGGTGTCTAGACTCTTTTCTTGATCATGGCTTTCAGGTAGTCTAATAATTCTTAGATTATCCCTCCTGGATCTATTTTCCAGGTCAGTTGTTTTTCCAATGAGGTATTTTACATTTTCTTCTATTTTTTCAGTCATTTGATTCTTCTTGATAGATTCTTGGTGTCTCATGGAGTTATTAGCTTCCATATGCCTAATTTTAATTTTTTAAGGCATTATTTTCCTCAGTAAGCTTTTGCACTTCTTTTTCCATTTGTACAGTTTTTTCTCCCATTTGGCCATTTTTTCCTCTTATTTGGACAGTTGTATTTTTTAAGCAATTGTTTTCCTTAGTCAATTTTTTGTGCTTCTTTTTCCAGTGTAACTCTCATTTCTCTCATTTTTTGTTCTACTTTTTCTTCTACATCTTTCATCTGGTCTTTAAAAGCATTTTTGGGGGCAGCTAGTTGGTGCAGTGGAAAAAGCACTGGCCCTGGATTCAAGAGGACCTGATTTCAAATCCAGCCTAAGACACTTCACACTTACTAGCTGTGTGACCCTAGGCAAGTCACTTAACCCTTATTGCCCCTCCCCCCCAAAAAAAGCCTTTTTGAGCTCTTCAAAGAAGGCTTTTTTGTCTTGAGATAAGATCCTCTTCCCACTTGAGTTTTTGTCTGTAGACATTTTGACAAACTCATCTGAATTTGAGTTTTGGTCTTCCCTTTCACCATACAGGCTGTCAATGGTAAAGGGTCCTTTTTTGCTTCTTCCTCATGTTTTAGTCTATTTTTAAACTTATAAAGTTGAAGTCTGCTCTTGGGGCACAGGGGTCACTGCTGCTAGCTTCTTACAGCCCTGAGCTGCTCCACTCTCAGCTGTGTCAAGCTGCAGCTGTGTTGAGCTGCCCCCTGAGCTGAGCTGTGATGAGATGAGCCATGCTGAGCTGTCCTCCCCTTTCACCCAGGTAAGACAGACCTTTCCTGAAGTCTTCTAAATTATCTCAAGTAGGAGGATTGCGTCTCTCTATTTTTTTGTAGGTTCTGTAGCTCCAGAATCTGTTTAGAGGCTTGATTTGATGTTGTTTTTGAGGGAAACATGGGAAAGCTCAGGCAACTTCCTGGCTTCTCTCCACCATCTTGCGTCTGCCCTTGGTACCAATAATCTGAGAGTAGGAGTTTTCAAGGATAAAGACTGTGAGACAGGCAGACAACTTACTGAGGAAAGAAAGGAAGTGCCCTGGCAATCAGCCGACAATAACTACTAGAATTTTGGCAGGTATGGACTAAGTGAAGTTCAAAGCCAGGCAGGTTAGTGAATCACAGTGGTAGGGGAAAACACTGGAAATGGATAACAGGAATAATATGGAATACCATATTCCCCACTTGGACCAGGAGTCAGGATGGGGACTAGGGGAGGGAGGAGTAAGAGTAGAGCTTATGATAGAAAGTGGCCATGGAAGCTGTATCACCAACAGGAATCCAGGCAGGGCTCAATTAGAACCATAAGATAAAAGGAGTGATATAGAAAAGATCTAAGATTAAAATAAAATTTGTTACTTACTCAACAGAATGTCTTAAGAGCACAAATGAAAAGTTGGTTAGTTTTAGACTAGGATACGGGGATTGGGGATAGAAAAGGGAGCCCTGGGTTGGGGCAGATGGGAATAGGAGAGGCCACTCAGGGTGACAGAGAAAAACCTTTCAATACTGATAGCTGTGAGAGTTCAGGACCACTCTGATATGGATAATATGACCAGTGAGAGTTGGTTAAAAATGGAAAATGCCAAGAGATTTTTCAGTGAAATCAGGGTAGTCCTTTCCAAGTTTTAGGCAGTTGAGGTGAGGGAGTGAGAGATTGCAGCAGAAGTGGTGATATTCTGCTTCCTCCAAGTTGAGAGACCAGACCTGATCATGAAGTAATGGTACCCTCTCCTATCACCTCAGAGGAGAGAGACTATTATGATGGAACAGCACTTCTCCTATTCATAAAGGAGTCTGGAGACCAAGCTAACTCATTTATCATGAAATGGTAAATAATTCTGCTTAAAACCTGAATGTTGAGCAAGAAATCCACACATGAACTCATAAGGTGTGTGATAAAATAATGGAATTTGGCAGATGCCCAGGATTCCCACCTGAATGATCTAGCACTGTTTGGGAAAACAGTTAGGAATGATTGGATATGGGTCACACTTGGCTTTCCCTGAGTGACTTATGCTGCAGACATCCAGCTTGAAGGACCTCCCTTTTGGGGGAGGGAAAGTAAAAGTAGAAAAGGGAATGCTCATTGAGAGGAGCTGGTCTTTTCCTGTCAGTGAGCTTCTGGGAGCAGACTGCTGAGAGGCTGCACAGCTGTTTCCTATTGAAACTACTCATCTCAGGTGGTGAATTAATAAAAACACGCCCAGCTCTTTGAATTATCTGAGCTGGAAGAAAGTTTGGGGATTGTGTTGTTCTTTGGAAGAGCCAGGGAGCTTATCCATTTTTTCTCTTTCCCTATTCCCTTGTCATTGCCTTAATTAGTTTCACCTTTGCTGTGTATTTTATTCTCATTAATTTGTTTGTGGAAAAGAGGCTGTTAAACTCCTTTCTTATTGGCCTGGGAGAAATAACTAAAAAGGCAGTTCAGAAGGGAGGAAAATTTGGACCTAGAGGTCCCTCATCATCTTCTGAACCCCAATATTATGGTGAGCCACCCAATTAACTCTTCCCATTTTACATTTGGCCCCTACAGTTTTGGTGAGCAAAGCCAGGAGTTAACACATATGGTGGATTTCTTTAACCTACCTCACCCATCCCTTACTTGGCCATGAGACAACTAATCTGGTGGATACCTCCCCCACTGCCTCCCACATTTAACCAATCTCCCTTACATTAAAAGCCTCTGAAAGCCTTATCTCAGGAGAAAAGCCAGTCCATTTTAAAGGGCACCATGATTGAATATTTTTTCCTCATTGGAGTATCTTGGAACTACTTAATTTCCAAGTTCAAACAGATGGCCTAATCAGTATTTTCTCATAGTCTTATGGGCTTTCTCCTCATCTGTGTAGGACAAAACCTTTGGTGTAATGGAGTGGGAGAGTCTGTCCCCCTCACTGAGCACATGTCTAATGTTACTGAGAGCATTACAACTAAATTTGAACCTTACTGTGGCAGCATAACCATAGCTCTAGTGATTATAATTTTTATCATCTCCATTGGCAATATTGTGAAGTGGCATTTTCTCATAAAAATGTGGAAAGAGAAAAAAGGTTGTGGCCATATTAGACCACGTGTTAAGAGAGATGCTAAGACAGCTCCCTCTGCTGGAGATGACCTGAGTTCAGAAACAGATCTTGACCAATCTTTAGAATCAGATTAGCAGAAACTGCTTCCCCTGCAGGATGTTATAGAACATACCAGCAAGGGAGCAGCAGTACAGCTAAGAAAATACAGCCCAGTTAGCCCCAAAGACTTGAGTGCATTGACAGAAATCATCCCTAGATTTCATCGAAGTCCAAAGACTGTAATTTTGCAGTTAAGTACTATATTTAATACATATCAGCCCACTTGGGCCGCTGTTACTTGTCTTATGGAACCTATCCCATCCCTGAGTGAGATTACAGATATTATCACAGCAGGAAATTCCTTGGTAACTTCAGGACAAGCTACTACAGAATTGCCTCTCTAGGACCCAAATTGGAATTATGATGTACAACAATTCCAAAAATTAAAAGACACCAGAGAAACACTTCTGAAGGGAATGGAATCTTGCTCTAAAAATCTGAAAACTGGCAGAAATTCTTAAAACTCTCTCAGAAGCCTAAAGAACAACCTAATAGGTTTTATGATACACTTTGTGAAGCTGCTAGGCAATTTACAAGACTGGACCCACTACATTCAAAGGACTTCTATGTTGTGCTTAACACATTCATCCACCATTCCTTGCCAGAAATCTGCAAATATTTTAAAACACAGTGTCCAGGCTGGAAAGATAAGACTATAGAAAAGAATAAAGAAGTTGCCACCTATATCTTGGAGGCAAATGAGGAAAGTAGGGCTAAGCAGAGCATTCTGGCACCAGCACTTTCTGGCAGGCATCTAAAGGCCAGCACAAAAACCCTAAGGTGTGCTGTTACTATGATAAACAAGGACACTGGTTGAGGGAATATAGAACTAGAAAACAGGAACTTGAGCAGGCAATGACTGAGAGCCTTGAAGATTTCTTCAGGGAAATTGGAATAATTATGGAAACTTATCACAGAGGAAACAACCAAGGCAATTATAGACCTTATTACAGGCAGGATCAAAATAGATATAGATCTTTTTAGGGGGATACAGAGAGACAGAATCAGAATAACTGTAGACCCTATCAGAGAGGTACAGAAGGACAGAATCAGGGTAACTATGGATTTTCTTAGAGGGAGGCACATGAATGATGATTTGAGGGGGAGGGATGGGCAATAGATACTGAAAGTTTCACTTTAACCTACCCTGAATATATAAACCCCCTTATAACAATCCATTCACCTCCCCATAGGAACAAACCCCATGTGACTCTCAAAGTTGGGGATGCATATTATGATTGTCTGTTAGATACAGCAGCCTCTAAATCAGTTTAAGTGAGTAAACAAGACTCTGGATGTAATGCTGTAGGATCTTTAAATGTGGTAGGAGTCTCAGGAAAATCCTCCAAAGTGGCAGAATTAACCCCTTGGTATCTATGGGGCCTTTAACAGTAGAACATTCATTTTTACTTATGCCTAATGCCCCTGTAAATCTATTAGGTATTGATCACCTTGGTAAACTTAGAGCAACCATATCTAGTGCTCCAGATGGAGCTGTCTTCCTATAATTGCCAGAGGATACTGTTCATTTATTACCAATTTTGATTACAGAGGCTCAAGGAACAGTAGGGGATATATCCAAAATCCCCACTGACATTCCTGAGTCCCTATGGGCCTCATCCTCTACTGAAGTGGGGCTCCTAAAATCTGCTATGCTTGTTACTATTAAAGTTAAAGGGGGACCACCCCCATCCATTCCACGGTATCCATTGTCTAAAGAAGTTATAGAAGGAATCACTCCTGTAACTGATGCTCTGAAAAGTCAGGGTATTATTTTTCCATGCCATCATTCTCCCATTTTGCCAGTTAAAAAGCCCAAGCCTGGGCCAGATGGTAAACCTGTTTATCATTTCGTACAAGATCTTAGAGCACTAAACTCTTATGTTATACTGAGACATGCCATAGTCCCTAACCCTGCCACCATAGTTTCTTTGATCTCATGTGATGCTACATGCTTCACAGTGGTAGACATCTTCTCTGCCTTTTTCTCCATACCAGTGCATGAGGACTTCCAATATTTATTTGCTTTCATCTGGAAAAATACACAGCGGACCTGGACTAAACTCCCACAGGGATTTGTAGACAGTCACACAATATTTTCCCAAATTTTACAGCAGGATCTGGCCTCCATTACCTTTAAAGGCTCCACTTTAATATAATATGTTAATGACTTACTTTTAGCCTCACATAATTCTGAAATCTGTCACTTATTATTAGATAGCCATCACTTATTATTAGAGCTACACAAGAGAGGCCACAAGGTTTCTAAGTCAAAGGTACAATGGTACTTGCCCCAGGTAGAATATTTGTGCTTCATTCTGGTTGCTGGAACTCGCTCTGTCTCTTCTAAGCGAGTCCACGCCATTCAACAACTTTCTGCCCCTACTACTAAGAAGCAGTTAAGAGTCATTTTGGGAGCTATGGGGTTCTGTAGACAGTGGATCCCATATTTCGGGGAGCTCACTAAACCTCTGATATCCTTAACAAAAAATACTGTTCCAGAGCCTTTGAAGTTGGAAACCCAGCATCTCTCAGCTCTAAAAGGATTGAAACAGGCCCTATTATCAATACCCGCCCTAAGCCTCCAAGATTACAATAAGCCCTTCACTCTCTTTGTGCATGAGCAGAGAGTGGTGGCTTCTGGAGTTCTGACTCAATCATTGAGGCCTGCCCAATGCACTATATTTACTATTCAACCCAAATAGATTCGGTCACTGCAAGAGACCTGCCTTGTAAGAGGGCAGTGGCTGCAACAGCTATTCTAGTGGAAAAAGTATCTGATTTGGTCCTAGGTAATCCTCTGCCCTCATGAAGTGGAGTCCTTCTTACTATGCCATGGAACACAAGCCTTTTGAGATCAAAGGCTGGCTAAGTATGAAGTACCCCTGTTAGGTAATGAGAATATCACTTGTGTAATTTAAGATTCTAAATGTGGATTCTAATCTGTTCCCCCAGTTTTGGGGGAAACTGACTAAAATCACTGATAAAACAAGTTTAGGTTTTTAAGGGTTTATTGGAAAATAGAAAGAAAAAGATTGAGAACAGAATTCCAACAGCCTGGCATTCCTATCTTTCCTCAAATTTCCTGTGAAGTCCTCTGCCGCCACCACCACCATCAAGTCAGGAACCCAAAAGTGCAAGAGCTCTCCATGCAGGCTCCCTTTCCTCCTTCCTGTCTCCTTCCAGAAAATAGGAGGCTCCTCAAGTTGATTGGCTGGTAGCCTTGATAGACAGCACCCATGAGCAAACGTCATTTCCTGATGCCAAGAAAAAGCCACAATGCCTCTGAGGCATTTTCCTCATGGCGGAGCTTTCCCACAGCAAGTCTCCAGTAGGTGGCATCATTCCAATCATTACACACTCTAAAATGCTGTACATTCCTTAACTCAGCAACACTTCTCCCAACTTACCACTTTGGGGGAGCCATTGCATGACTGTGCTTCTTTAGTTGATATGGCTGAGAAACCCCGGGATGATCTTTTGTATACAACTTTAGAGAACCGTGATATTGTCCTCTGTACAGATGGTTCTTCATTTATGAAAGATGGGACCCGTTTCACTGGGGCCACTGTAGTTTCTGATTGTGATACTATCTGGGCAGCTTCTCTGCCTTCCCATTTTAGTGTGCAAGCTGCTGAACTTGTGGCTCTCACACAAGCCTGTAACATAGCCAAAGAGAAGAATGCCACCATTTTTACTGACTCCAAATATGCGTTTAGTGCATGCCATGCTGTATGCATGCTTTGGCTACAGAGGGGCTTTATAACATCCTCAAGCAAAGCTATTGCTAACAGAGACCTTATTAAGGACCTCATATCTGCCCTGAAACTTCCCTCTGCTCTAGTCATTGTACATTGTCCTGCCGACACAGGGAATAATGATCCTGTTCCAAAGTGGAATGCATGAGCTGATTCTGCAGCCAAGCTCACTGCTTTAGAAGTTCCTGAACATGTATTTAACCTCTCACCTTCTGAGGATGTTCCTCTTCACCTAACTTATGATGATTCAGAAGTGGAAAAATGGAGAAAGAAATTCAAGGCAAAACAGATCAGTGGAGTCTGGGTGTCTCTGGAAGGCAAGCCACTTCTTCCCCAGAAATTCTATCACCAGGTATGCCTCTCTATTCACAGAAAAGGCCATTTTGGCACATAAGGCACTGTGGAGTCAGTTAAGAGGACCTAGATAGCACCAGGTGTAACTAACACAGTATCTCAAATCTGCTCGGGCTGCTCCACATGTCAGTCTCATAATCAACATGCTTTCAAGGCTTAAGCTTATGGAGGGCGTCCTTTAGCATATACACCTTTTGAGCATCTACAAATTGATTATATCACAATGCCTAAGGGGGGACATTATAAGTTTTGTCTTTTTATAGTTGATCATCTCACTCAGTGGGTGAAGACATTTCCCAGCCCCTGAGCCACAGCTGCCTTTTTTGTCAAGACTCTCCTTAAAGAAATTGTTCCTTGCTTTGGCCCACCAGCCTGCATTGATTCTGACAAAGGCACACATTTTACTGATTCTATTCTATCCCAAATCAGCTTTTTCTTGGGAGTCACACCAAAATTCCACACACCCTACCACCCACGAAGTTCAGGCCAAGTTGAACATATGAGTAAATAGCTTAAGAGCATGATTGGCAAATTATGTACTGAAACCCATTTGAAATGGCCTGATGTTCTACCATTGGCATTATTCTATCTACACAGTAGACCAAGAGGAGAACGGCATATATCTGCTTATGAGAAGCTTTTTGGTCATCCTCCTATCCAAGCCAAAACTTTTTCCCCAGTTTGTATATCACTGGTGGGAGGTGATACTTGTGTTGCCTCCTATATACAGGAATTACAAATTAGGCTATGTGAACTACATGAGGCAGGAGTTGCTGTACAAACTTCTCCTTTAGATTTTTCCTTTCTTGATTTAAGTCTTGGAGACAACGTATGTATTAAGAATTTCAGCAGACCAGTAGGACCCAGCCCACTTGGGAGGGACTGTTTCAGGTATTATTGACAACTCCTACTGCTATTAAAATTGGAGAAAAAGAACCTTGCATTAATTGTTCCCATGTAAAGCCTGTACCACTTATAGGTAAAGACATTTCAAATAAAACTCAAACAGCTGCTAAAGAGCAAAGTAACTGAACAAAACCCAGAGGTAATACACAGTTCTAATTTGCAAATCCTACCACTCAATTGCAAGCCCTGGGATTCAAACTCCATAAGGTATAAGGAGATGGAAATTGTCTTTTTAGAGCCCTTGCAGACCAGTTAGAAGGTCATTCTAGAAACCATCTAAAACACAGACAAGAAACTACTAATTCTATGCTCAGTCATAAAAAAAAGACTTTGAGCCTTTTAGAGAGGATGATATTCCCTTTGAAAAATATGTTGCCAACTTAAAAAAAAGATGGTACCTATGGGGACAATGATGTGGTTTTAGCCTTTGCAAAACATAACCAACTGAATGTAATCATTCGCCAGTTGAATAACCACCCCCTGGAAAATTCGTGGTACAGACAAAGCCAATGCTAAAGAACTCCATATTTTCTACCATAAAGAACATTATGACAGCATTAGAAGAATCAATGATAATTTGGAAACCCCTGTCACTTTGGCATGCAGAGAATTGGGCAACCAGTTAAAAAATGTGATGTACCCCCAACTCTACAATATAAAATCTTACCTTTAACAAGTTTTTCGTTCTACAGGTAAAGTACTTCTCCACTAAGAGGACATGGCTCTGCTTTCTGGCCTACTTCAACTTCCCCCACCCCTTCCATTCCCCCTACTTAACCCTTGTTCCCTAAAGCCATCTTTCTTGTTTTTTGAAAGGCATTGAAAAGGCCTGGAATTCACCACATACTTAAGTTTCATCATGAAAACAAAAGAGTACTTAGCAAGTCTTTTCATTTTCTGTGGTTTTTTTTTTTTTGGTTTGTTTTTGTTTTTTGACTTTTGTTTCTTTTGCTTTCTTTTTAACTAAATTTTGTAAACTGAATGAATTTCAAAGACATTTTGAGCATATACTATTCAACTCTGATAACTTCAAAAATCTATTACCTTGACTGGACTTAGGGTAATGTAATCATTACAACTAAGGATATAGGTGGGGCCATTGGGCCTCAGAAACTGAACCTATCACAATTTTTTTTTGAAAAAACCATGGGTTTAATGAGTCTGTTTATGGGATTATGTTAAAAAAATAAAGGGTTATTGAACCCTATTGCTTAATTTGTAAAGCAATCAATGAACATACTGAGTCTTGCTGATTGAGGTTTTATTTATTTATTTAATTTTTCAATTAAAAAAATTTCTTTTTGATAAATTGATTATCACTTCAAGTATCTGTTATTGTCATATTAGATAGAGAATTCATGTACAAGATTATGTGGTTTACTTGCTCAAAGAAGATTATATAATAATGTTTAATATTATCAGCAATTTACATTCATTTATCATTTATATGTCATTGTGAATATGTATACTCTGAGTATGGTTTGGAATTATTGTATATATTACCAGTATATCCTAAGTTATACAGTGTAACATGTGTTTTTGTCATCATAATGTCTTTGTTGAAATTAATATGAGATTTATGAATTATGGAAACTTATCATTTCAGAGACTAATTGCTCTTACAATGAGTTTGATGGAGATGGTTCAACTCCACAATGAAGGCCCTGGAGGGAATACATGTACAACAGGAGGAGAGACAGGTACATGTAAGATGCTCTGATGGAAGCTGAGAGAACAGCCAAATACATTCAGAAAGTCCATAGTTTGCTTATGATAGTGACTTTGTAGACCGCAATTGCTGGACATAGTCCAGTTTCTTCCTCTCTCCCTCCAAAAATGGCCTGGTGTCATGGAAGCTCCAACACATGCACCTGGTTTAACTTAACCTGGTTTTTTTTTCCACTCAGTTGGATCACATGGTCAGAATCTATCCACCTGGGGCCTAGCACAATTACTGGATGTCTTGGAACCATGAGATGTGGTATGGTAACCTTTTCATAACATTTTCAGGTATCATCATGGACACATTACTAAATTTGGCCTTGATCCAGACAAATGATGGTAAGAAGTATTATAGATTGCATAACTGCCTCAATTCTGTATTGCATATGGGTATAAGTATCCTCCAAAGGGGTGGGGGGATGTAATATGCTGTATCTATCAAGTTTAAATATAAGTTCTATTTTGAAGAACTCCCACTGTTTAATTTGATCATTGACAATGATATACTAAGGATTAGTGAAAATCCAGCAGTTCAACAGCTAAAGAAGTAAAAGAGTCCAGAGACAACCAGAGTCCAGACCAGAAGTCCACTTTCCCTGATGACATCTCAACACTCAAAGAAGACAAGATTTCAAAGACTTAAAATAAACATTTTTGTTTTTTTCCTTCTGTTATTATATACACCGTCTGTAATATGTATTCTCTGCAGAGGCCCTCCCTCTGTAGGCATTGTCAAAGTGCGAGTCCATGAGGGACAGCCACTCTGGACAAAATTTCCCCTTTCTCCCTTTCCCATAATGTTATTAACATATTGTTTATTAGCATAGGGTATTATATTCTCTTAATTTTACTGTTTCATCAAGAAAACACTCCGTGTTCCTCAAAGAAATAAAGGGGGAAATGTGATAAAATAGTGGAATTTGGCAGATGAACAGGGGTCCCATCTGAATGATCTAGCACTGTTTGGGAAAACAGCTAGGGATGATTAAATATGGGCCACACCTGGCCTGCCCTGAGTGACATATTCCACTGATGTCAGCAGGGGAACCATTCTCAGACATCCAGCTTGAAGGACCTCCCTTTTGGGGGAGGGAAAGTAAAAGTAGAAAAGGGAATGCTCATTGAGGGGAGCTGGTCTTTTCCTGTTAGTGAGCTTCTGGGAGCAGACTGCTGAGAGGCTGCACAGCTGTTTCCTATTGAAACTATGCACCCCAGGTGGTGAGTTAATAAAAACAGGCCCAGCTGTTTGAATTGTCTGAGCTGGAAGCAAGTTTGGGAATTATGTTGGTCTTTGGTAGAGCCAGAGAGCTTATCCATTTTTTTCTCTTTCCCTATTCCCTTGTCATTGGCTTAATTAATTTCACCTTTGCTGTGTATTTTATTCCCATTAATAAAACCTGATTTGTTTGTGGAAAAGAGGCTGTTAAATGCCTTTCTTATTGGCCTGGGAGAAATAACTAAAAAGGCAATTCAGAAGGGAGGAAATTTTGGACCTAGAGGTCCCTCATCATCTTCTGAACCCCAATATTATGGTGAGCCACCCAATTAACTCTCCCCATATTAAATTTGGCCCCTACAGGTGTGTTGACATACTTGGAGGGATTATTCACCAAAAATGCAAGTGACAGAGAGCACTGTAAACAAGAAAACAAGTTATCTGAATGACGATGGGCAAAGGCATGATTTTATCAATACATTTTTTTGTTTTGTTTTAGTGAGGCAATTGGAGTAAAGTGACTTGCCCAAGGTCACACAGCTAGTAAGTGCCAAGTGTCTGAGGGCAGATTTGAACTCAGGTCCTCCTGACTGCAAGGCCAATGCTCTATCCACTGCGCCACCTAGCTGTCCCCAAAGGCATGATTTTATCAGGTAGGTGGTCCAGCCAAATCTAAAGTTTCATCTCTGCCCACAGGTCCTCAGCTTTTTAAAATGAAAAATAAAGTTCTTTTGTAGCTTTGAAAATAACCAACATAGAGTTTGAATTGCTCTAAGTGCAAAGTACAGCTCGGGGCTTTCCAACTCTAGGTTTTTAGCAAGATAGTATCAAGTCAGGAGCTGAGCTTAGTTAAACTGGACAAGAATAGAAACCATCATGTGGACACCTCCCCAAGATCCAGCAGGCCCCTCTGTATCTGGGAAGGAATTGGGATGTCAAAATGTGATCATATCTCTTCCAGTATATCAGAATTTGAGATTTTCCTTACAAAAGGTGGTCAGGTTTAAGAGATTTTTTATTTCTAAGAAATCATACCAAGTTGAAATTGGAAAGTACCCCCAGATAGATATAAAATATGACTTCACTGAAGGAATTATTGCTAAGGAAATTGCAGGTGCTCACCAGGCATGATAAGGTCTCTGTTCTGTGTGGTAGCCTATATCTTTGTTACAATACAGTCTTTTTTAATAAGCCTTTAAATGTCTCATGCAACAACAATTATCTGAAAGTAAATATTACTTGAAAATAAATCATTCTGAAGAAAAACTGAAAAAGGCAATACACAATTAGCATTTAAAACTTAATGGATAATGCAGTTAAGGTTACAATAACACAAAATTTCCATGGCAACCCATTTTGAAATGGTTGGAATCAATGGACATCTGTGTCCATTTTGATTAGTTAAAAGCCTTTAACTATTGTCGGTCACTCCATGCAATTTCATTGTTCTGACGAGGGTTATTTCCAAAATACTTTGAATTCAAAGGGAGTGTTCATTAGCCATATTGCTGACTGAGCAAATTAGGTGTTGCTTTGGAAGGCTTTGGGGATGGCTGGGCTCCTGAACTAATTGAATTAAGCTCTTGAACCAGCACCTGACCCAAAAGAAACTGAAAATATAGGATATATCTTTAACTACTGGGTATTCCTTTGCAATACCATTAACCACTAATACCTTCTTAAGAATGGTATCTTAAAAAATTAGACTATATTGAGAATGATTTATAGAATCCAGGCTACAAAGACTCACAAGAACCCTCAACAAAAATGGGATCAAATTGTATTTACTATATGTCCACATTTAAGAAACCCCTTTAAATATCTTCAAAGCAAACAATCACACACTACTTAAAAGTTTCAAAGTCAAAGAATTCCCTAGAGGGAAGTGAAATATATTACTTGGGTTCAGAAATTTGAAATACTTACTGGATTCCTCTGTGAGGGCCCTTCAAAAAGTGACAGAAATAACATTATGGCATATCCAAATTTTTTTAAATAAAGTATTTTATTTATTTTTTTCCTGTTACATGTAAAGATAGTTCTCAACTTTTGTTTATACAAGCTTTCCAATTTCAGATTTTTCTCCCTCCCTCCCTTCCCTCCCCCTCCCCTAGACTGATATAGGTAATCTGATATAGGTTTTATATATGAGGAATGAGGAAAAACCTCAAAATAGAAAAACAACAGAACCAAACACAAAAGAAATAGTATGGTTCATTCAACATCTATACTCCATAGTTCGTTTTTTTTCTTTCCTGGATTTGGAGATCCTCCTCCATCTTGAGTTCCCTGGAACCCTTCTGTGCCATTGCATTGGTGAGAAGAATATAGTCCATCATAGTAGGTCAACACACAATGTTGATGATACTGTGTACAATGTTCTTCTGGTTCTGCTCATCTCACTCATCATCAGTCTATGCAAGACCCTCCAGGTTTCTCTGAACTCCTCCTGTTTATCATTCCTTACAGCACAATAGTATTCCATTACATTCATATACCACAACTTGTCCAGCCATTCCCCAATTGATGGGCATCCCCTCAACTTCCAATTCCTTGCCACAACATAAAGAGCAGCTATAAATATTTTTGTACATCTGGGTCCTTCTCCCCCCTCCATGATCTCTTTGGGGAAAAGACCCAAAAGTGGTATTGCTGGGTAAAAGGGTAAGCACAGCTTCACAGCCCTTTGTGCACAATTCCAAATTGCTCTCCAGAATGGTTCATATCCAAAATTTTAATCATTTGATTTACATTGACATGTTTTCCTTTCTATTTCACAGAAAATATGGAAAATGCTGGCGTCTACCATGGTAATAACTCTGAGGAATTTATTAAAATTCCATTCATATTTGTAGATTTCATAACAAATACAGCCACTAGAGCAGTTTTGTGATTCAATGATATGTTAGTGATATTCTAATAAATGCAAGAAAAATCTTGAGAAAGTTTTGAAGTTGATAGACTTGTAGGAAATCCGCTGGCAAATGAATATTTCATTCCAGTGACTCTCCAACTGTTGAATCCTTAACAAGAACCCTCCATTCAATGGAACAACCAAAGGGTACCCTAGTCTCAAAGTAGTAGAGTTCATTCTAGCAGATGAAGTAAATCTTATTGTTGCACAATGCTATATCCAAACTGGTGGACAAAACAACTAAATCAGAGTTTCTAGTTTTGCCTTTCTATTTCCATAATGAATGATGTAAAAGATTACTCTGAATACTTATGTTTTGCTTTAGTATGGATCGAGTAGATATCAGTAGATTAGCCAGAAAATAAAATGTTGCTTATAACACTCTATAAGAAAAATGGAAGATTTTTCAGTAATTTTTTAGTCATTCCCAACACTCTGTGACTCCATTTGGGTTTTGCTTGGGAAAAATAGTGGAGAAGTTTACTATTTCATTCTTGAGCTCATTTCACAGGAGAGGAAACTGAAGCAAATAGGGTTAAGTGACTTGCCCAGGTTCACACAGCTAGTAAGTCTCTGAATCCAGATTTGAACTCAGGAAGTTGAAAATTGAGAGGCGATTTTTCTGTTGTTTTCTTTTCATAAAAAAGAAAAAAGTGCTGCATCAGTGAAAGGGCTTTGATGTATGGGAATTACTCCACTCATGCATACAATCAACAACTCTTTAGAAACCTAATGGCTCAGGAAAATGCCTGACTTTTTAAGTATTATCAATGATTTGAAATTTCATATTTGCAATCTTTATTTTTGTAGATAAACATGAGGTGTATGGCAAAACCCATGGGAAGGATGAGGTAAATAAGGAAAAATATGAATTCACTGAGGGAATTAATTATTTCTCAAAAAGGTGCAGATCACCAGGAATGGTAAGTTCTATGTTACGCTACATCTTCATTAGATTTAATTTGGAATACAGTCATTTTAACAAATTTATAACTATCTCATGCAAAAAAAATATATTGGAAAGAAAATATCACTTGAAAAGAAATAATTCTGAAGAGAAACACAAAAGGCAATATGTAAAGGGGCAGCTAGGTGGTGCAGTGGATAAAGCATCTGCCCTGGATTCAGGAGGAACTGAGTTCAAATCCAACCTCAGACACTTGGCACTTAATAACTGTGTGACCTTAGGCAAGTTACTTAACCCTCATTGTCCCACAACAAAGGCAATTTGCAATTGGAATTTCAAACTGACAAGACAATGCAATTAAGGTGACAATAGCACAAAACTTCCTTGGCAATCCATTTTTAAATGGGGTGAATCAATGGGCACCTATTTACATTTTGATCATTAAAAATGCTTTAACTATTGTCAATCACTCCATGCAATCTCATTGTTCTAGAGAAGGTTGTTTCCAAAATCCTTTGAATTCAAAGGGAGTGTTCAATAGCCATATTGCTAATTGAGCAAATTGGGTGTTGCCACAGAAGGTTTAGGAGATGATTGGGGTTGAATTAAGCTCCTGAACCAGCACATGACTCAAACAGAAACTAAACCAATATGATATATTGTATATATTGACATATATTGAATATAATGACAAAGAATTATATAATAATGAACAAAGATTTAAATAATCCAGACTATAGGGACTCACAAGATGACAACCTTGAAAAAAATGGAATCAAACCATAGTAACTCTATGTCAATATTTAAGAAACATATTTAAATGCCTTCAAAGAAAAGAAAAACAAGCTTGCTCATGTATTCACAAAACTGAAAAAAGAAGTATTTTTCCTATGTAAACTCTATATTGGAAGGAGAACTTCAGTTTTCTGCTTCTAAATGGGTGAGGGAATTGATTTTCCATCAACTCACTTGGGCTCAATGAAAATTTCTGGATTGTCCCTCTTTTACTCATTTTAGGTCCTTCTTTGCTTCACTCAGGCTTGGGATTTAAGCACAAGGCACTCTTTCAAATGGTATAAAAGGATCTAGCCCAATCCCATTCCACAAAGAATGTGTAGAAACTATTTGCAGTTTGAGGTGGTTCCTCCCATTATAATGATAAATCGTTTTATGTGAGGGATCAATGTCATTTTGCCATGATAAAACAATCCTGCTGCCAGGATGGTTTGTGGAAATAGTATATTCATTCCAATGCAACAGATTCCATGAAAGGGAAGGACTTGTCCAGCATGGAAACAGGAAGACAGTTGCCTGTCAGGAAAACAAACAAACAAAAAAAGATACCATCTAAGCTTGAATTGATATTGAAACCTCACACATGAAGAAATATCTTCTACCAATGAAGATTCAGTGTCTTCCCTTTCCCTCAAATTTATGTTTTAAAAAAAGATAGCAAATACTCAGAAAGGTTAAGTATGATTCATAGTGTTTAAGAAAGAAAGCAGACTGGGTAGAGGCACATCCTAAATCAAAGGGCCATCTTCTCTACTAATCCCTGGGTAACTTCTGAGTGAATCTTTTAACATTTATAGACTTGGAGTTACTCCTAAGTATAATTGGGCAGTCTGTCAGACTGAATGACCACTTTATTTCTGACCTCTCTTCCTTCTCTACTATCTTATTCTTTTTTTAATTTAGAATTTTTCCCCCAATTCCACATAAAAACAAATTTAACATCCATTTGTAAAACTTTGTGCTCCAAATTCTCTTTTCTTTCCTCCCCCACCCTTAAGAAGGCAAACTATTCAATATATTAGACATGTGTAATCATGTAAAACATTTCCATATTCGTCAGTTTGTGAAAGAAAACAGGCAAAAAAACTAAAAGAAATTATGCTTCACTGTATTCAGACACCATCATTTTTTTCTCTGGAGATGGATCACATTTTTCATCATGAGTCCTTCAGAGCGGTCTTGGATTATTGTATTGCTGAGAATAGCAAAGTCATTCACAGCTGATCATCTTATAATATTGCTGATACCTTGTATATAGTACATTTTACTTTGCATTAGCTCATCTAAGTCTTTCCAGGTTTTTCTGAGAGCATCCTGCTCATCATTTCTTATAGCACAGTAGAGTTCGGTCATAATCATGTCCCACGATTTGTTTAGCCATTCCCCAATTGTTGGGCATCCCCTCAATTTCCAATTTTCTGCACCAGAAAAGATCTGCCCTAAATATTTTTTGTACATATAGATCCTTTCACTTTTTGGGTTTTATCTGTTTTTGGATACCATCCAGTAGTGGTATTACTAGGTCAAAGAGTATGCATGGTTTTATAGTCCTTGGGCCATAGTTCCAAATTGCTCTATAGAATGTTTGAATCAGTCTACAAGTCCAGCAACAGTGCATTAATGTCTCATCTCCCACATACCTCCAACAACATTTGTCATTTTCTTCTGCTATCCTGTTATCCAATCCAATAGGTATGAGGTAGTACGCCAGAATAGTTTTGACTTGCATCTTTCTAATCAATAGTAAGAGCATTTTTAGATGGCTATAGATAGCTTTATTTCATCTGAAAACTGTTCATGTCTTTTGATCTTTTATCAATTGGGGAATGGCTCTTATTTTAATAAATTTTACTCAGTTCTCTACATGTCTGTGAAATGAGGCCTTTATCAGATAAACTTACTTCAAATAATTTTCAGTCACTATTGCTAATTGTATTTCCCTCCATCTTATTCCTTGTCCATGTCATTTATTCTATTCTTTATCTCTTTTCACCTGGTCCTTCTTCAAAAGTGTTTTGCTTCTGACAGCCCGCTTCCCCAATCTGCCCTCACTTCTATCACACACACCCCTCTCTCACTTTCCTGCAGGGTAAGATAGATTTCTATATCCAGTTGAATATGTTATTCCCTCTTTGAGCCAATTCTGATGAGAGTAAGGTTCACTCCCTCCCTTGACAGCTTCAGATCCGGGGGCGCTGCTTGAGCAGGGTCGGCGCTGCTACAGGTAAGATGTTAAAGAAAAGACACAGAGACATAGGATGGGATTGGAAGGACTTCATGCGCTCTGATGGAGGCAGAAGGGGAAGTTTATTGGGACAGCATATATATATATATATATATATATATATATGTATGTATGTATGTATGTATATGTATATATGTATATGTGTGTATATATATGTATGTATGTATATGTATATATGTATGTATGTATGTATGTATATGTATATATGTGTGTGTGTATATATATATATATATATATATATATATATATATATATATATATATATATATATATATATATATATATATATATATATATATATATATATATATATATATTCTTGGGGCAGGCAAAGGAATGTCTTTGTGAAGCTCATGCCAAAAAAAGTAAGGAAGTGGGCTCGTACCAGGAGATTTCTTTCTGCACATGGGTCATGTAGACCTTGGGCCATGTCAACCTAATATATGATGAGAAACATGCTTTTGTCCTAAATCTTCCTCAGTTCCCATGCAAATGCATCTGCATCTGGAAAGGATCATTATGGTCTACAAATCTTTTATCAAGGGTTAACAATGGGTCAGCGCATATTTTCTTGGAAGGGTGAGGTCTGTCCTCGAGCTTTGCTCAAACAGTAAAAGGGGAGCTTGGTTAACCCCTAACACTCCCTGGCATCTCCCACATATTCCCATTCCAGCTCTTCCTTTCTCCCAGTGCATTGCCCTCTCACCCATTAATTTAATGTTTCTAAAGATATCCCTTCATATTCAATTTATACCTGTGCCTTCTGTCTAAATATATTCCATAAAGCTGCCCTGATAATGAGAAAGTTCTTTTGTGTTATAAGCATCATCTTCCACTGTAGGAATGTAAAAAGTTTAGCCTTTTAATGTCCCTTATTATTTCTTTTTCCTGTTTACCTTTTTATGCTTCTCTTGAGTCTCATACTTGAAAGTTAAATTTTCTATTTAGTTCAACTGGTTTTTTTATCAATAATACCTGAAAATCCTCTCATTGAATTCCCATTTTTTCCCCTGAAGGATCATACTCACTTTTTAAAAAAATTAATAAAGTATTTTATTTTTTCCCATTACATGTAAAGATAGTTTTCAACTTTTGTTTATACAAGCTTTACAATTTCAGATTTTTCTTCCTCCTTCCCCTCCCTCCCCCCTCCCTTAGACAGCAGGTAATCTGATATAGGTTATATATATATATGTATACACACACACACACACATATACATACATATGTATATACATATATATACACATATATACATCTATACACATAATAACATTAATCCTATTTCTGCATTAGTCATTTTATAAGAGAAAAAATCAGAGCAATGATGAAAAACCTCAAAATAGAAAAAAACAACAGCACCAATACCAAAAGAAATAGTATGGTTCATTCAGCATCTATACTCCGCAGTTCTTTTTTTTTTTTTTCCTGGATTTGGAGATCCTCTTCCATCACGAGTTCCCTGGAACTCTTCTGTACCATTGCATTGGTGAGAAGAATATAGTCCATCACAGTAGATCAACACTCAATGTTGATGATACTGTTTACAATGTTCTTCTGGTTCTGCTCATGGATCATACTCACTTTTGCTGGGTAGGTGATTCTTGGTTGTAATCCCAATTCCTTTGTCCTCTGGAATATCATTTTCCAAGCCCTCAGATCTTTAATGTAGAAGCTGCTTGATCTTGTGTTATCCTGATTGTGGCTCCACGAGACTTGAATTGTTTCATTCTGGCTGTTTGCAGTATTTTATCCTTGACCTGGGTGCTCTGGAATTTGGCTATAATATTCCTGGGATTTTTCATTTTGGGATCTCTTTCCCGAGGTGATCAGTGGATTCTTTCATTTTCTATTTTACTTTCTGGTTCTAGAATATCAAAGTAATTTTCCTTAACAATCTCTTAGAAGATGATGTCTAGGTTGTTTTTTTGATCATGGCTTTCAGGTAGTCCAAAAATTATCAGATTATTGTTTTTCCAAGTAGATATTTCACATTGCCTTCTATTTTTAAATTCTTTTGGTTTTCCTTTATTGTTTCTTGATTTCTCATCAAGTCATTAGCTTCCATTAGCTCAATCCTAATTTTTAAGGAATTATTTTGTTCAGGCAGCTTTTGTACTTCCTTTTCCATTTTGCCAATTTGGCTTTTCAAGGCATTCTTTTCCTTACTGGCTTTAAAATTTTTAAATTTTTTAAATTTTTTTTTTTTTTGTGCAGGGCAATGAGGGTTAAGTGACTTGTCCAAAGTCACACAGCTCATAAGTGTTAAGTGTCTGAGGCTGGATTTGAACTCATGTCCTCCTGCATCCAGGGCAGGGGCTTTATCCACTCTGCCCCCTAGCTGCCCCCCAGTCTTTTTCAAAAGGTGTTATTTTCTTCAGCATTTTTTGGTTTCTCCTTTCCGAAGCGGTTAACTTTTTTTTCACGATTTCCTGGCATCACTCTCATTTCTCTTTCCATTTTTTCCTCTTACTTTATTTTCAAAGTCCTTTTTGAGCACTTCTATGGTCTGAGACCTATTCATATTTTTCTTGGAAGCTTTGGATGTAGGAGCTTTGACTTTGTTATCTTCTTCTGAGAGTGTATTTTGATCTTCCCTTGTCACCATGGGGAGGAGGGCTCACTGTCCCAAGCTTCAGGGAGTTTGAGCTGCTGTTCTCTAAGATACTTCTAGCAACCTGTAACTCCTTAGTTCTTCCAAGGTTGTATGATTTAAGGAGAGGTATGTTCACCATTCTCCTGGCCTGTGCTTTGGTTTGCAAGCAACCACAGACTTACTTTTCTGCCCTGGAATTATGTTTGTTTGTTTGTTTGTTTTGGGGGTGGGTGTTGCAGGACAATGAAGATTAAGTGACTTTCCCAGGATCACACAACTAGTAAGTGTCATGTGTCTGAGGCCAGATTTGAACTCAGGTCCTCCTGAATCCAGGGCTGGTGTTTTATTCACTGTGCCACCTAGCTCCCCCCTGCAAAACAACGGTCATGTCTCAGTGCTAGCAAAGAGACCCCTGTAATCTACTTATGGGCAGTTGTTCGACCCCATTACAATCTGTGGCTGAGTTCCAGAAACAGTTGTCACTACTGATTCAGAAGCTCCCTAGGCCTACTCCTGGTTTGCTGGGCCTGGGGCTACCTCAGCCTGTGCTAGACTGCTCTCCATTCTCATCTCAGCACAATTGACCTTTCCTGCCTACCTCCTGAATTGTCTTTGGCTGAAAAAGTATTTCACCCTGTCTTTTTCTGGGTTCTGTTGCTCCAGGAATTGTCTTATGGCATTATTTGAAAGTATTTGCAGAGGTTTGAAGGAGATGTCAGACAAGTCACTGCCTCCCCTCTACCATCTTATTCTTATACAAGGTCTCAAAATCCACAGCTTTTCTCTTATGGCCTTGTGGGACCTTAGAGCAGAAATAACCCTTTTCATTGATTCTCATGCTTTCTTCTATGGCAGCTAGTCCTCCAACATTTCTCCCTACTATTCTCATTCCTTTGGATTTCCAAAAATCCCAATTAGATTTATCAATATCCATATGCTATCATTGAATGTTTCAAAGGGAAGAAATGACTACAGATGGAAGTTAAGCAGATGATTTAGGTTAACAAATTTTAAAAAATTCTTGGAGTCCTACAGACCAACTGTTACAGAATTAACAGGATTCTTTTGAATAGGACTTTCTTGATGTTATAGAGAATAATAATGAAAAACTTGCTCTTCCCAAATAACATTTTGTCATATTAATAATTTTAAAAATTGAATCTGCATTGCACTGTTTAACTTTTCTATTCCAGTGGTGCCAATGATGGTAGTAACTCAACAACATTAGGAAAAACAGAGATCTATGAGGATAATTTTTCAGGTGAGTTTATTAAAATTATATTCATATTAGCTGGTGTCATAGCATATATTATCATTGGAACCATGTTGAGATTAACCATGTTATAGTGAAAATCTTACAACTTGAGAAAGTTTTAAAGGTGAGAAAATTTGAGGAAATCTGCTCATAAGTGAATCTCTAAGCACAGTGAGTCTCCAACTTATGAATATTCAACTACAAGTCTCCATTCACTAAAACATGCAAAGGTCACCCTAGTGTCACAGCAGTTCATCTCTGTTCAGCTTTCGAAGTAAGACTTGCTTCTCTGTAGTCATTTATCCAAACCAGTGGTGAAATTTATCAGCATCAGAGTTTCTGTTTTCAACCTTTCCATTTCCTTGGCAAATGATGTCTAAGCCTACTTTGAATACTTCTGTTCTGCGACACTATGGCTTAAGTAGACATTAGTAGATTAGCCAGAAATGGCATAGTTTCCTTTTTTATCTCTTTTAATTAGATTTTTACTTTTGCTTTGTCTGAGATCATGATTTCTGCCCCTACTTTCCTTGCTTAAGCTAAAGCATAATAGATTCTGCTCCAGTCACTGGGTGTATCTCTTTGCTTCAAATGTGTTTCTTCTTCTTCTTCTTTTTTTTTTGCAGGGCAATGAGGGTTAAGTTACTTGCCCAGGGTCATGCAGCTAGTAAGTGTCAAAAGTCTGAGGCCAGATCTGAACTCAGGTCCTCCTGAATCCAGCACTGGTATTTTATCTACTGCAGCGCCTAGCTGCCCCCAAATGTGTTTCTTCTAAACAACATATTGTAGGATTCTGGTTTTTAATCCATTCTTCTATCTTCTACTCTTATAGTTATGATAACTGCGTATTCTCCTCCATGTTATTTTTTTCACTTTTTTATTCTCCCCTCTCTTTAACCCCACTCTTTCCTTCCTCATAAGTAGTTTAAAAAAATTATTTACTTAATTATTTAGAATTTCCCCCATTAAATGTAAAAAACCCCCAATTTTTTCACACTCATTTTTAAAAACTTTGTGTTCCAAATTTTCTTCCTCCCTCCCTCCTTACCCCTCCCTAAAAATCAAGCAATTCAATATATGTTATACATGTGTCGTCATGGTTGTGAAAGAAAACAGACAAAATAACTTTAGAAAGAGTAACTAAGAAATAAAATTGTACTTCAGTCTGTATTCAGATATCATCAGTTCTTTCTCTGTTGATGTTTTGCATTTCTCATACATATTTCTGATAGCATCCTGCTTATCATTTCTTTCACAATTACTATCGCTAACTTTATTACCCTCCATCCTATTCCCTCCCCTTGATATTAACTCTATTTTCGGTCTTCTTTCACCCTATCCCTCCTCAAAAGTGTTTTGCTTTTAATTGCCCCCTCCCCCAATCTGCCCATCCTTCCTTCTCCTCTTCCCCCTACGCCCTTCCCCTCAGGGAAAAATAGATTAGTATACCCACTTGAGTGTTTATGTTATTCACTCTTTGAGTCAATTTTGATTAGAATAAGGCTCACTCACTCCTCCACTCCTTCCCTATCTTCCCCTCCAATCCATAAGCTTTTTCTTGTTTCTTTTATGTGAGCTAATTTACCACCTTCCACCTCTCCCTTTCCCTGTCTTCCATTGCATTCCTCTTGCCCCTTAACTTTATTTTAAATATGTCATCAAGGGTCAGCTAGGTGACACAGTGTACAAAGTGCCATCCCTGGACCTAGGAGGCCCAGAGCCCAATCTGGCCCCAGACATAAGCAACCCCACCCTGCCTACCCCACAAATGACAAAGTTAAGCAAAAATTAAATGCTTCACAGAATTCATCTCTTCATATTCAATTCACATCTGTTCCCTCTGTCTAAGTATATCCTTTCAGCTGCCCTAATACTGAGAAAGTTCTTATGAGCTAGAAATATTATCTTCCCACATAGGAATGTAAACATTTTAATCTTTTAATATCCATTGTGGTTTCTTTTTCCTGTTTACCTTTTTATGCTTCTCTAGGGTCTTGTATTTGAAAGTCAAATTTTCTATTGAGTTCAGGTTTTTTCATTACGAATGCCTGAAAGTCCTCGTCCTCTTTTTCATTGAAGATTCATTTTTTCCTCTGAAAGATGATACTCAGTTTTGCTGGGTAGGGGATTTTTGGTTGTAATCCTAATTCCTCTGCCCTCCAGAATATTATATTCTATGCCCTCTGGTCCTTTAATGTAGAAGCTACTAGATCTTGTGTTATCCTTACTGTAGCTCCATAGTATTTGACTTCCTTTTTTCTATCTGCTTGTAAGATTTTCTCCTTGACCTGGGGTCTCTGAAATTTGGCTATATTATTCCTGGGAATTTCCCTTTCAGGATATTTTTCAGGAGGTGATCAGTGGAATCTTTTACTTTCTATTTTACCTTCTGCTTCTACAATATCAGGGCAATTTTACCTCACAATTTCTTGGAAGATGATGTCTAAGTTCTGTTTTTGGTCATGGCTTTCAGGTAGTCGAATAATTTTCAAGTTATCTCTCCAGGATCTATTTTCCTGGTCAGCTTTTTTCCAAGGAGATATTTCATATTGCCCTCTTTTTAAAAAAAATTAATTTGAATTTCCTGTATCGTGTCTTGAGTTCTCATAAAGTCATTAGCTTCTATTTGCTCTATCCTAATTCTTAAGGAATGATTTTCTTCAGAAAGCTTCTGTGCCTCCTCTTCCATTTGGCTGATTTGGATTTTTAAGCTATTGACTTTTTTTCATGACCATCCTGCATCACTCTCATTTCTCTTTCCATTTTTTCCTCTACCTCTCTAACATCCCTCTACCTCTCTTACTTTATCTTCAAAGTCCTTTTTGAGTGCCTCTATGGCCTGAGACCAATTCATTTTTCTTTTTCTTTCTTTCTTTCCTTCCTTCTTTCTTTCTTTCTTTTTTTTTTTTTTGCAGGGCAATGAGGGTTAAGTGACTTGCCCTGGTCACACTGCTAGTAAGTGTCAAGTGTCTGAGGCTGGATTTGAACTCAGGTCTTCCTGAATCCAAGGCCAGTGCTCTATCCATTGTACCCCCTACCTGTTCCCAATTCATATTTTTCTTTGAAGCTTTGGATATAGGAACTTTGACTTTGTTATTATCTTCTTCTGAGGGTGTATTTTGATCTACCTTGTCACCAAAGAAACTTTCTCTGTCTGCTGCTTTCTCTGCTCATCTTTCTGGCCTATATTTTGGGCTTTTAATTCCTTCTTACAGTGGAGGCCTGCTTCCAGGATGCACTATCCCAAGCTACAGGGGGTCCCCAGTGCTACAGCTTAAGGAGAGGCTCCTTCTCAGCCTGCCTGGCCTGTAAGTAACCATGGGCCCACTTACTCTTTAACCAGGACGCAGAAATCACATTGAAATCTGGTTATCTGTGGTCAGAAACTTGGTGTGCCTGTACCACTCCCCCACTGGACCACTGCCACTCAAGTCTGCTTACTGATTCAGAATATGGGTGCTCTGCCTTAGTTCCAGCAGAGATTGTAACTATCTCCCCCTGGCTAACCACTGGACCTGTCACTGGTCCGTGACCCGAGTTTCAGAAGTAGCTGCTAATGCTGATGGTTATGAGCTTCTGGAGATGTGGCCTGCCTAGGGCTGGATCTGTGCTGCTTGCTGTGCTTCTCTCTCAGTCTGGTTCCACAGACCTTCCCTGTTGCCCTTTTAATAAGTCTTTGGCTGGAAAATGGTCTCCCTCTGTTCTTTTGTGTGTTCTACTGCTCCAAGAATTGTCTTATGGCATTATTTTGAAGGTATGTGGACAGTTTGTGTCAGAAACACCAAGGGTATGGCCTTTCCTCTGCCATCTTGGCTCTGCCCCCCTCCCCCTTGCTCTTTTCATATGGTTGACTAGTTAGATAAAGAAGAGAGTGGGGGAACTGTGTCTGCCTCCTTCATTGTCCCAGGCCAGGAGAGAGAGTCTCCTCACAAGTGTTTTGCTTCTGATCACGACCTTTTGCCATACACCCTCCCTTTTATCAATCCCTTTTTTCTCTTATACCCATTCCAATTTACTTCCTCATAGAGTAAGAGTACATGAAACTAAATTTCCATGTTATTCCCTCTTTGAGTCACTTTTGATGAGAGTAAGGTTTAAGCTATGCCCACCACCCACACCCCAATCTTCAGAGAGTGGTACTTTCTCCCTGGGAACATTGTAACTGCACTCCACTGGACTTCAGTTTTCTCATCACTATAATGAGAGGGTCAGACTTGATGGCCTCTTCCTTATCTCTTCTCCAGCTCTACAATAGTACCACCATTCTGTCCATTTCTGTAAAAATGAAGTTCTTCCTCACACCGACAGACTGATACCTGAAATCAGAAACAACCCTTTAAATTCTTCTCTCCCCTTTTGATGTGAAATAGTACTTTTTAGGCTATCTCTTTACTAGGAACTACTTTACCTTATTTGAAATGATGAGTTTGGTCAATACTGACAAAAGACTGATTTCTCCAGTAACAAGGACAACTCCCATGGCAGGTTAGACATATGTTCAGAAAAGGAAATAGATTTTACAGATATATAGCCTGTCTTGGATTCCTCTTCCAGAGACCATCTATATGGAAAGAATTATGATGAACAATCCTTTTCCAAAGTTGCAGATTTGCTTATTCGTTATTTTAAAACCAGGATTTCATTTTAAATATATTTACTCCCTATTCTAGGAAGTTCAAGCTATGCCTGTGTCAAGATAATGGGACTCAGGGGTTCACCTGGAGATTGATCTGGGCTGATTGAGTTGGGGAAGAGCGACTGACTGTGGTACTAGATTATAAACACATCTGGCTGGTACTTAAGGGTGCTTAAGAAAGTAATTGTTCTCAGAAGGTAACAACTTTAAACTTTGACCACCTTTGGGCCCAGTGAACCAATCAGCATGAAGAACCTCCCATTTCTGGGAGGGGAACAGGAAAGAGGAAGCAGAGGCTTTCAGAGAGCTCAGCTTCTTTGGCTGCTAGAGATCGGCATGGTGGCAGTTGACTTCAGAAGTGGGAGCTTAGGAAGTTTAGGATCGCCAGGTTATAGGAAATCTGATCTCAATCTTTCTCTTTTTTTTTTACTATCTTTCAATAAACCCTTAAAAACCTAAACTCATTTATCAGTGATTATAGTCAGTTTCCCCCCCAAACTGGGGGAACAGATTAGAACCCACATTTAGAAATTTAGCTTACGGGGCAGCTAGGTGGCGCAGTGGATAGAGCACCGGCCCTGGACTCAGGAGTACCTGAGTTCAAATCCGGCCCCAGACACTTAACACTTACTAGCTGTGTGACCCTGGGCAAGTCACTTAACCCCAATTGCCTCACTAAAAAAAAAAAAAAAAAAAGAAATTTAGCTTACACATGCCCAATACCAGAACTTCTAGAAGACCCTATGCTTATTATGAATGGTGAGTTTCTTGACTTTTTTTTTTTGTTCTTGCTGATTTCATTCTTCATGGACTTATTGGAGTAACCTTGAGATTAAAACCAGTTTTAGTGCAATAGATTCTTTATCGATAGCAGCCTAACTGAGAGAATGACTTCAAAATGAAATTTCAAAATTTGTAAAAGAATACCAAATCATGGTTAGTCACCAACGTAGGAATATTAAACAAGCCCAATCCATGCTTTGGAACCTTCAAAGGACACTCTAGTCCCCCACCAGAAAAGACCTTCACTGCAGGTGACACAAGAGTTGCTGCTATACTTTCTTTTCTAACTTTGTGCCACCAAAAGTAGGGGTTTGGTAATTCATGGTGGTCAAATACACCTACAGCAAAGCTACCATTTTTACTTTTCCCTTACTGTTAAGGCACTTTGGTGCTTCTGTTCAGCTACTATATGCATTAACTAGGCTTTTGTAGTTTGCTCTACGAAAATGCTATTCAGAGCATTCTATGAGTAAAGCTATGCCTTTATTCATCTTTCCTTCCTTAGTTCTCCCAGCAGAGTTGTTATCTTATGTTTACTGAACTGATTTTCATTAAACAGGAAAAGAAAACCCTGAGATACACAATGGTGATAGAGAAAATTTTAACTTTCTACCCTTTTTTTACTTTGGGAATTACCTGTAATTGACTTTTTGGTCATGAGAATTGATAAGCTGTCACATTGGGGACGTAAAGACGGGTTGTGGAAACCTCTGGTAATAATCATAGCAAACATTGGTGGAAAATTTTAAGGTATGTCAAGAGCTTTACATAAGTTATCTTCCTCTATTCTCACAACAACTCTGGTATGATCCTATTCTTACTCTGATTTTATAGATGTGGAAAGGGCCTCAGAGAGGTCAAAAGACTTGCCCATAATCATAAAGCTAGTTAAGTGTCTAAGGCTGGATTTGAATTTAGCCATTCCTAACTCTAACTTCAGTGCTCTGTACACTTGGGATCTCTGAAAGAATACTTTTATTTGGTTGATTTTAGGTAAATATCATTTGAGATCCATAATTGCTGGTATGTTGTTGGACTTGCATGAACTGATGATAAGTGAGATGAGCAGAACCAGAAGAACATTATACACAGTATCATCAACATTATGTGTTGATCATCTGTGATAGACTAGATTTTTCTCACCAATCGAAAGGAACAAGAAAGTTCCAAAGGACTCATGATGGAAAAGGCTCTCCAAATCCAGAAAAAAAGGAACTGTGGAATATGGATGCTGATCAGACCATACTATTTCTTTTGCTTTTGGTGCTGTTGGTTTTCTGATTTGAGGTTTTTCCTTTGTGCTCTGATCCTTCTCATATAACATAACTAATACAGAAATATGTTTAATGTTATTATGTATATATAACCTTTATCAGATTGTCTGCTGTCTAGGGGAGCGGGGCAGGGAGGGTAGGGAGGGAGAAAAATTTGAAATTGGAAATCTTATCTAAACAAATGTTGAAAATTATTTCTACATGTAACTGGAAAATAATAAAAATAATTTTATTTAAAAAAAGAAGTCTGAGGGTTGAAGGACTAGAGGTCACAGTGTAGATGAAAATCAAAGTTTGGTATTGGAAGTCAGAGGAGAAAGAGGAGGAAAGCCAATTGACTGTGATCAGATAAGGGAATCTTAGAGTTCATGAACATGGCAGTGGTACATTTGTCGATGATGACAAGATCAAGGGTATGACCACCTTTGTGTGTGGCTGAGGTGGGGTAGAGAAGTGGGTCATGGGAAATGAGTATGTTGAGGAGAACTGGGAGGTTAGGGCATTTGAGGGAGTATGTTGAAAATCCCCTAGTAGGAGAGCAGGAGTTTGCAGGAAGAAAGGGTGTGAGCCAGGCAGCAAACTTACTGAGGAAAGAAAGGAAATGTCCTGGTAATCAACAGACAAGAGCTATTAGAATTTGGATTGGATGACAGGTATGGACTGAGGGAAGCTCAAACCCAGAGAGGTTAGTGAATCACACTGGCAGAGAGCAAGCCTAGAGATGGGAACCATGAGTATTCCTTCACCCCCAACTGGACAAGGAACCAGGAGTCAGGTGTGGGGAAGGGAAGAGTAAATGTCGAGCCCCTTCTAAAAGGGGGGATCCCTAAGCAGTGTCATCAGCAGGGATTTAGGCAGGGCTCAGTGAGAGGCAAAAGACAGAAGGAGTGGGAAAAGAAAAGATTTAAGATTAAAATCAAATTTCTAACCTGTGGAAGAGATCTTCCCAAGAACCCAAATGAAAGGATGGTTAGCTTCAGAATTGGGGAATGGGGATTGGGTGTAGGGACAGGAGTGCTTCTTTGAGGCTGATGAGAAGAAGAGAGGTCAGACAGGGTGACAGAGAGCAAGCTTGCACTCCTGACAACAGTGAGAGTTCAGGTTCACTCTGATAGGGATAACATGACCAGTGGGAGTTGGTGAAAAATGGAAAATGTCAAGAGATTTTTTGGTGTCCCTAGTGTTATGACATCAGGGTAGTCCTTCAAACTTCAGGCAGTTGAGGTGAGGGAGCAAGATTTTGGAGCAGAAGTAGAGTTATTTTCCTTCCTCCAAGTCCAGAGACTAGACCTGAGACTTGAAGGAATGGCTCCCTCTCCCTTCACCTCAGGGGTGGGAGACACTTTGTGATGGAACAGCACTCCTCCTCTTTGCAAAGAAGTCTGGAGAGCAGACTAGCACATTCTTCACTAAATGATAAAGAAATCTGTTTAAAAATCAGAATTTTCAGCAAGAAACCCAGCCAATAACCCATAAGGTGGTTTGACATACCTGGAAGGATTACTAAAAAGCCAAGTGACAGGGTCTCTGAGGAGCAATTCCCATTGAAATTATACATTCTCATTCCTATAATATGAGAAGGCAAGAAGGATGGCTTCTGGGGGCAGCTAGGTGGCTCAGTGGATAAAGCACTGGCCTTGGATTCAGGAGGACCTGAGTTCAAATCTGGCCTCAGACACTTGACTCTTAGTAGCTGTGTGACCTTGGGCAAGTCACTTAACACCAATTGCCCTGACAAAAAAACAAAACAAAAACAAAGCAAAACAAAACAAAACAAACCACAAAAAAAAAAAAAAAAAAAGAAAAATGGCTTCTGAGAAAGAACAGAGGTAGGGCTTGATGAAACTCCATGGTCAGAATGGCATTTCTTAGCAATCAGGCCTTGTGTCCTAGTGAGATGGGAAAAAAGTTCTCTTTAGGAAAGGATTTTACTCCTCTGGAAATATTCATCCCTTCAACAGTTATGGAATAGTACAAAGGGATTTCTAGGCCATAGGATACTAACAGGGCTGTGATCATCCTTTTTTGCCCATTCCCTGATTATAAAAGACAATGAAGTACAAATCTTTCATCCAAATTCAAGTTAACATGATTTCACTTCCTAAGTGATCATGGGCATTTTAACATAATTTTGTCATTAACTTTCTGAAGGAAATGTTACAATCCACCAGCTGAAATAGGAACAAACCAAAGAGACCTGTTGTCTCCAGTTGGGTGATTTCAAAAGTGTGCAAAATGCCTTCCAAAGGGAACTGGAATCAGTTTCCCTTTAGATAAAGGGACACTAAAAATAGCAGAGGTTTGGAATGACAATGTATTCCTGGATTCCTCCTGCTCAGGTCTTTTCGGATTTTCACAGTTCTCCCTACCATTTTTTCATACCCTTCCTTC
The DNA here is from genome assembly GCF_019393635.1 of Dromiciops gliroides. Taxonomy (NCBI): domain Eukaryota; kingdom Metazoa; phylum Chordata; class Mammalia; order Microbiotheria; family Microbiotheriidae; genus Dromiciops; species Dromiciops gliroides. Next base: position 227,319,445 of record NC_057863.1, on the reverse strand, counting down.
TTTTCACAGCATCCTCATCTCTGCCTCACTCTCTGGCTCTGCCATGGAACTCTTCTGCCTATCCCTACTTCATTCTGCCTTTCAGCACTCCTTTTTCCAAGTGGCATTTACCTGGGAATCATTATTTTGTTCTTTCTCTTTCCTACCCTCACAATTTGTCTCGAATTCCATGCCTTTCCTCTGGCTCCTAGGGGCAGTCTCACACATGCATAGAGGAGATGGTTCTGAATTTATAACTGATGGCAAAATGAGGCCAAGGAGACACAGACTGACTTTTAACTCCCAGGCTAAAATCCCACACATTTTAGGCACGTGTCTTCAGGGAGGACTAGCACTTCTGGTGTGAGGGCTTGCTGGGGCCTTTTCAGGGCTTCTCATCCATCTTTGGTGTCCATTTCTCACCAAAGGCTGCCCTGTGGTTCCAAGGAGTTGAAGCATGGACAGCAGCCACAGCCCAGTAAAACCTTCTGAGCAGAGGGACTAAATCAGGTTGAGGGTAAGTAACCAGCAGGCCTCAAACCCAATGGTGAGTTGGGGGATGTCTATCCCAAGCATCTGAAGACATTCCCCAGGGAATGGGGGCATGAGAACCAATTGTTGCAGCAGACATAAAGTCAGCTAAGGTGGGAAGCCTGGAACACTTAGAACTGGGTCAGCCATCCAAGACAGCACTGCCACCCAGGCCATGGCCAGTCTTGACTTTCACAGGGCTTAGCTGACCCTGGAAGAGAGAGTGAGTCTGACTACTGGACTCAGCTCTGCCTCTGTTAAATCCAATTCATGCAGAAGTGCACTGGGCACTGCCCAGTGATGGCTCTGGTCCAATTCCAGAAGAGAGACATCAGGTGTTGGGAAGATGGGTCCTCATGCCATAGGATGCCAGGCACCAGTGAACCTGGACTTTTTTTCATCCTGAGTGTCATTGATCACATGGAAAACAGCCAAAGCCTTATCATGCCTCTCTCTCTATCTTTAGGCCCATTGACCACAAAGGTATCCCCGCATGAGCCAACAAGACCCCCTTCGCTCTCCAAACCTTTCTCTCCATTGGTACCTAGCCTGGGCTTGGTGCCCTCCCCCTCCCCCACTTCCTATGTAGCCCCAAGGCCTTTCAGGTTCAGGGACAAGGGGGACCTCAGGCACAGAGGTCCCACAACCACCTGGATGTCCCTTTTCCACACTGAGGCCAATAGTGGGTGCTCCTTGCTGCCCCTCGGGTTGCTGGGCAGGAACAAGATGCCTTGCCTCTCCGGGCAGAGTTCAGAAGGCTCTGGGATGGCCTGGCCTCATGCCCTGGCCTGGCTCCTCCAAACTGAATATGTATGTGAGAGGGGATGGGCCTTGGAGAACAGGGACCTCTCAGGTGAGCCTTGGAGAGAGGGAGCTCTAGAGCCCCATTGTCACTGGACCTTTGGGGGCAGGGCATCCAGGGCCACTGGCCAATGAGTGGGAAGGCTTACTGGAGGGCGGGGCCTGCTGAAGTGTGAGTAAGGCCTCCTGGCCCACCTGCTCCTGCTGCTCCTGCTGTGGGCCTGAGAACCTGGTGCCCAAAGTCCGGGCCTGGCCCTGTGCTCCTGGTTGGGCACATGCATAGCCTGCATTTTGTGCTGAAGGCCTAGGAGATGAGCAGGTGCATCAGGGTGCCCCACCGCCCCCATCTTCCCCCCCAGGCCTTGACCCTGGCAGAGCAGACCCCATGTGCCTTGCCCTAAGACTGGGCTTCCTGACCCACACCTCGAACCCCCAGAGGCACAGGCACGGGTCGGCCCGCCTGGGATTGGAGCCATTTTCACCCCAAGTAGGATCAGTTCCCAGGGATGGGGGCATGCAATTGGCCATAGCATATTAGGACACTCCAATTTATTTGGGATGTAGAGAAACTTATAGGAAACTGTCATGTTTTCCCACATAAGCCCATCCTTGCCGTCAAGAAAGATTTAGTGTTTTGCTTTGAAACAATGTTCTAATGTAAAGCCTCTGTTTCTCAGAAAGAAACAGAGAGGATTTTGGATTCAAGGGTCACTTGGAAGAAGATAGATCATAGGGGTGGCCCTAGAGTGACCCTTTTAATTTCTCTCCTGAGTGCACCAATGATTCCAGGCTGGAAAGCAGGAAACAAATGAGAGAAAAATAAATTATTAAGCAAAAGCCTTATGCCAATGAAAAGAGATAGCAAGGACATTTTCCCCATCTTGAAGCTGGACAATTGTGATGGGTCACCTAAACCAGGCTTTCTGCAGTGAGCAGTACTCCCAACAGCCAATGCCCAGTCTTGCTTACATCACAAAGGAAATGTTTCCCTTCATTTCCAAGGTAACAGAAGGGGGCTCAGTTAGTTCTCCACTGGAGAGCACTGGGTGAAGGCGGTTGGCGGTTGGTGCTTCAAGTGCTTCGTGTGTTAGCTTGGGGAAAGAGATATTTCCTCCAAGTTTTCTTCCAGTACTCTGTCTGGAATTTTAGGTAGGTGCTGATTTCACTCATTAGCCACTGACTCCCTAGATTTCTTCAACTCAGGAATTGTGGAATCAAAACCAAGATCCTTGCCCTCCTAAGCCCTACCTTAATCCTGACTTCCCTGATACTATTTGAGGATACCACCATCCTCCTACTCCCCCATTAACAACTGAGGTGTCTTCTTCAACATCTCCTTCTTCCTTACCTCTCCTATCCATCAGGTGCCAACCAAATAGCTGTGGATTTTTACCACCCCAAAATCGGTACTTTCTGTCTGGTGTTTCTTTTCCCTTCTCCATTGTCACAACCTAGGTACAGGCCTTCATCACCTCGACCCTGGACTACCACAGTTGCCTGCTGAATAGTCTACCTGTCACCCATCTCTCCTTCCTCCTCTACTCCCCTTGAATCAAAGTCACCTTATTCAAGTGTAGATCCCCTCAAGTCTAGTCTAGCCCCCTACTCACTCAGCCCAATTGGCTTCCTAGTACCACCAGGAAAATGTTTGTACACATCATTTTGGTTTTCAGGACCCTAGATAATCTCATTCCCATGAAGACACCACCCAAGCTTTTTGGTACAAAAAGGGAAAATTTCACAATTTCATTAGAGAGTTCTCCACTTCCTCTATGGGTACTGTTAGCTAGCTGTTGTGGTTCATGGTAGCAATTGAAGTAAAAAATAATCAAATAGTATGCAAAACATCATAAATTCAAAGCAACTATTGAGGTAGAAACCACTTTAACATACCATGTGTACTGCTGTTACCTGGACCAGGTTTTTTTTTTTTTTTGGTTCTTTATAATAAATTGTTCCTCATAATACCATTTCAGGAAGAATTCCTTCAGAATAGAAACAGAATACCATCCAACTAAAATCTCACTATCTTCATGATATTGAAAACCTAGAACAGTGCTTAGAATCTGAGACAGTTTTCTTAATCAAAGAAGACTATTTGTCTGTTTTTTACTTTTAAGCAAGTGTGTTTTTTCACAAACCTAGACGAAAGTGTCTATCTCCATTTCTTTTGTTCCCTTGGGTTTGTCCCAGAAAAGATTTTCTGAAGTTCCTCAAGAACCGGACATTCTGGAGTATGTGGTTGGGGGAAAGGACTGAAACTGAACTCTGGGTCCCCCCAACAAATTCATTATTAATTATTATTTTTTCACATTGGCATATTAAGCAAAGGGCAAAGTAACTTTTAGTGGAAATTTAATATAGTATATTGTTTCACAAAGTGAAAATTAGTTTTGGAGTCAAATGGCCTTCTTCTCTAACCATCACTAGTCCTTCCCAAGGTGATAAAGAATAATTATAAAGCATGACCTTGCCCCCAATACTATTATTGAATATTTACACAATTGAAATGTGGGGTTACATATGAAGGATTTTTCTTCTTGTGAGTTTATTAAAATTATTTTCCTAGTTGCAGATTTCATGATATATGGTATCAGTGCCATTTTCTAGTGACACACATTCTATCCAATATTAGCCTAATACATAAAATGGACCAGGTTTCTATGCCAGTTATTAGACAGATAGCAACCTTTACATAAGGTGGTTGGTGCAACTTTGATTCTATTCCAGAATAGTGAATATTCCAGAATAGTGAGTACCCTCACTTCCCTGCAGTCCTGATAGGTGTTGTGAATCCAAAGAGTTCTCCTTTAGGGATTAGTTATCTACCCAAATGAGTCTAGGCCTACAAGAGCCCAAACTGGTGAATAAGGAATAGCCTGAGAACAAGTGATGCACCTCCTTGGCTGGCATTTTTTTTGATTGCTTTTGCTGAGCATCATTCTGACACCATTGAGTTGGGGTTAGGCTATTTGAATTCTTGCTGAACAATTAGTCTTTGCATTGCTCAAATCCAGCTTTCACTGGAGAGGGAGGGGACAAAGATTGTCTTGACATAGTTCATGGATAGTTAGCCTTGAGAAGAAGGCTGGACGTGCGAGGGTTCAGCCACCTTATCTTGTAGGAGAATGCCAGATCTAGGTGGCAGCTATCTCTTGCAAATATCATTAGGCTATTTTTGTGTTTCACTCACTCAATTATTCTTACTTCTAGAGTTAACGAAAACCCATAAGAAGAAAAGAAATATGTGTTCCATATTCCGGTAAGATTTTTGTGAATTGATAACAAAAGTGTACTAATCAAAACCATTTTTCCCTACTTGCTTTTGACTCTTTGATACTTGTAGAACCATATCAATTTGGCTCTTTGTTGTACAGTCCTCTTAGTCACAGACGATTACTCTTAGGTGTCTGTGTTGTTCTCATATAATCCATTCAATAGAGGAAAGACTATTAGATGAGAAATCTGAGAGTGGATCTGGGTCCAGATCCTATCTCAGACACTTCTCACTATGACTATAACATTAGTCAATTCGTTTAACCTCTCTAGTCCTCCCTTTCCTTATCAGGAGTAAAGAGAGGGTAGGACTAGATGATATCCAAGGTCCTTTCCTGTCCTAAAGCTCATATTCCACTAGCTTTTCAAGTTACAGAGGAGGGTCTTTTGGTCATGCACAGAAAAAAATTGACAAGACACACTGAAAAGGGCCTATTGAAAAAAAAACAAACAGGCAAATATTTAAGACTTTCCTTTGGAAAAGAGGATAAATCTTCTATGAATGTGATAAAAATTTTTGCTATTCACAGACACACAGAATATTCACATTCATGTATACATATTACATAAACATATTCACCTACTCAATATACATGCACATATAGAACCATACACATGTTACATACATATAGGAAGACATTTCTATATATGCCAATAGAAACAAATACATATTTATAAAACTACAAATATATGTATTCACACATAGACCCATGCAAGTTCATACACACTCATTTACACAAATATATACATTCAAAACAACATGCACAGAAAATCACACATATTCACACCAGCCAACATACTTATACACACATTCACACACACAAACACACACCACACACCCTGTTACCATATAACTTTTAAAATCTAATTTTCCTTACTTAAGGCTATTACAGTTCGTATATGTAATGTCTATACATAATTTGATTATATTATCCATGGAACACTATACATAAAATTGCATGAAATAAAATAAAAATTTTTTGTTACCTTGAATTTCAGATTTTTCTCATTGATATCTAGAAATCAAAGAAGAGTGATGCCACTTTTAACAGATGCTAAAAGGTATTTTCATCTTTATTTATAGTATGTTACTGTCATTTGAAGCATTTATTCTCACTCATAGCCACTAGAGTATCTAATAGGTTGTGCTGGTGGAAAAATAGCCCATTCTAGCCATAACCACATCCAATCTATGAGTAGAATGAATTTATAGACAAATTGTATAGACGTAGCAGGAGGCATCTAGATTCAAATACACGACATTTTCACATACCATAAAAACACAGTATGGGAAATCTGACTGACCCAATCAGGACAACTGAGTGATTTTCCTGCACCTGTTGTGTACAGGAGAGTATGTGTAGAAGAGAAGGTTCAGGTTTGGCAGGGACCAATAGGAGAGGAATCAATAAAGGGATAAGGGATTTGACAAGAAGACAGTGGTAATGAGTAAAAGTAAATGAGAGGAAGGATAGGGTAAAAAGAGAGGCCAAGAAAATACAGTGAGCAAAAATGATGATGGAGGGAAATACACAAATAATAATTGTAACTTTGAATGTGAATGTGGTGAACTCTCCTATAAATTGGAAAAGGGTAGCAGAATGGATTAAAAATCAGAATCCAACAAGATGCTGCTTATAAGAAACACATTTAAAAATGACAGGTACACACAGAGTTAAAACAAAAGGGGTACAGAAGAATGAATTAGGAAAAAAACAAAGTAGGCAGCAACCATGATCTCAGACAAAATCAACAATAAAATGGATTTAATTGAAAGAGATTAACAGGGGGCAGCTAGGTAGCACAGTGAATAAAGCACTGACCTTGGATTCAGGAGGACCTGAGTTCAAATCCGGCCTCAGACACTTAGCACTTACTAGCTGTGTGACCCTGGGCAAGTCACTTAGGAAACTACATTATGATAAAAGGTACCATGGATAAGGAAGCAAAATCAATGCTAATCCTGTGTGCACTGAAGGCTATGGCATCTATTTTTTTTAATGAATTAGGGTTGGAAATAGATAGTAGTACTATAATAGTGAGGGACTTGAATCTTCTCCTCTCAGAAGCAGATAAATCTAACAACAACAAAAAAGAAATAAGAAAGAAGTTCAGGAAGTGACTAGAATTTTAGATACACTAGATATCTTAGATACCTGGAGAGAATTGAATAGGAATGAAAAAGAATACCCCTTTACCTTAGGAGTATATGATACCTTTCCAAAGATTGACCATATATTAGGGCACAAAAATTTTTACGCAAAAGCAGAAAAGTGGAAATAGTAAATGATTCCTTTTCCAACCACAGTGCAACAGAAATTGTATTTTTTAAAGGGCCCATGGAAATATGGGGAAAAATAAGTGGAGATTAAACAACCTTATCTTAAGTAATCTGGGGCTTAAAGAACAAATCCCAGAAACAAACACTAATTTCATAAAAGAAAATGAAAACAATGAAACTAGACATTTAAACTTGTGGGATACAACAAAAGCAGCAATCCAAGGAAACTGTATATTTCTAAGTGCTTATATCAAGAAAATAGAGAAAGTGCAAAGCAATGAATTGGGTATGCAGTTTTAAAAAATATGGGCAAAACCAAATTTAAAATAAATGGGAAATGAATAAAATTAAGGGTAAGAAAATCAGTGAATTAATAAATAAAACAAGAGTTGTTATTATGAAAGAAACCTTATATGAAAGAGAAAGCTTAATATGAATTTTTTTAAAAAGAGAAGAAAACTCAATTACCAGAATCAAAAATGAAAAGAGTGACTATACCACTAAAGATATTGAAATGAAAGCAATATAAGGTGTTATTTCACCCAACTGCATGCTAATAAATTGAACAACTTCACTGAAATGGACAAATATTTACAAAAAGTCAAACTGCCTAGATTAGCAGAAGGGGAAATTGAACAGTCCATAAATAAATGTCCTAAGAATAAAAGCACTGGTAGCAGATGGATTTAGAAGTGAATTCTATCATACATTTAAAGAACAACTAATTTCAATATTAAATGAATTCTTTGCAACAATAGGCAAATAAAGGAGTCCTACCAAACATCTTTTATGAAACAAATATAGCACTGATGCCTAAAGCAGGGAGAGTAAAAACAGAGAAAGAAAATTATAGACCAATTTTATTAATGAGTATGGATGCAACAATCCCCCATAAAATATTAGCTAATGATTACAACAATATATTGCAAAGGTTATCCATTTTTACCAAGTAGGATTCATACTACAAATGCAGGGATGGTTTAACAAGAAGAAAACTATTGACATTATTGATTATTTCCATAATAAAAGTAACAAAAATCACAGGATTAACAATCTAGTGCAACACTCATTTCTATTAAAGAACTTGAAAGTTTATGTAGATATGGGCTTTTCCTTAAATTGATCAAAAAGTATTTACCTAAAACCATCAACAATCATTATTTGTAATGGGGATAACCTAGAAGCCTTTCTGATAAGATCATATGTGAGACAAGGATGCCCCCTCTCACCAACATTATTATTCAATATATATTGGAAATCCTAAGATTTGCCGTTAGAGAATAAAAGAAAGAGAAGGAATCAGACTAGGGAATAAGGTAATAAAATGACCTCTTTTTGCAGATATGTCAAGGTACTTGTTCAACCCGAAAGACTCCACTAAAACATTCATTTAAATAATGAGTCATTTCAAAAAACCAGCAAGATATAAAGTAAACCCACATAAATCATTAATTTTAAAAATTAAAAAAATTTTAAAAAGTAAAATAAAGTTTAAAACTGTACACAGCAATAGAGACAGCATCAGTTCTTTCTCTGGAAATGAATAGCATTTTTCATCATCAATCCTTCAGAGCTGTCTTGGATCATTGAGTATGTGAGGATAGAGCTAAGTCATTCACTGGTGATCATCTTACTACAGTGCTGTTATTTTGTACCCAAGACATTTTATTTTGCACCAGTTTATGCAAATCCTGGTTTTTCTGAGAGCATCCTGCTCATCATTTTTTATACCACAATGATGTTCCATCACAATCACATCCCATACTTTGGTCAGCCCTTCCCCAATTCATGGGCATCCCCTCAATTTCCAATTCTTTGCCAACAGAAAAGAGCTGCTATAGATATCTTTGGACATATAGGTCTCTTACCTTTTTGGTTTTTATCTCATTTTAGATACAGACCTAGTAGTGGTATAGCGCAGTTTTATAGCCCTTGGGGCATAGTTCCAAATTGCTATACAGAATGGCTGAAACAGTTCGCAACTCCACCAACAGTGCATTAATGTCTAAATTGTCCCACATACCTGCCATCATCTCTCATTTTCCTTTTCTGTCCTATTAGCCAATCCAAGATGGATGAGCTAGTAACTCAGAATTGGTTTAGTTTGCATTTCTCCCATCAATACTGTCTTAGTGCCCTTTTTTCATATGGCTGTAGCTAACTTTGATGACTTCATCTGAAATCTCCATATATTTTCATCATTTATTCATTGGGAAATGGATCTGATTTCCAGAAATTTTACTCTGTTTCCTCTTTGTGAGAAAGGAGGCCCTTTTCAGAGAAATTTCCTTCAAATTTTTTTCGCACTTGTGATTGGTAACTGCATTTCCCTCCATCCTATTCCCCCTCTGTTTATGCTATTCCTTCTCTCTCCTTTCACCCTGTCCCTCCTCAAAAGTGTTTTGCTTCTGACTGATACCTCCCTCATTCACCCCTCCCCTCCACACTCCTGCCCCATCTTTTATACGCTTCCCCTCCTGCTTTCCTTTAGTGTAAGATAGATTTCTATAGCCAAATGAGTGTATGCTATTGTGACGGCCAAAATTTGATATACTGAGTGGTATTTGAATGACTCGCCTTCATACTGGGGGTCCCAGAAATATGGGGGACCTTTAAGGTTTAACCCTTCCCTCTGAAGAGCCCTTTTTACATATTTCTCCCAGTCCAATAAGAAAGGAGCCTCTAAGCTTTAGTTCACAAAAGGATCATATTTTATTACTTGGAAATTAATTAAACAATCAAAGGTAAAACTAATAAAATATCAAAGATAAGTAAATAGGAAAATAGAAATACAGATAGATATTCTTAACTCTAAACTTAGCCTATGCAATCCCAGACCATTCCCAATTAAGCTAGTTCAGAGGAATTTAGGGTTTTCTGTAAGTAACTCACCCAAGCCTGACCAGTCAGTCTAAAGTTACTCGTGTGCAGCCAATTCAAGGGCGCCAATCGAAAGACCGAGTGCCAGCTTGCGTACCAGAAGTAGCCCACCCTCCTTCCAGGAGCGTTCAATCTCCCCTCCCCACAAAGGGGCGGTCCTTCAAAAAGCTGCCTTCCTATCCTCGGGGTGGACCAGGTATGGCCACTCCCAAATCAGTTAGCTAAAATTGGGGAATATTAATCTTTACCACAAAAAAATTTACCACACTATTCTCTCTTTGAGACAATCTTGATGAGAGTAAGGTTCACTCACTGCCCCCAGAACTTTCCCCATCTTCCCCTCCACTCTAAATGCTTTTGCTTGCCTCTTTTATTTAAGGTAACTTGCCTCATTCTATCTGTCCCTTTCCCTATCTCCCAGTGCATTCTTCTCTCAACTCTTAATTGTATTTTTAATATCGTTAATATCACATTCAATTTACATCTGTGCTTTCTGTCTATATATCCTCCTTCTAACTGCTCTAATAATGAGAACATTCTTAGGAATTACAAGGATCAGCTTCCCCATGTAGAACTGTAAACAGTTCAACATTTTTAAGACCTTTATGATTTCTCTTTTCTGTTTGCCTTTTTAGGCTTCTCTTGAATCTCTCATTTGAAAGTCAAATTTCCTCTTTAGTTCTGGTCTTTTCATCAAGAGTCCTTGAAAGTCCTCTATTTCATTGAATACCCATTTTCCCCACTGAAGGCTTAGACACAGTTTTCCTGGGCAGGTGATTTTGGGTTGTAATCCTAGCTCCTTTGCCCACTAGCATATCATATTACAAGGCCTCTGAGAGTTTAATGCAGAAGCTGCTAAATCTTGGGTTATCCTGACTGTGGCCCCAAGAGACTGGAATTGTTTCTGGCTGCTTGCAAAATTTCCTTCTTGTCCTGGGACCTCTAGAATTTGGCTAGAATATTCTTGGCAGTTTTCATTTGAGGATCTCTCTCAGGAGGTGACTGGTAGATTCTGTCAATTTCTACTTTTACCCTCTGGGTCTAGAAGATCAGGGGAGGTTTCTTTGATAATTTCTTTCTTTGGTTGTTTTTTTTTTTTTTTTTGGTGAGGCAACTGGGGTTAAGTGACTTGCCTAGAGTCACACAGCTAGTGTCAAGTGTCTGAGGCCAGATTTGAACTCAGGTCCTCCTGAATCCAGGGCAGGTGCTCTCTCCACGTCCCCACCTAGCTGCCCCAGTAACTTCTTGAAAGATGAAGTCTAGGCTCCCTTTTATGATCATGGCTTTCAGGCAGTGCAATAATTGTAAAATGACCTCTCTTGGATTGATTTCCTTGGTCATTTGTTTTTCCCATGAGACATTTCATATTGTCTTCAATTATTTTCAGTCTTTTGATTTGATTTTATGGTATATTGAGTTGTCATTAAGTCATTAGCTTGCATTGACTGTGTTCTAATTTTTAAGGAGTTATTTGCTTCATTGAGCTTTTGTACCTCATTTTCCATTTGGCTAACCCTACCTTTGAAGGCATTTTTTCTATTCACTGAATTTTTGTGCCACCTTTTCCATTTGGCCAGTGCTTCTTTTCAAAGCATTTTTCTTCGCCTTGGCTTTTTTTCTTCCTGGTTTTCTTGTATCACTCTCATTTCTCTTCACATTTTATCCCCTCTCTTTCTTACTCAAAGTCCTTTCTGAGCCCTTCCACGGCCTGAGGCCAATTCATATTGTTCTTGGAGGCTTTGGATTAAGGAACTTTGACTTTGCTATGTGGTTCTGAGTGTGTGTTTTGATCTTCCTTGTCACCATAGTAATTCTTGAATCAGATTTAAATAAATGAAGAAATAATAATTGTTCCTGGGAAGACAGGGTGCTATTCAATAAATACTGCTTTTGGTAAAATTAATCTATATATTCAATGACATCCCATACTACCAAAAACTACCTTAATGAGCAAAAAAAGTCATAATAAAATTCACCCAAAAAACCAAAAAGTCCAAAATATCAAAGGAACTAATGGAAAAATGTAAATAAAAAAGGTCTAACAGCCTCAAAGCATGAATTTTGTTATAAGGCAGTAATTCTAAAAATTATTTGATCCTGTGTGAGTAAAACAAATATAGGATCCATGAAGCAGGGCAAACATACAATTTATGGCATCAAATGAAAATAGGAATAAACTAATGTTTGACAAGTGATAAGACTTCAGTTTGGGGGATAAGATCAGGCCAAGATCAGAAGGAAAAAAGAAAACTGGGGCAAAAATTGTATACACAGTTATTCAGGTAAAGGTCCCATATCTCAAATATCTTAAGAACTTTATCAAATCGATAAGAAGGTGCATCATTCCCCAACTGAAAATGGCCCAAGGATATGAACAAGGACTTTTTCCAGAAAGAATTCAACACAATCTATACATATATGAAAATATGCCCTAAATCATTATTGATTAGAGAAATGCAAATTAAAGCCTCCTTGAGATATAGTTTTTACCACCTATAACAGCAACCATAATGATAAAAAGGGAGAATTACCAATGTGGAAGGGGATGTGGAAAAATTGGGACCTTAATTTATTGCTGGTGAAGCTGTGTGCTAATCCAACCATTTTGGACAGTGATTTTAAATTATGCCCAAAGAGTTGCTAAACTGCCTACAGCCTTTGATCAACCCAAACCACTCTTAGGTCTGTTTGCCAAGGTGATTAAGGAAAAAGCAAAAGAAGCTTGGCGTTCTAACATGTGTTATCTTCGTGGTAGCAAAGATCTGCCAATTGTGGTTATGCTCTTCAATTGAGGAATGGCTACACACAAAATTGTGCTACATGCACATAAAAGAATATTCCTTTGCTAAAGAAATGAGGAGCTCAATGATTTTAGAAAAGCATGGAGAGCCCTGCATGGCAGAATGAAGAGTGAAATGAGCAGAACCAAGAGAACATTGTATACAGTAACAGCAGTATAATTTTAAGAACAACTTTGAGCAACCAAGTCATTACAAATACCCAGATTAACCCCAAGGTTCCTATGAAGGAAGATTAAAATGAAAGAATGTGCATAAACATGTGCATGTTTTTGTGTCCAAGGGTAGCCATCTTTAGGTTTGGGGCAAGGAGGGTCAGTGAGGGGAAAAAAAAAAAGAAAGTTACTTGGTTATTTGAAAGGAATAGCAATTTGAACATAATGGATCTACAAGTTTAGGTGCAATCCTGGTTTTCTATTCGACTTTGTTTTCAAAATGCTTGCTTCATTTCTGAACTTCAAAATAAAATTAATTTGGAAAACAAAAGAGACATCTGAGAAAGCTTCAGATTTTACAAATAATTTTTGGAGTGATATAGACTGATTTTCCCATAATCAAATGGATTCCTTTGCAACATCCCTCCTGGAGGTGAAAGAGAATAATTATGAAAATAATGCTTTGACTCATATTTATGACCTACTCACAATCTTTAAATTGCAATTAAGTTGAAAAGTATTACCTTTATATTCTAGTGGCACCAATGATGGGACTATCCCAGGGAATAAAGAAACCACTGAGATCGACCATGATAATGACTCATGTGAGTTTTTCAAAATGTTTTCATCTTTTTAGACTTCATGATATATAGTCATTCAAGCAGTTTTAGGGTTCAATTAAATTTCAATTAAACTCTTACAAATATTCACATACCTTAGAGAAAGTTTTGAAGTTGACGAACTGTCAGAAATTGTCAGGAACTCCCCATGGAAACACATCATCCCTAATCACAGTGTTTCCACCTTAATGAATATTGGTCAAGAAATATCCATTCACTGAAACATTTACATTTCAAGACTACTCTTTTCTCATATCAGCTGTGCCCATTCCTAATGGCTGAAGTTAGACTTGCTTCAGCACCATCCTTGTTGCAGCTCCTTTTTTCAAACTTCTATTTCCACATCTAATGATTTTCAAGACAACTCTGAATATTTATATTCCAGTTCACTACTGATTAAGAAGACCTACTAGAGTTGTCATAAAATTCTGTTAATTATAACACTACACAAGGAAAACAGGAGTAGCTTGTGAATGTCGGTATCCCAATTCATATTTGATGCTTTACTATGCCTAATGATGTGGATGATTGAATTCATTTTGACTCTGGGTTGCCTTGACAGGACCTTCAGAAGTTTTACATCTCAACCCTCATATAATGGACAAAAGACCTTTAATTCACTTTCTTTTATTCCAAATTTTTAGAAATTACAATTCTTTTTTTTTTAATGTTTTGGGTCTAGAAACCTCTTGTTCTCTCTAGTTCCTTCCCCTTTTAAATTTCAGTGTTGTTATGGTCTCCTGTATTCGCTTTGCAACCAGTTGCCTGACTCCCTTACTGCCTCTAGCTGAGAGATCCCAAATCTTCTGCTGTTTTCACAGCTCCCTCTATAGCCTACCACTGGTGCTACCAATGGGTGCACTTGAGGCCAGCTCTGACCACTCCTATCTATCTACTAAGTTCTTTGGATTGGAAAAATGCAACACCCCAATATTCTATTGAATCCGCCACTCCACAATTTGATTTCAGGTGTTGTTATAAAAGTGGGAGAATTTGACTAGGCTCCTCTTTCTACTCAGCCAGCCCCCTTGGCTTTTCTCTCCTTGACTTCCTATTCATAATCATTGACAAACAATTTTTGTTGGTATTACATTCCTATTGGCAAAAACGTGGCATTGTATCAGAGGAAGGAACTCCCATCATAGGACTTTCTTGAACTAATTTGTCCATACATCAACTCTTTAGAAAGCTATTGCTTTAGGAAATAGCCTGACATTTCTTAGTGCTCTAAATGATTTTGTAGTTCCTCTTTAAACTCCTTCTTTTTCTTTTTTTCTTTTCTTTTCTTTTCTTTTTTTTTTTGGTGAGGCAACTGGGGTTAAATGACTTGCCCTGAGTCACACATCTATTAAATGTTAAATGTCTGAGGTCGGATGTGAAATCAGGTCCTCCTGAATACAGGGCTGGTACTCTATCCACTGTGCCACCTAGCCACCCCTAAACTCTTTCTCATTATAGATGTACCTGAGTGTTCTCTTACCATGGAGGGTAACCTCCTAAATCAGGTGGTAAGGAAAGAGCAGATTGTGAGTCAAGAAGATGCACATCATTGCAATGCAAGGTGAGCTTGTACTTTACCCTATGTCTTCATTACAATTAGGGATGAATAGAGTAAAATTAAGAAGAATGGAGTGCATGTTGCTGCACAGAGGAAAATGCTATAGATTATCCCTGTTATTTGTTATTCCACTTTTAGAAGTCTGAAATAATGGGATCTCTCTACATATTAATCAGTTACAAGGTCCAGACTATTGTCATTCATATCCCTCCTCTCTCCAAAGTAGGGCTTGGACTTTATTTCTCCATTTGACTTGAGACTTAGTCACATAATTAATGAAGTTTTTCTTACTGCTGAAAGTGAATTGGGGTAGCTAGGTGGCGCAGTGATAGAGCACAGGCCCTGGAGTCAGGAGTACCTGGGTCAAATCCGGCCTCAGACACTTAACACTTACTAGCTGTGTGACCCTGGGCAAGTCACTTAACCCCAATTGCCTCACTAAAAAAAAAAAAAAAAGAAAAAAAAACTTAAAAAAAAAAAGAAAGTGAGTTGGTCAGACACAATTTTTCAGTTTCTTAAAAAAAATAATAGTTCTGTCATAAGAGAATTATACTTGATTCGAACTAAAAACAAACATGTTTGTTTGGGGGTTTCTTTGAACAGCAATAATACTTTATGGGCTATCTTTCCATTTTTTAACTTTTTAAATTTTTGAAAGTCCCAATTAATCTTGCTGAAACCCAAAAATTCTATACTTTCATCTATCATAAAAGCTCCAATGACATGCTAAATGAAGTGACTGGTTCTGAAAGTTAAACTAGTCTTTTAAAGAGGTGGTCTGACTTTCCACAACAAAATTGATTCATCTTACAAGGTCCCTCACCAATGTGGGAGAATTTTGTGGCATCCCCAAATTGCATCGTTTTGCTTTTGCTATTTTATAATGAGGATTTATATTTCACCATTTTTTATTCAAGGGAAGTTCCGGTGCACAGTGAAAGAGGTGGTAAGTTTTTACACTTTATTTTATATTTCATGATTTTATCATATATGCATCATTGGAGAAATGTTGAGATTCAACCCTATGAGTGAAATAGATTCTTAGCAATAGTAGCCTAATCTAGAAACAATAATTTGTAGCTATAATACCTAGCTATTCTTTGTCTGTGACTCAGGGATGTTCCACCAGACCAATCCATTCATTGGAACATTCAATACCCACCTTTGCTCCATACCAGTAGAATCTTTTGCTCAAGGGTTGTTGCCACAAGAGTTGTTGCTACACAGTCCTTTCCTACAAACTCCCATTTCATCACCAATTCCCCAAACCTAGCCACTTCCTTTTACATAGCTTACTTGGTGCCCAGTGGACACACTGAGTACTTCTGTGAAACTACAAAATGGATTGAGGAGACTTTTCTGGATTACTTATTGGATAAGATGAAGCAAGCAGAATGTTAGCTCTTTGAGGCCATGCCTCCTTGATCTTTGCTTATTGAGCACTTCTGGGAGCAGAGTTAATGTTTTCTTCATGTTGACTGAATAAATCTTCATTCAATGATGGAAATGCCTGGGTGGACAAGCAGAGGACAAAAGAGTTTTAAATTTTGGGCCGATTTCAAATGACTTATTACTCACTTGTGGAAACTTTCCACTCATTCATCTCATTGGCAACACATCAGAAAGCTGGGGCCTTTGAGAACTGACTGAAATGTGTATTAACCTTTCATGTGCTTTGTGTGTGACCATGTTTGAACTCTTTGTTTTTCTTGTTTATGTCCCCTCTTACAGATGTAGGTGAACAGTATATACCGCAAACTTTGGGGGTATATAAAAAGGAGGAAGAAGCCATGTACCTCCTTGGATGGTGAGCTTCCACTTTTGCCTATAACTTTATTAAAATTACCTTTGTGAGGAACTGTGGAACATGGATGCTGATTGGACCATATTATTTCTTTTGCTTTGGTGCTGTTGTTTTTCTTTTTTGAGGATTTTCCTTTTTGCTCTGATTCTTCTCTTATAACATGACTAATGCAGAAATATGTTCAATTGTATTATATATATGTGTGTATGTATATATATGTGTGTGTGCATATATATATATGTACACATATATATACATACACACACACAAAATATATATATATATATATATATATATATATATATATATATATATATAAAACCTATATCAGATTATCTGCTGTCTAGGGAAGAGAGGGGGTCATGGCAGGGAGAAAAATTTGAAATTGGAAATCTTATCTAAACAAATGTTGAAAACTAAAATTAATTAATTAATTAATAAAAAAAAGAATTACCTTTGTGGTGAAAAAGAAACACTGATTAGTTACCTTTAGAAAATGGAAAAAGTTCTAATTAAAAAATAATCTCCAGAAAATATAACTTTTAAATATTCTTTCCAAGTAATATGAAACAAGTAGCATTTGAAATTTGAATGGCTACTGCTGCAAAGATGGTGGGGAAATAGATCATCTGCACAATACTTTTATTGAAAAGCCTACTATACTCTGCATTTATTGATGTATTAACATGATCAGTCACTCCTTAGAACATGATTGTTCAGTATGGAACTGTTTCCATAGCCTGTACATTTCTTGAGAATATCTGAAAGCCCTGGAAGTGGCTTAAGTTAGTGGGTTATGATGTCACCTGGTAAGAAAGGCCTGTGAGAGTATTAGGGTTTAATTTTGCTCCTGATTCAGCACCCAATTGAAGAACGAACTGACCAGAGACAATACAACACAACCTGTAAGGTCTTACTATAAAACACCATCAACTGTGTGCTTTGGAGAAAGAGACACTTGTGAAATTCAAACTGTAGAAGACTATTCATATTGTTAAATCTGGAGAGACCCACAAGTTACCATACTCAACTAAAGTACTATCAAATTTTACTTGCTATATGTCCATATTCAGGAAATACTTCTGTGTTCCTGCAAAGAAAGTAAACCCTCTCTGAGACTGCCTTATTTCAGTTTCAAAACTGGGAAAAGAAAAAATTATATATGCACATATAAACCACTCTAATTCTATATCTATATCTATATATACATATACATATATAGGTATCTACACACACACATGAAGCACTATGTTAGAACAACAGCTTCATTTCCTTATTTCTAGTCTTGAGATAGAATTAACCATGGTTCTGTTCACTGGTCCTCAAGGAACCATTTCTCAATTGTCCCTGTTTTAGGTCTGTTACATCTTTTCTTACCCCACTAAGGTTAATGATTTGTTTGAACCTACCATGGATTCCACACTTGAGATATGGAAGACTTTTTCAGCACAAGGCACTCTTTAAATGGTAGCGAATTATCCGACATGGGGTTATTCCTGATACCTCCCCCAGTCTCCCCTCCCCTCCACACCCTGCCCCATCTCTTATCCCCTTCCCCTCCTGCTTTCCTTTAGGGTAAGATGGATTTCTATACCCAATTGAATGTATGTTATTCTCTCTTTGAGGCAATCTTGATGAGAGTAGGGTTCACTCACTGCCCCCAGAATTTTCCCCATCTTCCCCTCCACTCTAAATGCTTTTGCTTGCCTCTTTTATTTAAGGTAACTTCCCTCATTCTATCTGTCCCTTTCCCTGTTTCCCAGTGCATTCTTCTCTCAACTTTTAATTGTATTTTAATATCTTTAATATCACATTCAATTTACATCTGTGCTTTCTGTGTATATATTCTCCTTCTAACTACCCTAATAATGAGAAAATTCTTAGGACTTACAAGGATCAGCTTCCCCATGTAGAACTGTAAACAGTTTCAACCTTATTAAGACCTTTATGGTTTCTCTTTTCTGTTTGCCTTTTTAGGCTTCTCTTGAATCTTTCATTTGAAAGTCAAATTTCCTCTTTAGTTCTGGTCTTTACATCAAGAGTCCTTGAAAGTCCTCTATTTCATTGATTATCCATTTTTCCCACTGAAGGCCTAGACACAGTTTTCCTGGCAGGTGATTTTGGGTTGTAATCCTAGCTCCTATATATCAATGACATCCCATACTACCAAAAACTACCTTAATGATCTACAAAAGTCATAATAAAATTCATCCAAAAAACCAAAAAGTCCAAAATATCAAAGCAAGTAATGAAAAAATGTAAAGGAAAAACATCTAACAGCCTCAAAGCATGAATTTTGTTATAAGGCAGTAATTCTAAAAATTATTTGATCCTGTCTGAGAAAAACAAAGATAGATCCATGAAGCAGGGCAAACATACAATTTACGGTAGCAAATGAAAATAGGAATAACCTCATGTTTGACAAGAGGTAAGACTTCAGTTTTGGGGGATAAGATCAGCCAAGATCAGAAGGAAAAAAGAAAACTGGGGCAAAATTTTATAAATAGTTCCTAAGTGAAAGGTTTCATATCTCAAATATCTCAAGAACCTTTGTCAAATTGAGAAAAAAGTGCGTCATTCCCCAATTGATAAATGGTCCAAGTTTATGAACAAGCAGTTGTCCCAGAAAGAATTCAACACTCTGTATACTTATAAGAAAATTTACCCTAAATCATTATTGATTAGAGAAATGTAAATTAAAGCAACATTGAGATATAGGTTTACCACCTATAACAGTGACCATAATGATAAAAAAGGAGAGTGACCAATGTGGGAGGGGATATGGAAAAATTGGGACCTTAATTTATTCCTGGTGAAGCTGTGTGCTAATCCAACCATTTTGGACAGTGATTTTAAATTATGCCCAAAAAGTTGCTAAACTGCCTACAGCCTTTGATCAACCCAAACCACTCTTGGGTCTGTTTCCCAAGGTGATTAGGGAAAAAGCAAAAGAAGCTTGGCGTTCTAACATATGTTATCTTTGTGGTAGCAAAGATCTATCTGCTAGTTGTGGTTATGCTCTTCAATTGAGGAATGGCTACACACAAAATTGTGCTACATGCACATAAAAGAATATTCCTCTGCTAAAGAAATGAGGAGCTCAATGATTTAGAAAAGCATGGAGAGCCCTGCATGGCAGAATGAAGAGTGAAATGAGCAGAACCAAGAGAACATTGTATACAGTAACAGCAGTATAATTTTAAGAACAACTTTGAGCAACCAAGTCATTACAAATACCCAGATTAACCCCAAGGTTCCTATGAAGGATGATGAAAACGAAAGAATGTGCATAAACATGTGCACATATTTGTGTCCAATGGTAGCCATCTTTAGGTTTGGGGTAAGGAGGGTCAGTGAGGGGAAAAAAAAAGTTACTTGGTTATTTGAAAGGAATAGCAATTTGAACATAATGGATCTACAAGTTTAGGTGCAATCCTGGTTTTCTATTCGACTTTGTTATCAAAATGCTTGCTTCATTTCTTAACTTCAGAATAAAATTAATTTGGAAAATAAAAGAGACATCTGAGAAAGCTTCAGATTTTACAAATATTTTGTGGAGTGATATAGACTGATTTTCCATAATCAAATGGATTCCTTTGCAACATCCCTCCTGGGAGGTGAAAGAGAATAATTATGAAAATCATGCTTTTGACTCATAATTTATGACCTACTCACAATCTTTAAATTGCAATTAAGTTGAAAAGTATTACTTTATATTCTAGTGGCACCAATGATGGGACTATCCCAGGGAATAAAGAAACCACTGAGATCGACCATGATAATGACTCATGTGAGTTTTCAAAATGTTTTCATCTTTTTAGACTTCATGATATGTAGTCATTCAAGCAGTTTTAGGGTTCAATTAAATTTCAATTAAACTCTTACAAATATTCACATACCTTAGAGAAAGTTTTGAAGTTGACGAACTGTCAGAAATTGTCAGGAACTCCCCATGGAAACACATCATCCCTAATCACAGTGTTTCCACCTTAATGAATATTGGTCAAGAAATATCCATTCACTGAAACATTTACGTTTCAAGACTACTCTTTTCTCATATCAGCTGTGCCCATTCCTAATGGCTGAAGTTAGACTTGCTTCAGCACCATCCTTGTTGCAGCTCCTTTTTTCAAACTTCCATTTCCACATCTAATGATTTCCAATACAACTCTGAATATTTATATTCCAATTCACTACTGATTAAGAAGACCTACTAGAGTTGTCATAAAATTCTGTTAATTATAACACTACACAAGGAAAACAGGAGTAGCTTGTGAATGTCGGTATCCCCAATTCATATTTGATGCTTTACTATGCCTAATGATGTGGATGATTGAATTCATTTTGACTCTGGGTTGCCTTGACAGGACCTTCAGAAGTTTTACATCTCAACCCTCATATAATGGACAAAAGACATTTAATTCACTTTCTTTTATTCCAAATTTTTAAAAATTACAATTCTTTTTTTTTTAATGTTTTGGGTCTAGAAACCTCTTGTTCTCTCTAGTTCCTTCCCCTTTTAAATTTCAGTGTTGTTATGGTCTCCTGGATTCTCTTTGCAACCAGTTGCCTGACTCCCTTACTGCCTCTAGCTGAGAGATCCCAAATCTTCTGCTGTTTTCACAGCTCCCTCTATAGCCTACCACTGGTGCTACCAATGGGTGCACTTGAGGCCAGCTCTGACCACTCCTATCTATCTACTAAGTTCTTTGGATTGGAAAAATGCAACACCCCAATATTCTATTGAATCCGCCACTCCACAATTTGATTTCAGGTGTTGTTATAAAAGTGGGAGAATTTGACTAGGCTCCTCTTTCTACTCAGCCAGCCATCTTGACTTTGCATCTCCTTTACTTCCTATTCATAATCACTGACAAACAATTTTGTTGGTATTGCATTCCTATTGGCAAAAAACATGGCATTGTATCAGAGGAAGTAACTCCCATCATAGGGCTTTCTTGCATTAATTTGTCCATACAACAACTCTTTAGAAAGCTATTGCTTTAGGAAATAGCCTGACTTTTCTTAGTGCTCTAAATGATTTTGCAGTTCCTCTTTAACTCTTTCTTTTTTTCTTTTCTTTTTTTTTTTTTTTTGGTGAGGAAATTGGGGTTAAGTGACTTGCCCTGAGTCACACATCTAGTAAATGTTAAGTGTCTGAGGGCGCATTTGGACTCAGGTCCTCCTGAATCCAGGGCCAATACTCTATCCACTGTGCCACCTAGCTGCCCCTAAACTTTTTCTCATTATAGATGTACATGAGTCTTCTCTTAACTTGGAGGGTAACCTCTTAAATCAGGTGGTAAGGAAAGAGCAGATTGTGAGTCAAGAAAATGCACATCATTGCAATGCAAGGTGAGCTTGTACTTTACCCTATATCTTCATTACAATTAGTGATGAATAGAGTAAAATTAAGAAGAATGGAGTGCATGTTGCTGCACAGAGGACAATGCTATAGATTATCCCCTTTATTTGTTATTCACTTTTAGAAGTCTGAAATTATGGGGATCTTTCTACATATTAATCAGTTACAAGGTCCAGACTATTGTCATTCATATCCCTCCTCTCTCCAAAGAAGGGCTTGGGCTTTATTCTCCATTTGCCTTGGGAGTTAGTCACATAATTAATGAAGTATTCTTATTGCTGAAAGTGAGTTGGTCATACATAATTTTTCAGTTTCTTAAAAAAAGAATAGTTCTGTCATATGAGAATTATACTTGATTCGAAGTAAAAACAAACATTGCATTTCATGTTTGTTTGGGGGTTTCTTTTGAACACCAATAATACTTTATGGGCTATCTTTCCATTTTTTAACTTCTTTGAATTTCTGAAAGTCCCAATTAATCTTGCTGAAGCCCACAAATTCTATACTTTCATCTATCATAAAAGCTCCAGTGACGGGCTAAATGAAGTGACTGGTTCTGAAAGTTAAACTATTGTTTTAAAGAGGTGGTCTGAATTTTCCACAACCAAATTGATTCATCTTCCAAGGTCCTTTCCAATGTGAGAGTTTTGTGGCATACCAAAATTGCATTGTTTTGCTTTTGCTATTTTATAATGAGAATTTAAATTCATCACCATTTTTTTATTCAAGGGAATTTCCGGTATACAGTGAAAGAGGTGGTAAGTTTCTTCACTTCATTTTTATATTTCAAGATTTTATCATATATGCATCATTGGAACAATGTTGAGATTCAACCTTATGAGTGAAATAGATTCTTAGCAATAGTAGCCTAATCTAGCAACAATAATACGTAGCTATAATACGTAGCTATACTTTGTCTGTGACTCAGGGATGTTCCACCGGACGAATCCATTCATTGGAACATTCAATACCCACCTTTGCTCCATACCAGTAGAATCTTTTGCTCAAGGGTTGTTGCCACAAGAGTTGTTGCTACACAGTCCTTTCCTACAAACTCCCATTTCATCACCAATTCCCCAAACCTAGCCACAGCTGAGCTCCCATTTTCATACTTCCTTTTACATAGCTCCTTGGTGCCTAATGACACACTGAGTACTTCTGTGAAACTACAAAATGGATTGAGGAGACTTTTCTGGATTAGTTGGAGGAATTTATTAGATAAAATGAAGCAAGCAGAATGTTAGCTATTTGAGGCCATGCCTCCTTGATCTTTGCTTATTGAGCACTTCTGGGAGCAGAGTTAATGTTTTCTTCATGTTGACTGAATAAATGTTAATTCAATGATAGAAATGCCTGATGGATAAGCAGAGGACAAAAGAGAGTTTTAAATTTTGGCCCATTTCAAGTGACTTATTACTGACTTGTGGAAAGTTTCCACTCATTCATCTCATTGGCAACACATCAGAAAGCTGGGGCCTTTGAGAATTGACTGAAATGTGTATCAACCTTTCATGTGCTTTGTGTGTGACCATGTTTGAACTCTTTGTTTTTCTTGTTTATGTCCCCTCTTACAGATGTAGGTGAACAGGATATACCACAAACTTTGGGGGTATATAAAAAGGAGGAAGAAGCCATGTACCTCCTTGGATGGTGAGCTTCCACTTTTGCCTATAACTTTATTAAAATTACCTTTGTGCAGAACTGTGGAACATGGATGCTGATTGGACCATGTTATTTCTTTTGTTTTTAGTGCTGTTGTTTTTTCTTTTTTTGAAGATTTTCCTTTTTGCTCTGATTCTTCTCTTATAACATGACTAATGCAGACATATATTCAATTTTATTATATACATGTATATGTGTGTATATATGTGTATATATATGCGTGTGTACATATATATAGATATATATACAGACATACACTCTCTCTCTCTATATATATATATGTACCTATATCAGATTACCTGCTGTCTAGGGGAGGGGGGGATGGCAGGGAGAAAAATTGAAATTGGAAATCTATCTAAACAAATGTGGAAAACTAAAATTAATTAATTAATTTAAAAAAAAGATTACCTTTGTGGGTGAAGAAGAAACACTGATTAGGTACCTTTAGAAAATGGAAGAAGTTCTAATGAAAAAATAATGTCCAGAAAATATAACTTTTAAATATTCTTTCCAAGTAATATGAAACAAGTAACATTTGAAATTTGAATGGCTACTGCTGCAAAGATGGTGGGGAAATAGATCATCTGCACAATACTTTTATTGAAAAGCCTACTATACTCTGCATTTATTGATGTATTAACATGATCAGTCACTCCTTAGAACATGATTGTTCAGTATGGAACTGTTTCCATAGTCTGTTACATTTCTTGAGAATATCAGAAAGCCCTGGAAGTGGCTTGAGTTAGTGGGTTATGATGTCACCTGGTAAGAAAGGCCTGTGAGAGTATTAGGGTTTAATTCTGCTCCTGATTCAGCACCCAATTGAAGAACGAACTGACCTGAGACAATACAACACAACCTGTAAGGTCTTACTATAAAACACCATCAACTGTGTGCTTTGGAGAAAGAGACACTTGTGAAATTCAAACTGTAGAAGACTATTCATATTGTTAAATCTGGAGAGACCCACAAGTTACCATACTCAACTAAAGTACTATCAAATTTTACTTGCTATATGTCCATATTCAGGAAATACTTCTGTGTTCCTGCAAAGAAAGTAAACCCTCTCTGAGACTGCCTTATTTCAGTTTCAAAACTGGGAAAAGAAAAAATTATATATGCACATATAAACCACTCTAATTCTATATCTATATCTATATATACATATACATATATAGGTATCTACACACACACATGAAGCACTATGTTAGAACAACAGCTTCATTTCCTTATTTCTATACTTGAGATAGAATTAACCATGGTTCTGTTCACTGGTCCTCAAGGAACCATTTCTCAATTGCCCCAGTTTTAGTTCTGTTACATCTTTTCTTATCCCACTAAAGTTAATGATTTGATGAACCTACCATGGATTCCACACGTGAGATATGGAAGACTTTTTCAGCACAAGGCACTCTTTAAATGGTAGCGAATTATCCTACATGGTGTTATTCCTGATACCTCCCCCAGTCTCCCCTCCCCTCCACACTCCTGCCCCATCTCTTATCCCCTTCCCCTCCTGCTTTCCTTTAGGGTAAGATGGATTTCTATGCCCAATTGAGTGTATGTTATTCTCTCTTTGAGGCAATCTTGATGAGAGTAAGGTTCACTCACTGCCCCCAGAACTTTCCCCATCTTCCCTTCCACTCTAATGCTTTTGCTTGCCTCTTTTATTTAAGGTAACTTGCCTCATTCTATCTGTCCCTTTCCTGTTTCCCAGTGCATTCTTCTCTCAACTTTTAATTGTATTTTAATATCTTTAATATCACATTCAATTTACATCTGTGCTCTCTGTCTATATATTCTCCTTCTAACTGCCCTAATAATGAGAACATTCTTAGGACTTACAAGGATCAGCTTCCCCATGTAGAACTGTAAACAGTTCAACCTTATTAAAACCTTTATGATTTCTCTTTTCTGTTTGCCTTTTTAAGCTTCTCTTGAATCTATCATTTGAAAGTCAAATTTCCTCTTTAGTTCTGGTCTTTACATCAAGAGTCCTTGAAAGTCCTCTATTTCATTGATTATCCATTTTTCCCACTGAAGGCCTAGACACAGTTTTCCTGGTAGGTGATCTTGGGTTGGAATCCTAGCTCCTTTGCCACTAGCATATCATATTGCAAGGCCTCTGAGAGTTTAATGCCAAGCTGCTAAATCTTGGGTTATCCTGACTGTGGCCCCAAGAGACTGGAATTATTTCTAGCTGCTTGCAAAATTTCCTTCTTGTCCTGGGACCCTCTGGAACTTGGCTATAATATTCCTGGCAGTTTTCATTTGGGGATCTCTCTCAGGAGGTGACTGGTAGATTCTATCAATTTCTACTTTTAACCCTCTGGGTCTAGAAGATCAGGGGAGATTTCCTTGATAATGTCTTAGGTTTTTTTTTTTTTTTTTGGTGAGGCATTTGGGGTTAAGTGACTTGCCTAGGGTCACACAGCTAGTAAGTGTCAAGTGTCTGAGGCCAGATTTGAACTCAGGTCCTCCTGAATCCAGGGCAGGTGCTCTCTCCACTTCCCCACCTAGCTGCCCCAGTAACTTCTTGAAAGATGAAGTCTAGGCTCTCTTTTATGATCATGGCTTTCAGGCAGTCCAATAATTGTAAAATGACCTCTCTTGGATTGATTTCCTTGGTCATTTGTTTTTCCATGAGCCATTTCATATTGTCTTCAATTTTTTTCAGTCTTTTGATTTTATTTTATGGTACTTTGATTTGTCATTAAGTCATTAGTTTGCATTGACTCAGTTCTAATTTTTAAGGAATTATTTGCTTCATTGAGGTTTTGTACCTCATTTTCCATTTGGCTAACCCTACCTTTGAAGGCATTTTTTTCTATTCAGTGAATTTTTGTGCCACCTTTTCCATTTGGCCAATGCTTCTTTTCAAAGCATTCTTCTTCTCCTTGGCTTTTTTTTCTTCATGGTTTTCTTGTATCACTTTCATTTCTCTTCCCATTATATTCTCTCTTTTCTTACTCAAAATCGTTTCTGCGCCTTTCCACAGCCTGAGGCCAATTTATATTTTTCTTGGAGGCTTTGGATTAAGGAACTTTGACTTTGTTATGTGGTTCTGAGTGTGTGTTTTGATCTTCCTTGTCACCATCCTAATTCTTGAAACAGATTTATGTAAATGAAGAAATAATAATTGTTCTTGGGAAGGACAGGGTGCTATCCTATAAATACTGCTTTTGGGAAAATTAATGTATATATTCAATGACATCCCAAACTACCAAAAACTACCTTAATGATCTACAAAAGTCATAATAAAATTCATCCAAAAAACCAAAAAGTCCAAAATATCAAAGCAAGTAATGAAAAAATGTAAAGGAAAAACATCTAACAGCCTCAAAGCATGAATTTTGTTATAAGGCAGTAATTCTAAAATTTATTTGATCCTGTCTGAGTAAAACAAAGATAGATCCATTGAAGCAGGGCAAACATACAATTTACGGTAGCAAATGAAAATAGGAATAACCTAATGTTTGTCAAGTGATAAGACTTCAGTTTGGGGGATAAGATCAGCCAAGATCTGAAGGAAAAAAGAAAACTGGGGCAAAATTTTTATAAATAGTTCCTAAGTGAAAAGGTTTCATATCTCAAATATCTCAAGAACTTTTTCAAATTCATAAAAAAGTGCATCATTCCCCAACTGATAAATGGTCCAAGCATATGAACAAGCAGTTGTCCCAGAAAGAATTCAACACAGTCTATAGTTACATGAAAATTTGCCCTAAATCATTATTGATTAGAGAAATGCAAATTAAGCCCTCCTTGAGATAGTTTTTACCACCTTATAACAGTGACCATAAGATAAAAAGGGAGCGTGACCAATGTGGGAAGGGATGTGGAAAAATTGAGACCTTAAGTCATTGCTGGTGAAGCTGTGTGCTAATCCAACCATTTTGGACAGTGATTTTAATTATGCCAAAGAGTTCCTAAACTGCCTGCAGCCTTTGATCAACCAAACCACTCTGAGGTCTGTTTCCCAAGGTGATTAGGGAAAAAGCAAAAGAACCTTGGTGTTCTAACATATGTTATCTTTGTGGTAGCAAAGATCTATCTGCCAGTTGTGGTTATGCTCTTCAATTGAGGAATGGCTACAAACAAAATTGTGCTACATGCACATAAAAGAATATTCCTCTGCTAAAGAAATGAGGAGCTCAATGAATTTAGAAAAGCATGGAGAGCCCTGCATGGCAGAATGAAGAGTGAAATGAGCAGAACCAAGAGAACATTGTATACAGTAACAGCAGTATAATTTTAAGAACAAGTTTGAGTGACCAAATCATTACAAATACCTAGATTAACCCCAAGGTTCCTATGAAGGAAGATGAAAACGAAAGAATGTGCATAAACATGTGCACATATTTGTGTCCAATGGTAGCCATCTTTAGGTTGGGGGCAAGGAGGTTCAGTGAGGGGGGAAAAAAAAAGAAAGTTTCCTTGTTATTTGAAAGGAATAGCAATTTGAAGATAATGGATCGACAAGTTTAGGTGCAATCCTGGTTTTCTATTCGACTTTGTTTTCAAAATGCTTGCTTCATTTCTTAACTTCAAAATAAAATTAATTTGGAAAACAAAAGAGACATCTGAGAAAGCTTCAGATTTTAAAAATAATTTTAGAGTGATATAGACTGGATTTTCCCATATCAAATGGATTCCTTTGCAACATCCCTCCTGGAAGGTGAAAGAGAATAATTATGAAAATCCATGCTTTTGACTCATATTATGACCTACTCACAATCTTTAAATTGCACATTAAGTTGAAAAGTATTACCTTTATATTCTAGTGGCACCAATGATGGGGACTATCCCAGGGAATAAAGAAACCACTGAGATCGACCATGATAGATGAGTCACGTGAGTTTTTCAAAATGTTTTCATCTTTTTAGACTTCATGATATGTAGTCATTCAAGCAGTTTTTATGGTTCAATTAATTTCAATTAAACCCTTACAAATATTCACATACCCTTAGAGAAAGTTTTGAAGTTGACCAACTGTCAGAAATTGTCAGGACTCCCCATGGAACCACATCATTCCTAATCACAGGGTTCTAGGCATTCTGCTGCGTATTTTCACCTGATTCCTGAGCGGTGGTATTTTTTCAGGTATTATAATTTCTCTTTCCCATTTTATTTCCTTTCCCTTGATCCTACTGATCCTGTTGTGTTTTTCTTTTTTAAGTTTTGTTCTTGTTAAAATAAATCGTTCTGTTTTGAGGGAGGCTGCCGGTCTCCTTCCTTGCCCCAATATTGCGGGGAGCCGCTTAGCTAGCCCTCCCCAATTTAAAATTGGTCCCGACAGTTTTTTCAGAGCCAGATAGGAGAGACAGGTACATGTAAGATACCCTGAGAGAGGCTGAGAGAACAGCCAAATACATTCAAGAAGTCCATGGTTTGCTTGTGAGAGCAGCTATGTAGAGCACAATTGATGGACATAGTCCAGTTTCTTCCCCTCTCACTCCAAAAATGTTCTGGTGTCATGTTAGCTCTAATGCATGCACCTGGATTAACTTAACTTGGCTTCTTCTCTCAATCTGGTGGCATGGTCAGAATCGATCCACCTGAGGCCTAGCACAATTATTAGACATCTATGCACCACAAGATGTGGTATGGTAACCTTTACATAATATTTTCAGGTGTCATCATGGACACATAACTAAATTTGGCCTTGATCCAGACATATAGTGGTAAAAAGTATTAGTAATGTCATAACTGTCTCAATTTTGTATTGCGTATGGATATGAGTATCCTCCAAAGGGGGGACTCCAATATGCTGTATATATATCAAGTTTAAACTTGTTTTGTATAGTTTGATGAACTTTCATTGTTTAATTTGAACATTTTTGGACAATGCTATGCTAAAGATTAATGAAAATCCAGCAGTTCCAGAGACAACCAGAATCCAGACCAGAGTCCAGTTCCCCTGATGACATCTCAAGCCTCCTCAAAGCCAAGATTTTAAGGACTTTAAATGGACATTTTAAATTTCCTTCTGTTACTATATACATCATCTTGTAATATGTATTTTCCCTTTCCTATACTGTTATTAGTAGATTGCTTGTTAGCATTGGTTATGATATTCCGTTATTTTTAAAAATTACTTATTGTTTATTTTCCAGCAAGGAAACATGGCCGTGTTTCTCGGCAAAACAAAGGGGAGAATGTAAAGAATTAATTGTTATTTGAGGTTTTTATGCCTTGGTGCACACTGGCCTGGAGCTCCACAAACTGCATGGTGCTCCACCCACTGGTTGTAGCTGTTGCCAGGGCTCTGGCACCTCATGTCATCACCACTCGCTGATACATACATGGGCCTGGCAAAATTATAATGATTGGAGGCCTAGTGAGGGCAGTCATGTGACTGTCAGAGTGGCCATCCCCATTGGCTGGGGCTGTGTGGGGTGTTTCTTGGTTTAGGGGAGGAGAATTGGGCATTCTAGGTGGAAGCTGAAAAGTGACAGGCGTTCTGCTGCGTATTTTCAGCTGATTCCTGGGCAGTGGTATTTTTTCAGGTATTACAATGGCCCTTTCCCCATTTTATTTCCTTTCCCTTGATCCTACTGATCCTGGTTGTGTGGTTTTTTTAAGTTAATTCTTGTTAAAATAAATCTTGTTCTGTTTTGAGCGAGGCTGCCAGTCTCCTTCCTTGCCCCAATAGTGAGGCAAGCTGCTTAGCTAGCAGTTGTCCAATTAAAAATTGGTCCCCACAAGTGACTTCCCTGGGGTCACACAGCTAGTAAGTGTTAAGTGTCTCAGGCTGGATTTGAACTCAGTCCTCCTGACCTCCAGGGCCAGTGCTCTATCTACTGCGCTACCTAGCTGTTCCCTCCACTTTCTTTTAATACTTGATGATTTCATCACATTATTAAGATTGAACTGTAATTTAGTGAATAAATTTCTTGCCAATAACTACAGTCTAATATAGCAAATATCTTTTCAGACTGATATACATTGAAAACTTCCCTTCCAGATGAATATCCTGTAACCATATCTAAGTCTCTGACCTAGGAACATTTAGCAGGACTAATTCGTGCATAGGAACATTCAGTGGCCCCTTTTCTCCTATACCATTAGAGCCCTTCCTTCAAGTTCTCATAAGAATTGTTGCCACAGACTGTTTGTCCTGTTTTACTTCTATTTTTTCAGTCCTGTCTGACTCTCTTGACTGCACTGGAGGTTTTCTTGGCAAAGATACTGCAATGGCTTGTCATTGCTTTCTCCAGCACATCTTACTGATGAAGAACTAAGGCAAACAGGGTTAGGTGACTTGCCCAGTGTCCACACAACTCTGAAGTGTCTGAAGCCAGATTTGAGTTCACAACGATGAGTCTTCTAGAATTCAGGGTCAACTCTGTTGACCTATCCACTGTGTCACTTAGTTGCCTTTTTTCTATGTGTTCTCATTCAGCCCCCAAAACCCCACTGAACAAAAACTTCTGTTTAAGACTAATTCATACACTGGTACATCCAAGGGCCAACCTTTTTCCCATAGCAAGAGAAGCCATCCTAGCTGTTGAGGGCAAAGTTTCTGTTAGACAAACTTTATGCATACCAGTGACCAGTGGCTGAAACTCCTAGCCACTGGAGTTTCCATGTTCGCCCTTCTCTTTACATAGAGAATGATGTCTAAAGACACTCTAAATACTGATGTTGAGGTTACTGTGTCAATTAAGTAGACCACAGCAGATTAGCCAGACAAACTGTTATTTAATACATGGTTCATATAAAAGGTAAGCTGTTTATTGGACAAAGGCTGTGTTCTTCATCTCTGTTTCCTTAGAATCCCTGCGCATGAGAATTCATGAGCATGTAGATGGTTTAATCCTCGTGTATCCTAGGTAACCCAATGATTGCATAGAAATGTGTAGTCATTAACCTCCTTATTTTGGGAATGGCCTGCAAACTGAATCCACACTGTAGATAACTGAAGTGTACTCCTTTTTTCTATGTGGGTGGTTGGGGGTGGTATTCTTTTGGCCAAAGGTAACATGCCATCAGTCTATGACTCTCCCAGCCCAGAACACTTTTCTACCGAATTCACCTAATGAACTCTTCTGAAAACCTACTGCCTTAAAGAACAGTCTGTCTGCTATTTCTTATTCCTCTGAATGCTTTGGGATTCAGACTTAGACTTTTTATTACCACCCACCCACCACCCAATCCACATGGGCCAAAACAGCCAGAGGCAAAGTCATGGTAGAGGCCAGGAACTCATCATGCACTTCCGGACTCAGAGGGGCAAACTTTTTCAACTCTTTGGGTGACTGAGTCAATTGTATAAATTCTGTGTGCATCAGTTTTCTCATGAGTATGATGGAGCTGTCAGTATAGAAGGCTCTTTTCCTTTGTCATCTCTTCTCTTGCCTTGTCCCAATCTATGTCAAAAAAGTCAAACTTTTCATGATCCAGTAGAAAAATGCTTTTTCCTTGGTTCTCATGGTTATGGTAAATAATAGTTCATTAGCCCTCTCTGCCTTGCTAATTTCTTGCAATTCTAAAAGTTCCAATGAGATTTGTCAGTTGTTGCAGAGGGAAGGAATGACTATACAAGGAGGTAAATATATTACGTGGGTTCAGAAATTTAAACTATTTAGTGATATAGACTGACTTTCAAACAATGAACTGGATTGCTCTGTGAGGGCCCTTTCAAGAAGTGACAGAAATAGCATCATGGCCTATTCAAAATTGTAATCATTGGATTTACATGAACTGTTTTCCCTTTCTACTCCAGAAAAAATGTGGAAATGGCTGGTATCTGCCATGTTAAGGACACTGAGGGGTTGATTAAAATTATATTCATATTTGTAGATTAGTTGTGATTCAATGAGATATGATAGTGAAATTCTTACAAATGTCAGAAAATCTTGAGAAAGTTTTTGAAGTTGACAGAATTTGAGGAAGTTCCCTCACAAATGAATAATATTTCATTCCAGTGACTCTCCAATTTAGCAATATTTAACAAGAACCCTCATTCACTGGGACTTCCAAAGGCCATCCTTGTCCCAACACATTAAGAGCTTATTCTAGCTGCTGAAGTGAAACTTCTTGTTGCACAAGGCTTTATCCAAACTGCTGAGGAAAAACTACTCAAAGTTTCTAATTTTGGCTTTCCATTTCCATAGTGAATGATGTCAAGGGTTACTCTGAATACTCATGTTCTGCTACAGTATGGATCAAGCAGATGTTAGAAGATTATCCAGAAAAAAACAAAAGAAAACAAAATATAGGTTTAACGCTCTACAAGGCAAATGGAAGATTGTTCAGTCATTTCTTAGTCCTGACCAACACTTTCCTGAATCTGTTAGGGTTTTTTTTTTGGGCCACCTTGCTTGGAGAGGTTTGCTATTTCTTTCTCTCCTCATTTCAGAGGTGAGGAAACTGAGGCAAACAGGTTTAAGTGACTTGCCCAGAATCACACAGCTAGCAAGTAAGTGTATAAGGCCACATTGGAACTCATGTTTTTCCCACCTACAGAACCTGAGTTCTATCCTCTATCCTACCTAGCTGACCTAAGTGGATGACCCTTGAGAATAAAGGATATGTCCTTATTCATTTTCAGTTCTTTAGAATGCCTTATTTAAGTGGAGGGTATCATCATATTGGCTATGGGTTACCAAGTAATGACAATGAAAATTTTGTTTCAATATTTTAATCCTTTCAAAATTACCTCTAATTGACTTTCTATTTGTGATATGTGGTAAGCAATCTTTTCTGTTGTTTTCTTTTGGTAAAAAAACAAAACAAAACAAAACAAAGAAAAGAGGGCTGCATCAGTGCTTTGAGGTGTGGCTATTACTCCCCTCAAAGAATACACATATCTTTAGAACCTCTAGTCTCAGGAAAGTGCCTGATATTCTCAAGTATTGCAAATGGTGTCAAACTTCACATCTGAACTTTCTATTACTGTAGATAAACCTGAGATAGAAGGAAAAAAAGAAAAAACATGAAAGTGATGTGCAGAATGGTCAAGGAGACCATCTAATATGGTAAGGTCTATGTTAGCCTATATCTTCATTACATTTCATTTGGAATATGGTAATTTTAATTTTTTAGGGAACCTTTAACTTGGCTTAGCATAATTATAATAACAATAAATATAGTTAACATGACCATAGTAGGTACTATAGTCCAGGTACTATTTTTTAAGTTCTTAAAAATTTTTAATTTTTTCAATTACATGTAAAGGTATATTTTGAGTTCCAAATTTTCCCTCCACCCTCTCTACCCATCCCCCTTCCCAAGGCCAGCAAGCAATTTGATCTAGGTTGTACAGTACTGTCATGTTAACATATTTCCCGCTTGATCAGAACAAAAGGAAAACAACACAAGAAAGAAGAAACAAGAACCAAAACAAAAGAGCAACAACAAAAGTGAAAATAGTATGTTTCAGTTTGCATTCAGACTCCATAGTTCTTTTTCTGAATGTGAGAGCATTTCTACCAGAAGTCTTTTGATACTGTCTTGGATCATTTGTATTGCTGAGAAGAGTTAAATCTATCAGAGCTGATCATCACAAAATGTTGTTGATACTGTGTATCATGTTCTCTTGGTTCTGCTCATTTCACTCAGCATTAATTCATGTAAGTCTTCCCACATTTTTTGGAAATCCATCTGCTTATCATTTCTTATTGCACAATAGGAATACAGGTCATTTCAAAAAGCTTATATATATATATATATAGTATATATATATCATGCAAAAAAAACCATCTGAAAAAAATCTCTTGAAAATCATTCTGAGGGAAATCTCAAAAACACAATGGGCAATTAGCTTTTTAAAACTGACTGGGCAATGCAGTTAAGGTGACAATAACACAAAATGTGCCAGCAATCCATTTTTAAGTCACTTGACTCAATGGGTATCTATTTACATTTTTGATCAGTTACAGGGCTTAAACTGTTTGTCAGACCGCCAGTGAATCAGGAGAGGGTTATTTCCAAATCCTTTGAATTCCAGGGAGTGTTCACTAGCCATATTTCTGACTGGGCAAATCAGGTGTTGCCATGGAAGACTTAGGAGATGGTTGGAGTTGAACTAAGCTCCTGAACCAGCACCTGACTCAAAGAGGAACTGAACAGATAAGAGTTATCTGGAACTACTGGGTATTCCTAGGCATACTACGAACCACCTATTTAGGAAAGGGTATCCTAAGAAATTAGAATATATGGAGAAAGATTTATAGAATCCAGCTCTTGGAACTCACAGGAAGCCAAATTCAACAAAAATGAGATCAAACTGTACTAACTATTTTTCCACATTGAAGGGAAACACATTTAATTCCTTCAAAGGAAATAAACAAAGAGTTGGTACTATAAAAGTAGTAGTAACAAATATTTATTAATTGGGAATGACTCTTATTTCTATAAATTGCTTTCACTTCTCAACCTGTTTGAGAAATGAGGCCTTTTTCAAGAAGTTGCTTCAAAAATTTTTTCACATTTATACGTGAAAACTGTATTTCTCCATCCTTTTCACACTTATGATTGGTGTCTGCATTTCTCTCCATTCATTCCCCCATTATTTATACTATTGTCTCTCTTATGCTGTCCCCTTCTCAAATGTGTTTTGCTTCTGACTGGGCATCTCCTCCAATCTGACCTTCATTCTATCACCTTCCCCCCTTTTCTTATCAACATTCTCTCCTACCTTCCTTTAGGGTAAGTTAGATTTCTATACTCAGTTGAGTGTCTCTTATTCTCTCTTTGAGCCAATTCTGATGAGAGGAATGTTCACTCACTGTCCCCCAACCTTCTCCATCTTCTCTAGTAAACTTTTTCCTTGACTCATTTATGTGAGGATAATTTGCCCCATTTTATTTTTCCCCCTTCCCGTTCTCCCAGTGCATTCTTCTCTCATCCTTAATTTTATTTTTTACATCATTTTCACCATTCTACTCATACCTGTTCCCTCTGTCTATTTATACTCCTTCTATGTGCCCTAATATTGAGAAAGTTCTTAGGACTTCCAAGTATCATCTTGCCATGTAGGAATGTAAACAGTTTAAATTTATTAAGACCCTTTTGATTTAGCTTTTTGGTTTACCTTTTTCATGCTACTCTTGAGTCCTGTGTTTGAAAGGCAAATTTCCTAGTCAGCTCTGCTCTTTGGTATCAAGAATCCTTGAAAGTCCTCTATTTCAATGATTAGCCATTTTGCACACGGAAATATTATATATAGACTTATAGTTTATAGTTATATAATATAGCTTATAGTTTTGACAGTTATGTGATTCTTGGTTGTAATCTTAGCTCCTTTGCCCTCCAAAGGATTATATTCCAAGCCGTCTGAGGCCTTTAATGTAGAAGCTGCTAAAATCTTGTGTTATCCTGACTGTGGCTCTATGACAACTGAATTGTTTCTTTCTGACAGCTTGCAATATTTTCTTCTTCACCTGGAGGCTCTGGAATTTGGCTATAATATTCCTAGGGTGTTTTCATTTGGGATCTCTTTCAGGAGCTCATTGGTGGATCAATTCCCATTTCTATTTTAAACCCTCTGCTTCTAGAATATCAGGGCAATTCTCCTTAGTAATTTCTTAAAAGATGTAGTCCTCGGTGCTTTTTGATCATGGCTTTCACATAGCTCCATAACTTAAAATTACCTCTCCTGGCTCATTTCTCAGGTTAGTTGTTTCCCCAATAATGTATTTCACATTGCCTTCTCTTTATTCTTTTGGTTTTGTTTGTTCTCTTGATTTCTCATAAGGTCATTAGCTTCCATTTTCTCAGTTCAATTTTTAGGGAATTATTTTCATCATTGAGCCATTGTACCCCCCCCTTTTCCATTTGGCTAATTCTACTTTTGAAGGATACTTTTCTATTCAGTGAATTATTGTGCTTCCTTTTCCACTAGGGAAGTGCTTCTTTTCAAGGCATTCTTCTCCTCTTTGGCTTTTTCTACTTCTTTCCCCCATTTGCCCTTGTCTTTTTTTTTCAGGGCCAATGAGGGGTTAAGTGACTTGCCCAGGGTCACACAGCTAGTAAGTGTCAAGTGTGTGAGGCCAGATTTGAACTCAGGTGCTCCTGAATCCAGGGCTGGTGCTTTATCCACTGTGCCACCTAGCTGCTCCTGCCCTTTTTTTTTTTTTTTTTTTTTTTTTGTGGGGCAATGGGGGTTAAGTGACTTGCCCAGGGTCACACAGCTAGTAAGTGTCAAGTATCTGAGGCCGGATTTGAAACTCAGGTACTCCTGAATCCGGGGCTGGTGCTTTATCCACTGCGCCACCTAGCTGCCCCCCTGTCCTTGTCTTTTATGGTGTTCTTTTCTTCTGTATTTTTGTGTGTCTCCTTTACTAAGCTGTTGACCATTTTTTCATGATTTATTTCTATCACTCTCATTTCTCTTCCCAATTTTTCCTCTACCTCTCTTTCTTGATTTTCAAAGTCCTTTCTGAGCCCTTCCATGGCCTGAAACAAGTCATATTTTTCTTGGAGGCTTTGGATGTAGGAACTTTGACTTTGCTATCTTGTTCTGAGTGCGTATTTTGATCTTCCTTGTCACCACAGTTAATTCCTAGGGTGAGAATTTTTTTCTACTGTTCAATCATTTTAACATCTTATTTCATGACTTTAACTCTTTCTTAAAGGGTGCTGTGTTCCCAGTTTGGAGGGTGCGCTGTTCCAAACTTTAGGGTTTTTGTTCACTGTTTTCAGAAGCACTTCTAGGATTCTGAAAGTTTTTACTTCTTCCAAAGTGATATGATCTAAGAAGAGATGTGTCTAATAATCTCCTGGCCTCTGCTCTGGTTTGTGAGTGACTACAAGTATTTGTTTCTGCCCTGGAACTGTGACAAGGGTCCATGCTCCACTGTGGCCAGGAGCTCTGGTCTGCCAGTGCCTCTGCTTGCCCTGGGACTTCCACCCAGGACTGTGACCCAGATCTGAGTATGTTGCTTATCTGAGTATAGGCAAACAACAGAGTCCTGCCCCCAGTGCCAGCAAAGACACCCCAGTGTTCTCCTCCTGATCACTTGGTCCACCCCATTACCATCTGTGGGCTGAGCGTTCCAGAAGTAGCTGCTGCTGCTGCTGATTCAGTGGCTTTCCAGGCCTGGTGCTGGTTTGCGAGGGCCCAGTGTGTACTGGTGCCGCCTCTGCTGGAATGCACTCCAATCTCATCCTGCTATGAGAGACTTTTCCTGCAGACCTTCTCAGTTGCTTTGGCAGGAAGAATTCTTTCACCCTGTCACTTTGTGGCTTCTGCCACAGTTTTAAGGTGTTTGGAGGGGTTTTGCACAGAACACAGTCAAGTCACTGTCTTTCTCCCCCATCTTAGCTCCTCCTCAAATCAGCTTTAAAGAAATGCAGAATATTAATTGTTCATGTGTAGGCAGACAATGGTAATAGAAATGACAATTTGCTGAATTGATCTATATAGTTCATTGCCATCCCCATGATTTACGAAAGAATTATTTTGCTGAATTTGAAAGAAATAACAAAATTCATCTGGAAGAACAAAAGGTCAAGAATATCAATAGGAACTAATGGAAAAATGTAAAGGAAGGAGGTCTAGCAGTATGAAATCATTTTTTTTTAGTATCAAATCTTAAGCTATATTATAAGGCATTAATGGGTATAAAAACTCTGTCACCTGGCTAAGAAGAAAAAAATAGATCTGTGGAAAAGTAAGAGACATTTAATTTACATCAATATATGAAAAATAGTAACCTGATGTTTCCCAAGTATAAAGACTAAATTTGGGGGGATAAGAATTTGGTATTTGGTTAAAAGTTGTTGGGGAAAACTGGAAAAGCAGTCTGACAGAAAACTGACATAGGCTGATAACTTATACCATTACCATGGTAAGGACAAAATACATACTGAGATGTTAGGGACATGTAGTATAAGACATTTTGAATATCATGGACCATATTACATATCAGACTTACAGATGAGTGAATCATTTATGAAGAAAAGAATAGAGCACATGGTGAAATGTAAAATGGACATTCTGGATTACATCAACTAAATATTATGCATGCAGTAAAACAAATATAACCAAGATCAGAAGGAAAGATCATGACAGGAGCAAAGTTTTATACACAGTTCCTCTGATAAAGAGGTCACATCTCAAAAATATAAAGAATATTGTCAAATATATAAGAGGTGAGTCATTCACCAAGTCATAAGTGGTCAAAGGCTATATGACAAGACAGTTTTCCAAAGTAAAATCAAAACAATTTATAGTCATATGAAAAAATATTCTAGATCATTATTGATTTGGAAATTCAAATTGAAACAACCTGGAGGATTTTGTTTTGTACCCATCAGATTGACTCTAACTATAGAATGGAAAAGAATACATAGAAAAAGAAGTGGTGTATATATGCACAAAATGCACGGCACATACATGACGATACAAACATATTTCTAGATGTATATATGTGTACATGCAACAAGCATGTACACACATTGTATAATGGTAGCCACAGGTTTTGTGTAAACACGGTGGAGTGGGGGAAAAGAAGAAAGTTACATGATAACTTTGTTGTAAATTTGAAAGGAATAGCAAAGTTGTACCTAACAGATCTACAATTTTCAGTACAATCTTTTTTTGATATTTTCACTTTGTTTATCGAAAGTGCTCATTCTCAACTCAAGTTTAAAATAAAATGAATATTTTTTTTAAAAACCATATGATATATGTTCAGAGTTTGCAAATAATTTTTGGAGAGATATAGACTGATTCTCCCACAGTCCTCTGGATTCCTTGCAAAGTCCCTTCTGGAGCTAAAAGAGAATAATTAATTGAAAATAATCCTTTGTACTTTAACATTATGGCTTGGTCACAATTTTTAAAATTGAAATGAAATTGAAAATTATTACTTTATATTCTAGTGGCACCAATGATGGGATACCCTAGTGATTCCAGAAGCGACTGAGCTCTACCCACGATAATGACCCTGTGAGTTTTCAAAATGTTTTTATGTTTAGACTTCATGATAAAAATGAATTTGTCATTCAAGTTGCTTTGGGGATTCAATTAAAATTCAATGAAACTGGGGGGCGGCTAGGTGGCCCGGTGGATAATGCACTGGCCCTGGATTCAGGAGTACCTGAGTTTAAATCCAGCTTCAGACACTTGACACTTACTAGCTGTGTGACCCTGGGCAAGTCACTTAACACCCATTGCCCCGCAAAAAAAAAAAATTCAATGAAACTTACAAATATTCACAAAACTTAGAGAAACGTTTGAAGTTGACAGACTGTCAGAAGT
Organism: Dromiciops gliroides; assembly: GCF_019393635.1. Lineage (NCBI taxonomy): Eukaryota > Metazoa > Chordata > Mammalia > Microbiotheria > Microbiotheriidae > Dromiciops > Dromiciops gliroides. Next base: position 227,279,522 of record NC_057863.1, on the reverse strand, counting down.
TGTCTGGAACTTCCCATGGAAACACATTGTACCTAATGACAATGTTTCCATCTCAGCGAACATTTGTCAAGAAATATCCATTCACTAAAACATCTAAAGGTTACTCTACTCCCATTATCAGCAGTGCCCATTTGTGGCTGTAGCACTATCCTTTATCCCGACAGTGGCTAAAACTACTGCTGTAGCAGGTTCTGCTGGCAACCTTTCATATGTACTGATTTCCAAGTCTACTCTGAATACTTCTGTTCCAATTCAATACTAAGAACGATTAAATTTGGCATGAAATGCTCTTAATTATAAGACTACCCAAGATAAATAGGAATCACTTGAAAAAGGCTGTTTCCCAATTCATGTTTGATTCTTTACTATGTCTGATGATGTATATGATTTAATACATTTTGACTAAAGGTTAACACGATAGGACTTCAAAAGTTTTAGATTTCAAACCTTGTAAAATTGACAAAACACTTCTAATTGATTTTCTTTCCTTATAAAAATATTTGAGTTAGTTTGAAAATCTGTGTCTGTATCAGTGTAAGGAGGTGACAGTTGGAGAATTCTCCACTGATTCATCTCATTGGCAACACATCAGAAATCTGGGACCTTTGAGAATTGTCGGAAATTTTCATTAAGCTTTCAGGTGCTTTGTCTGTGACCATGTTTGATCTCTTTGTTTTTCTTGTTTATGTCCCCTCTTACACATGTAGGTGAAGAGGATATACCGCAAAATTTTGGGATATATACCAAAGAGGAAGAAGCCATGTACCGCCTTGGATGGTGAGCTTCCACTTTTGCCTGTAACTTTATTAAAATTACCTTTGTGAGGAACTGTGGAATATGGATGCTGATTGGACCATATTATTTCTTTTGTTTTTAGTGATGTTGTTTTTCTTTTTTGAGGTTTTTCCTTTTTGCTCTGATTCTTCTCTTATAACATGACTAATGCAGAAATATGTTCAATGTTATTATATATGTATAATACATATATACATAATATAAATATTATATATACATGATATAGAAAATATATGAGTGTTTGTATATATACAAATATACATACATATGTGTGTATGTATATATATATTTATATATATACACACACATATACACACACATATCAGATTACCTGCTGCCTAGGGGACAGGTGAGGGAAGGGAGGGAGGGAGAAAAATTTGAAATTGGAAATCTTATCTAAACAAATGCTGAAAACTAAAATCAATTAATTAATTTTTTAAAAGAATTACCTTTTGGTGAAGATGAAACACTTATTAGGTACCTTTAGAAAATGGAAGAAGTTCTAATGAAAACTAATCTCCAGAAAATATAACTTTTAAATATTCTTTCCAAGTAATATGAAACAAGTAGCATTTGAACATTGGATGGCTACCGCTGCAAAGATGGTACAGAAAGAGATCATCTGCACATTACTTTATTAAAAAGCCTACTACACTCTGCATTTATTGATGTATTAACATGATTGGTCACTCCTTAGAATATGATTGTTCAATATGGAACTGTTTCCATAGTCTCTTACATTTCTTGAGAATATCTGAAAGCCCTGGCAGTGGCTTGAGTTAGTGGGTTATGATGTCACCTGGTAAGAAAGGCTTGTGAGAGTATTAGGGTTTAATTCTGCTCCTGATTCAGCACCCAATTGAAGAACGAACTGACCAGGGACAATACAACACGACCTGTAAGGTATTACTATAAAACACCATCAACTGTGTGCTTTGGAGAAAGAGACACTTGCAAAATTCAAAATGTGGAACACTATTCATAATGTTAAATCCATAGTGACCCACAAGTTACCATAGTCAATTAAAAAACAATCAAATTTTACTTGCTATATGTCCATATTCAGGAAATACTTCTGGGTTCTTTCAAAGAAAGTAAACCCTCTCTGAGCTTGATTTGTTTCAGTTTCAAAACTGAGAAAAGAAAAAACTTTATATGCACATATATAACTATATATATGAATACATATACACATATATACATATGTACACATAGACATGAAGCACAATGTTAGAAGGAAAGCTTCATTTTCTTATTTCTGTACTTGAGATGGAATTGATCATGGTTCTCTTCCCTGGTCCTCAAGGAACCGTTTCTCAATTGTCCCTGTTTTAGGTCTGTTACATCTTTTCTTACCCCACATTGGTTAATTATTCGATCAACCTACCATGGATTCCACACTTGAGATATGGAAGACTTTTTGAGCACAAGGCACTCTTTAAATGGTAGAGAATTATCCTACATGGTGTTATTCCTCAACATTTGCCTAGAATCTTTCTGAAGTCTGAGGTGGTTTCTCACCATAATGACAATGTCATTGAACCATGTTAGCATTACCTTTTTCCAGGGATGATTTAGGAGAGTAAAATATAGATTCCAAACAGACAGATTCCTTCAAACAGAAGGACTTGGCAGACATGGAAAGACAACAAGGATAGGCCTGAGAAAGTCCCCTGTGAAAAGGAAATAAAGGATCTGGATTGTGATGAGAAGTGTGATTGCAGTGATGAAAGAAACCTCCCAAGAGGAAGAATTTCCCTCTTCTCAAAGAGGGAAGAATTTCCCTCTTCTCTTTTGTTAGGCGGCTTAACCTCAATTTATTAGGGTAGATCCCAAGCATTTTCATAGCCATTCTGTATGTTGTATGTACAAGCAGCAAACACATATGGAAGAAGTGGGAATCTACTCTAACCATCCTGACTCAGAAGGCCAGCCTTTCTGCTCCCTGGGTCACTTGGGAGTGAATCACTTAACTTCTAATGGCTTCAGTTTCTTCATGAGTATGATCAGGATGTCAGGCTGGATGGCCACTTTCTTTCTGAGCTCCCTTCCAGCTCAAGAAGAGTATTCCCCCAGAATTCTAAAGCTCTTGTCACTGTATGAGAGTGGGGCCTAAGAGTGTAAACAAACCTTTGCATTGGTTTCCATGCAAAGGGGTTTTTTTTTTTTTTTTTTTTTTTTTTAGTGAGGCAATTGGGGTTAAGTGACTTGCCTAGGGTCACACAGCTAGTAAGTATTAAGTGTCTGAGGCCGGATTTGAACTCAGGTACTCCTGACTCCAGGGCCGGTGCTCTATCCACTGTGCCATCTAGCTGCCCCGATGCAAAGGGTTTTTTGTTGTTGTTGTTGTTGTTATTTTGCTAAGTAGTACTCTATGGGCTTTCCCTACCTTGTAAACTTCCTTAGAATTCTAAAAATCCTAATTAATTACCTCAACATCCAGAAAGTAATGTGCTGAGGGGTAGCTAGGTTGCACAGTGGATAAAGCACCAGTCCTGGATTCAGGAGTACCTTAGTTCAAATCCGGCCTCAGACACTTGACACTTACTAGCTGTGTGACCCCGGGCAAGTCACTTAACCCACATTGCCCTGCAATAAAAAGAAGGAAAACAATGTGCTATTTGAAAGAACAAGAGACACTTAGAGAGGGAAGTTTAACTAAGAATAGACTCTGAAAATTAAAATTATTGTTAGACCATTATGGATAGACTTTCCCTCCATCAAGTGGATTCACCTTTTTTGGCAGCATGATTGTGAAGTGCTTTTGACAAATTCTGTATTTATACATTTGATATTTAAAAATGAGAAATGTTCTTGAAAAATCTTACTTCTTCTTCAAGGCTATTTCCCGAAGTCACGATCATCACAAATAGAGAAGACCGTTCTACTGACTGTAGTGGTGAGTGAGTTTTCCCCACTTTGTTTTTAAATATTCTGATTTCTTCTTATATTTGTATAAGATTGAACCCTACATTAGTGAAATAGATTCTTACCTATAAAAACAACCTAATATAGCAAATATTTTTTTTTCAAAATGACATACATTGAAGAATTCCTTTCTAAATGAATAGCCTGAAACCATACTTAGTGTCTGACTTAGGCGATTTAACAGGACCCAGTTCATGCACAGGAACATTCAGTAGCCCCCTTTGTCCCATGCTAATAGAGCTCTTCCCTCAAGTTCTCACAAGAACTGTTGCTCTAGTCTGTCTCATGTGGTTATTCAGTTGTTTCGGGCCTGTCTCACTGTCCTGACCCCATCTAGGGTTTTCTTGGCTGAAATACTGGAGTGTTTTGCCATTTCTTTCTCCAGCTCATTGTAACTATTAGAGTGAAGCCACCTAAAGCCCCTCTATGAGGAGAAGGCGTGTGAGGGCAAGCCATGTGGCTTTTGCTTGGTGTCAGGAAGTGACGTTTGCTCATGGGTACTGTCAATCAAAGCTACCAACCAATGAGCTTGGAGCTGTATTTGTGTGGGGATGGGATGTTGCCAGTTTCACAGGAGGCTTCTGGGAGGAAGAAGGAAGGGTTAGGTCCCTTTGGTTCCTGACCTCGCCAGTGCAGGTCAGATGATGGGTTCTCTTAGAAATAATTAGATTTTTAGCTTTTCTCTCTGATCCTTAGATCCCAAGGCTCTTTAATAAATACTTAAACACTTAAATACTCTTGCTAAAGCTTATAATTTATTGGCGACCACTCATTAGATATTTTAGACAGTATAGCTAGGATTTTATCCCCTGACATCATCCTACTGATGATGAACCAAGGCAAACAGGGTTAGGTGACTTGTCTAATGTCACACAACACTGAAGCATCTGAGGCTAGATTTTAGTTCACAAATATGAGTCTTCTGGACTTCAGGGTCAGCACACTATCCACTGTGCCATGGAGCTGTCTTTTCCTATGTACCTCCATCCAACCACCGAACCCCCACTGGTCAAAACTACCAGCACTAAAGCTTGCATTTTCCCCTTTTGTTTTTCACAATAATTTGGTGTGCAATGGTACGTACTGAGTATTCCTCTTCAGCTGCAATATGGAATGAATATACTTTTGTAGGGGCAGCTAGGTGGTGCAGTGAATGGTGTGCTGGGTCTGGAGTCAGGAACACTCATTTCTGTGAGTTCTATCCCAACTTCAGACACTTACTAGCTGTGTGACAGTGGGCAAGTCACTTAACCCGATTTGCTGTGGTTCCTCACCTGAAAAATGAGCTGAAGAAGGAAATGGCAAATTACTCCAGGATCTTAGCCAAGAGAACTCCAAATGGGGTCATGAAGATTGAGACACAATGGAAAGAACTCAACAACAAAAGATTTTTGCATATCACACAGAATAAAACTGGTATTTAAAGCATTAAACAGGTAGAATAATAGCTCCTTGGAGGTAAATGCTGTATCTTTTTTCAATTTCACTTACACAGCAAGCCTTTCAGAGTAGATATTTTGTATATGATTATTGAATTAATTATTATTCAGGGGGGAAAAATGCAACCTGTGTTACAAATTGATCACACAGAAAGGTTTTAGAATTTACACCATTTTACCTTACCGGTTTCTATATCTCTGACAGACGTAAATTTTGGCAGGGTCCAGCTGGTCAGAGATGGCGTTTAAGGCTTGCAAAATCTTGTGTCTCTATCAGTGGAAGGAAAATCCAGATGGAACTTTCTCCCTTGATTCATCAGCCTGGCAAATCATCAGAAACATGCAGCTTTACAGAATTGCCTAGCTTTTTGATTGTCGATTTTAATGGTCTGTGTGTACACATTTGAATTCTTTGGATTTATAGAGGAACGAGGGATGTGGATTAAAGACTCCATTATGTTTACAGATGAAGAAGAAAATGTAGATGAAGATTTTCTGTCAAATTACAGTCTAAACATTAGTGAAGCAGAAGATGAAGAGGACAATCTGTCAGATTATTATGATGATGATGATGGTGGTGGTGCTGGTATAAGGTAACATTCCATTTGGCCCTATTACTTTATTAGAACAGCTAGGCGGTACCACTGATAGAGCACTCGCCCCAAAGTTGGGAGGACCTGAGTTCAGATCTCAACTTAGACACTTACTAGCTGTGTGACCTTAGGCAAGTCACTTAACCACAAACGCTTCAAAGATACAGGGCCATCTCCAGTCTTCCTGATAAATATCTGGGCACTGGACCCAGATGATGGCTCTGAAGGTGACCTTGCATAGCCCTCCCTCACTTAACATCCATTTCACTGCAATTCATGACATCACCTCCTGATGGTCATGGTCCTCTTCAAGAATGAAGGAGAAACAAAAAATTTATTACAATTGACTCTGTAGTGAGGAAAATGTATAAATTTCTTTTTTCAACATTTGTTTTTATAATATTTCTAGTTTCAGATTTTTCTCCCCCCCTCCTCTCCCTTCCCCGTCCCCCAGACAGTAAGTAATCTGATATAGGTTATAAATGTACAAGCACATTTCAACATATTTCTGCATTAGTCTTACTGTGAATGAAGAATCAGAGCAAAAAGGAAAAACCTCAAAAAAAGAAAAAGAAAAACAACAGCACCAAAAAACAAAAGAAATAGTATGGTTCAAGCTGTATCCATATTCCAGGGTTCATTTTTTTCTGGATTTGGAGAGCATTTTCCATGATGATCCTTTGGAACTATCTTGTACCATTGTATTGCTGTAAAGAATCAAGTCTATCACAGTTCATCAACACATAATGTTGTTGATACTGTGCACAATGTTCTCCTGGTTCTGCTCATCTCAATCATCATTTCATGCAAGTCCCTCCAGGTTTCTCTGGAATCTGCATGCTCATCATTTCTTATAGCACAATGGTATTCAATTACATTCCTATACCACAACTTGTTCAGCCATTCCCCAATTGATGGGCAAATCTTCAATTTCCAATTCCTTGCCACAACAAAAAGAGCAGCTCTAAGTACTTTTGTACATCTGGGTCCTTTCCCCTTTTTCATGCTCTCTTTGGGAAAAAGACCTAATGGTGGTATCGCTGGGCCAAAGGGTATGCACAACTTTATAGCCCTTTGGGTAAAATTGCAAATTGCTCTCCCCAACAATGCATTAGTGTTCCAACTTTTCCACAGCTTCTTCAACATTTATTATTTTGCTTTTTTGTCTTATTAGCCAATCTGATAGGTGTCTGGTGCTAACTCAGAGTTGTTTTAATTTGCATTTCTCTAATCAATAGTGATTTAGAGCATTTTTTCATATGGCAATAGATAGCTTTGATTTCTTCATCAGAAAACTGCCTGTTCATATCCTTTAACTATTTCTCAATTGGGGAATGTCTTGGATTCTTATAAATTTGATTTAGTTCCCAATATATTTTAGAAATGAGGCCTTTTTCAGAAGTACTGCCTATAAAAATTGTTTCCCAGCTTTCTGCCTCCTAATTTTGGCTGCTTTGCTTCTATCTGTACACGAACTTTTAAATTTAATGTCATCAAAATCATACTCTTTTGCAATATAAAATGATGAGCAGGTAGATTTCAGAAAAAACTAGAAAGACTTGTATGGACTGAGGCAAAGTGAAATGAACAGAAAACCAGGAAAATATTCTACACAGTAATAGCAACATGGAGTGAGATGATCAAATATGAATGCCTTATCTCTTCTCAGCAATACAACAACTCAAGATAATCACAAAGGACTCAGGTCAGAAAATACTGTACACATCCAGTTAAAGAATGGATAGAAGCTAAATGCAGATTGAATCATACTATTTTCACTTAGTTTTTGTTCATGTTTTTTTTCCCCCTTTGGGTCTGTTTCTTCTTCTGCAACTGTGATTAATATGAAATATGTTTTCTATGATTGCACGTTTATAACCTATACCAAATTGTTCATCATTTTAGGAAGAGGGGAGGGAGGAAGGAAAAAAATATAGAATTCAAAATCTAGTAAAATTGAATGCCAATACTTACATTATCTAGGAGTGGGGAAAAAGGGTATTAGGAAAAGTACATACACACCTAAAAATCTACCTATACATGACACATTCACATAGATATGCACCTTCTAAAGCTTATTTTCCTTACTTAAGACTAGTCCAGCTTGCACATATAATGTCTATAATTAAGATGATTATATTATATATGGATTACAATAGAAAGTACATGAAAGAAGATAAACCTATTTTTCCTCTTGAATTTCAGGTGTTTCCTGTGCATTCCCTGTATGTACAAAGGTATTTTTCTCATTATTCACAGTATGTTAATGTCATTTTTAGCATTTCTTTGCATTCACAGGCACTCAACTATGTCCTGGTGATGGGAGGAATAACTCCCTCCATCCATAATCCACACCCAATCTCTGAGTGGAACAAATTTATAGACAAATTGTACCCACAAATAAGAGGAGTAGCAGGAGGCTACCAATTTCAAATATAGAACATGTTAACATATCAAGACACACCTTCTCCCACATACACACACACATTTTACTTGATGAGCTAAGGTGATAATACAACTTGCACATTCCCTGACAAATCTCTATTGTTTTCTCAACTGTATCAGCTCAAATGTTCTTAAATTTGTGGGTTTTTCACTAATGGATTTAACATTCATTAACCATGCATCATGGTAGGAAATATTTTATTTATTCTTCTCTGTTTTCCCTTTGAACTAGGAAAGAGGGAAGGTGGCTTTATGAAAAGAAAGAAAAAGAGGGGAAGACAGCCATTTCAATGGTAGGAATGTAAATTTTTCTCACCTTGATTTTAAGAAGATTTAAGCATGTATGTTTTCTCATGCAAATTAGTCATTCTATAATGAGCAATTAGTCAATAGACATTTTTTCTTTTTTGGCAAGGCAATTGGGGTTAAGCCCAGGGTCACACAGCTAGTAAGTGTAAAGTGTCTGAGGCTGGATTTGAACTCAAGTCCTCCTGACTCCACGGCCAGTGCTCTATCCACTGTGCAACCTAGTTGCCCCAGTCAATAGACTTTTTGAGCCACCTACAAGTATAAAGTATTGGGCATACAAAAGAGAGTCCCTGCCCTCAAGAAGCTCACAGTCTTATTGGGGACACAACACACAAACAACTAGGAAAAATAAGCTTCTGTCAAGGATAAATTTAGAATAATGGAAAGGCAAGTCACTAGAATTTGGGGATTGGACAACCCTTCCTGTACAAGGTGGGATTTTAGCTGTGACTGAGAGCAAGCCAGGAGGTCAAGATGAGGCTGAAGAGCATTCTCGGCTTGAGGGAGAAAGTCAGAGAAAATGGCCCTAGGCAAGAGATATGGAGAAGGAGGGAGGCCTATATCTCTGTACATCAAAGAGTATGTTTCAGTGAGTAGTAAGGTATAAGAAGAATAGCAAAGTAGGAAAGGAATAGCTTTTGAAGGGCTTCTTGAACAAAAAGCACAGGATTTAGTATGTGATCCTAAAGATGACAGGGAACCACTAGAGTAGGAGTAGGGAGCAGAGAAGGGGCATGTTCATATCTGTGCTTTAGGAAAATGACTAAGGGTTGAGCAGAGAGAGACTTGGCACAGGCCGACCAACCTGTAGAGTACTGCAAGAGTCCAGGTTCCTACAGGAGAATGGGCAATAGTATCAGAGGGAGAAAGAGGCATAGTCAAAGAGATTGGGGGCAAAGGGGTAAATAGAAAGGGCTTTGCCACCAGAATGGATCTCTGAGAGGTAAGTGATTGAGAACATCAAGGACATCAGACACCTGGGCAATGTGTCTAGGGGACTGGGGAGGATAGGGGTTCCCTTGAAGTAATAGAAGGAATAGAATGGGGCAATGTGAAGGGGGAATCATGAGAGCTCAGTTTTGGACATGTTGAGTTGATGATGTCCCTGGGATATGTCAGATGTAAGACTGGAAGTCAGCAGAGAAGTAAACACTGGAGAAGTCGATCTGAAAGAACGGAATCCGTGGCAGCCAATGACTTTACTAAGCAAAATGGTATACAGGAAGAAGAGTCTTCAAAACCAGACCCTGTGTGCTGTGGGACACACCCAAGGTTGGCAGGTGTTGCTTGGATGATGAAGCAAACAAAGGAGACTGGGAAGGAAAAGGTCACAGAAGTAGCAGCCCAATCAGGAGAGAACAGAAAATTTAGAGAGAAGAAATTATCAAAGACAAGATAGAGATCAGCAATGTCAAAGGCTGTTGGAGAAAGGTCCAAAGGGATGAGGATTGTCAAAAAGACTCTGTATGTGCTAATTAAGAGATCTCACTGGTTTCTTTATACAGGGTAGTTTCAGTTGAATGATGAGGTGTCATAAGTTAGATTACAGACTTGAGAAAGTGAGGAGAAATAGAAGTGCCTCTTGTAGGTAGCCTTCTCAAGAAGTTGAGCTACAAAAAGCTGGACAGATTTGGGGCTAGTTAGAAGGGACATATTGATCACGTGAAGGTTGTTTGAGGAAGGGGGAGACATGCACATACATATAGGCAAGGAGAGATTGAAGATAAGTGAGAGAGGGGTATGGCAGAAGGCAAAACCTGCTGGAGGAGATGGGATGGATGAAAATCACTCCTGCAGGAAGAGGGGTTTGCTTTGGTAAGAAGGGCCACACTCTGTACCAGAGACAGGTGACTGTGGAGTTAGTGGGAAAAGGCACTGGAGTGTTATTAGGTGAGGAGGAAGGAGAAGAAGGAGCTCTCAGTGAACAGCCTCCCATTATTTCAGTAAAAGCAGCAGCAATAATCTCCACTCTGTGGGTGGAGGAAGGGTCATGGGAGGCTTGAGATGAGATGAAAAGTTTTGGAAGAGACACTGTGTTAAATGGGAAAGTGAATGAATTGGAGAAGAGCAAAACTATGAGCAAGCAGTAGTGAAGGTCTAGTTGAGGTCAGGTAGCAACAAAACAGCCTAGGAAATCTGGCCGACCCAGTCAGACCAACCAAGTGATTCTTCTCCACCATTATGCAGCAGAATATGTGCAGAAAACAAGGCTCAGCCTGGGCAGGGAGCAATAGGAGAGGTTGCAATATAAGGAGAAAGGACTTGAGAAGATAGAGCAGAGTGGGACTGCCTCACCAAGGTCAAGAAAGGGAAGAGAGAAGAGCGCCTAGTGAAGGACTGGATACCGCACAAAGCCTGGTATTGGAAGGCAGAGTAGGGGGAGAAGGAAGGCCTATAGACAGGGATCAGAGAAGGGACTTTTAGAAGTCATGTACATAGAACTGGTACATTGGTGGGGGGATGATCATACTGTGCATATGTGTGGGATAGAGAAGTGATCATGGGAATGAGTAAGTTGAGGAGAACTGGGAGGTTAGAGAATTTGGGGGAGTATGTTACAAAGAGTCTGATGGCTTCACCTCATGGGTCATTTGCCAAGAATTTAGGTTTGTTTCTGCATTGCATTGGTGATTTTATTGGGGACTCTCTTAGAGAGGAATATACCAGAGAGTCTTTGCTAAGAAATTCCCAATGAATATAAGATATTCTCATACTTAGGATAGAAGTGGGCCAGAAGGATGGCTTCTGAGGACCAGCAGATGCAGGGTTTGATGTAACTCCATGGTCTGAATGGTATTTCTTAGCAATCAGGCCTTGTGCCATAAGGAGACTAAAAAACAGACAAGTAAACAAACAAAAACGAGTGAAAAACAAACAAAAATACCATACTATTTAGAAAATGTTTTTACTTTACTCCTCTAGAAATATTCATCCCTTTGAGTGTTATGGGATAGTACAAAGGGATTTCTAGGCCACAGCATGCTAAGAGGGCTGAGATCCTGCTCTTTCCCCCATTTCCTAACTATAAAAGGCAATGGAGTACAAAGCTTTCCACCTAAATGCAATTTATCACAATTTTACTTCCTTTGCATTTCTTAAGTGCTAATGACTTTTCTGAAGGAAATGTTCCTATCTACCAGCTGAAATAGGAACAAACCAAAGAGACCTGTTGTCCCCAATTGGGTGATTTCAAAGGTGTGCAAAATGCTTTCCAAAGAGAACTGGATTCAGTTTCCCTTGAGAGAAATGCAATAGTGTTACACCAGAAAAATGCTGTTGTCTTAGAAAAATGAGACAGGGAGGGAGTCTGGGTAAGGAAGCAGAATTGCAGGAAGGGCCCTCAAGGCCAGTAGCTTAGTTAGTTGAGTGTGCCAAAGGTTAAGGCTTGTTCGTCCTGTGCTTGCTTAATTAGTTGATAGATATTAACTGCTAATGCCCCAAAGGCAGAGACTGCTGCCATTTCTAAACATGCCATGTATGTAACAGGAAGGTGGACATGTTAAGTGAAATTTGTAGAGACATTCTGGGAAGAATGTGCATCTCTTAGTCCTCAGTCAATGAGGAGAAAATAGGAGGGACTTTGCTTTAGAGTGAGGAATAAAAAGAGAGATTTGCTGCAGCAAAGCATGTGCCAAGCCTTCATATTGTGTGCTCATTCTTGCAAGAATGTAATAAAGCCCTCATATACACGCACACACACACACAAGATTGTGAGAGAATTTTTAAAGGCCTGTTAAAATCTGTTATTATAATGAGGCTAAATTAATTGGTTATTTCCTTTTGGGTTTAGAAAAACCTGAAATTCCTCCCCACTGCAGAAACATATGGATAGGGGCAGCTAGGTGGTACAGTGGATAGAGCACCAGCCTTGGATTCAGGAGGACCTGAGTTCAAATCCAGCCCGACACTTAATGCTTACTAGCTGTGTGACCCTGGGCAAGTCACTTAACCCCAATTGCCACACACACACACACACACCCAGAAAAACATATGGATGAGAGCAAGGATGGTCACAGGGAGGACTCTTTTAGGTTAAAGTTTACTTTCTACCAACTTAATCTTGACAAATTCCAATTTTAAACATTCTTCCTTTGGCCTTAAAGATTGAATAAGAGGGAGATATCTGTCATTTTAAATGTATTTTATCTCATGAAGGTTTAGTGAATATTTCTTTTAACATCAGGATAAATTTTGAGCTGTTTGTCAAAAGAATGGTATTTTCAGGATATATATTGGATACATGTTTAGTTAGCCCTTGTGCAATTTTAGAAGGCCTGCTCTCTTATTTGTAAGCTTATTTGTTGGAATGACAATTTTTATTTTGGTTTTTGGTTTTTTGGTAAGGCAATTGGGGTTAAGTGACTTTCCCAGGGTCATATGGCTAGTAAGTCTTAAGTGTCTGAGGCCAGATTTGAACTAAGGTACTCCTGAATCCAGGGCCGGTGCTTTGTCCACTGCATCACCTAACTGCCCCTGCAATGACAATTTGATATTGATAATAATTATGTCCAAAGCTACTGGGATTTTTGAGGCTTTATTAATTGAGGGGAAAGCTTTTCCAGGACCCTGAATATTCTCTTTGAGTTTCATTCTTAGGTTTGCTGTATCCTGGTCACAACTCTCATAGTAGATTTCTATTATTAGGATAGACAAAGTGGAAGGTTGTTAATATTTGGAAAAAACATTTTTTTTCGGGGTTTGTTTGTTTTTTGGGGGGGAGGCAATGAGGTTTAAGTGACTTGCCCAGGGTCACACAGCTAGTAAGTATCAAGTGTCTAAGGCTGCATTTGAACTCAGGTCCTCCTGAATCCAGGGCCAGTGCTCTATACACTGCACCACCTAGCTGCCCCTGTTCTTGCAATATTGAATTAATTGGTTACTACAGTAACACTAAAGCATCTCAATTACTGTACTAAACTAGATCTTGCTGTTTGCATCCAAATGTATTGTTTTAAGCAATACTTAAATTAATGCCTTAACTTGTCATAAGTATAAGATATGTTAGGGAATAATAGTAACTTAGTAACTTATGAACTAGCTTCATCTTAAAGCAAATTCATTTTGTTTAGAGTTAACTTAGGGATGAAATCTATTTAACATAAGTACAAGGAGAGTTAATGCTTGCTATCTAGAATATGTGATCCTTGAGAAGGGAATTCACATGAAGTATGATTACTGGAACTTGCTATTTAAGACACTATGGGACGGTTAACTGTTATTATTCTGAATCTGATTCCAGGTATGATCATCAAGGAAGGCTGGTGAGCCAATAAGACCAAGGATGTGGATAACAGTTTGTTCTTGACTCTTGATTGATGGATTGGAATGTTTAAGAACTTGTAGTTGATAGTTGATAGAATAAATTCTTTTTTTTTTTCACAATAGGATCTTCAAGTGGAATTTGTTTTACTATCTGGTGTTCTTATGAAAACATTTTTGCTGTTTTCACCCTTTTCTTTCCCTTACTATTGTATTTCATTGCCAGGATAACAAACTTCCATAGCAATCATCTACTTTTTTTTTTTGTTTTTTTGTTTTTGTTTTTTTTGCAGGGCAATTGGGGTTAAGTGACTTGCCCAAGGTCACACAGCTAGTAAGTGTCAAGTGTCTGAGGCCGGATTTGAACTCAGGAACTCCTGAGTCCAGGGCTGGTGCTTTATCCACTGTGCCACCTAGCCGCCCCAATCATCTACTTTTTAAATGTTGTACTAACTATTAATGGTCTTTTTAGCTGATAACTATAAAATTTACTGGGAACTGCTTCCCCACCCAGGCAGATGAATTGCCTGGGGTAACCAATCTTTTGTTAATTCCAGACTCTTGATCTACTTATGGACCTTCTCCCAAGCAAAATGATCCCTGCCTTACTCCCTGGACTTTATGTTATTATGTAAAAAGGGTCCATTTACATTAATTGGTTTCTATTTAGAGTTAGTAGTGTCTATAATTAACTCAGGAGCAGTTCTATTGTTTCTTTTGTTAAAGGTTCATTTACATGAAGTAGTTTTAGGAGACTCTGGAGCAATCTTTTGGTTCCCTTCTGTTCTGTTACCCCATAAAAACCCTGTCCTTGGGTTACCATCTTTGGGTATTCCTAACTTCTGAGCTTTGTGATAATACCACAAGCTATAGTTCCTCTGCCATGATTAAAGACCTTCTTTCTCCTACATTGATGGTTTCCTGGAAATTAAGGAAACTGTGGTAAAAATTATTTGTGGTAAAGATTAATATTGCAGTTTTCAGGTGACTCATTTGGAAAGGGCCACACCTGCCCCCCTTCCCCCCAGGTTAATTACACTACTGAGGTCAGAAGGAGAACTCTCCATAGGCAGTTTTTAAAAGATGTCCCCTTTTGGGGAAGGAAAGATTGAATGCTCCCTGAAGGGAGTTAGAGTGTTCTTCCGGAACACTAGGTTTCTTCTGGAATTCTGTATCTGGGACTTCTCCCCTTCTGGTGGTGGCATGAGTTCTCTGTCTCAGGTGGCTGTTTTTCCCAGCAGGCAAGAGAAACTGTAGAGTGTCCAGGTTTTGGTGAGTTAATTATGGAAAACCTTAAATTCCTTTGAATTAGCTTAATTGGAAATGTTCTGGGGATTGCATAGGTCAAGTTTAGAGTTAAGAGTATTTATCTGTATTTCTTTTTTCCTATTTCCTTGTCTTTGATTTTATTAGTTTCACCTTTGTTGTTAATTAATTCCCAAGTAATAAAATCTGATCCCTTTGTGAATTAAAGCTTAAAGGCTGGGGCAGCTAGGTGGCACAGTGGATAGAGCACTGGCCCTGGAGTCAGGAGTGCCTGAGTTCAAATCCGGCCTCAGACATTTAACACTTACTAGCTGTGTGACCCTGGGCAAGTCACTTAGCCCCAATTGCTTCACTTAAAAAAAAAAAAAGCTTAAAGTCTCCTTTCTTATTGGCCTGGGAGAAATATCTAAAAAGGAGAGTTCAGAGGGGAGGGTGAACCTAAAAGGTCCCTCATATTTCCAGGACCCCAATATTAAGGCAAATCACCCAAATAACATTCTGTATATCAAATTTTGGCCCTCACAAAACCATCAATATAGGACAAAGATTGCTCCAGAGTCACTTACAACAACTTAATGTAAATGACCCTTTAACCAAAGAAACAATAGATCTGCTCCTGAGTTAAGTATAGGAGCTAGTAACTCTAAATGGGCACTACTTAATGTAGGTGGCCCCCTTTTACATAATAATATAAAGGCCAGGGAGTAAGGTGGGGAAACATTGGGAGGGGATAAGTTGTTTGGGGGAAGGTCCATAAATCCATCAAGTTTCTAGAAATGACTAAGATTGGTTAGTCCCAGGCAGTTCATTTGTCTGGGAAAGAGGGGACTGGGTGGGAATCTGTTTTCAGTAAATTTTATATTTCTCATTCCCTCCTCTTGGTCAAGAGGAATTCTAGCATTTGTCAATGACCCAAAATAGCGTTGGGGCATGAAACAGGATTCTCAGACCACGTCTAGGCATCTTAGAACTAAGTAGTCTAGGGCAGCTAGGTGGTGCAGTGGATAGAGCACTGGCCCTAGATTCAGGAGTATCTGAGTTCAAATCCGGCCTCAGACACTTAACGCTTACTAGCTGTGTGACCCTGGGCAAGTCACTTAACCCACATTGCCCTGCAAAAAAAAAAAAAGAACTAAGTAGTCTACACTAATGTGGTGTGCTTCTTTTTCCTGGTCAGATGAAGCTTGGTGTCCTTGGTAGTGTGTCTGGCCCTCCATTCAGGGGTCAGAGTCTTCTTCAGATGTGAGAAGTGGATCCAGCTGTCAATTCCTTTCAGCCAAGGGGTTGGTCAGCAGCACTTGGTAGGGAATCCTTTTCCAAGAGACCCAGTCTCCCAGTTCCAACTGTAGGTTAGACTGAATTAAGGTTGAGCCACTAATAAATGACTGAGAGACAAGGTAATTAAGGTGATGAAGGCTTTGGGTGAGTCCTTTACAATAGGACAGAAGGGAAGTCTTAATGGAGAGGGAGTCACTTGAGGGAGGAAAGAGAGGCATGGGACACCCAGAGATGATTTCAAAAGGTGAAAGACAATCTTTACCAAAAGGGGTTGCCTGCCCTAAGGTTCAGAAGAACTAGGGGAAGGCCTTTTGGCCATGGTAGAGTCAAATCATCCATAAACTTTCCAAGCTGAACCTCAATGATCCCAATGGTAAGTTCTACCAAATCTGAGCATTGGGGGTGGTGAGCATAGTGTAAATGTTGAAGTACTTCCTGGCCAGGAAGTTAACAACTGGGAGACCATTGAACCAGTAAAAGAAGTACCTCAATCAGTGTGAACTTCATTAGGAATTCCCCAGGTGGGAAAAATCTTTTCTCATAAGTGGTTGGCTACAGCTGTTGAAGTAACTTTCCTGCAAGGGAAAGCTGCTACCCAATGGGAGAACATACAAACCATAATACAAACTCATAACTGGAAAAGGGCAGAAGGTGAATACAATCAATCTGCCAGCCTTGAAAAGGGGTAAAGGAATTTCCTAGGGGTAAGTTTTATGGGCTTGCTTACATTGTATTTAGGACAGATCTCACATTGTTGATAAATGTCAGATGCAGCTCATCTCAATTTCCCCACCAATATTTGCAGCCTAAACTAAGCAGTTTGTCAGGACTCCAGTGACTCAAAGAGTCAAAGTATTCCATCATACATCAATGGACAGAGTTGGGGAGGATTGGACTCCATTTGACCTCTACCTGAGCCCAGAGTGTTTATCCTTTTGACACCCTTAGCTGGTCTTGGATGGGATTGGACATGGTCCTTTGGATTACAGCAAGCTTTGCTGGGCTCAATATTGACTGGGGTCAGGTCCAGGGGATGTAATGGACTATATAGACTAATAGGGAGTGGGGTTTTCAGAGCAGCCTGCTTGGCATGCAGGTCAGCAAGGGCATTAACCCAGTCATGGGGAGAATCTTCATGGGAGTGTCCTGGCATATTAACAACCACTGCTGCTAGCAACAAACGGGAGTCAAGCAATCTCTAAATATGTAGGACTGCCAGATGCCATCAGGAACCCTTTGTATTTCCATAATATCCCAAAATCATGAGCCACCCCAATAGCATACCTGCTATCCACGTAAATGTTTACTTGCTTTCTTTTGTCCATTCAGAAACCTGAGTCAGGGTTCAAGTTCAGCCTGTTGTGCTGAAGAAACCAAAGGAAGGGGTCAATGACCTCTTCTGTGTCAGTGATAGCATACCCAGCATCATTTGAGACAGACAGGAACCATCGATGTACCAGGAATAATCCAGGCTTTCTATCTCAGTTGTGGATAGTAGAGAGATCTCTGATCCAAGGTATGGAGAGTGTACATATTGTGAGGTGAGGTGGGAATAAATGTTCTACATCTCGTTCCTAAGGTCCTCTATTATTTTAAAAATAGAGAAATGTCTATATATGTATATCTATATATGCATATGTATATGTATGTATATATGTGTATGTGTATAGACATATATAATACATACAGATATTTAATTTCTGATAAAGTGAAGTGAAATTACTTTTTGACTCCTTTTACACCATCATGCAGTTTTCTTGCCAAGAAGATGGTAAGGTCCATCACTTTTTCTTTAAATAGCTTTCTAGTCATATGCAATGCAAACTTCTGGGTCAGTACTCCAGGGGCTACTCCCTTCTTTTCATGCCCACAGAGAGTGAGAGGCTTTGAATAGGCAGACCACCCACCCAAGGGCAGGAGCTTTTGTAAGCTCTCTCAGGGCTCAGTAACAGAGGCCTTGGTGAGAGCAGTGAGGGCTTTCATAATCTCCCCAGAAGAAGGAATCTCTGATCAGCAGTAGCCAGCTGCCCCTCCTCTAGCACCTGCAGCTCTATCTTGGTCTTGGGCACTGACAGGTTTTGCAGGGCCTGTATCCTTTTTGGAGAAATAGTCCTTTTTCCTAGTGATGAAATAGACCCGAAATACTCTACGTGTGTTTGACACCACCATACCTCTGGCGTGGAGATCTTGTGTGCGAGATGAAGTAGTTCCTAGACCACATGGCGGCTGCACAGAAGTCAAAAACTGAAAAACAAGTGGCATGACAGGGAATACCAGTCACAATAGTGGCTGGGTTAGGCAGGACAGAATGAAGAGCAACCACATTATTCCAAGATCCTGAACAAAACCATAGATGGGCTTACCATCAGAACCAGGCTTTGGCTTCCTTACTGGGAAAAAAGGAGTATTTGCCTCTGCCCTACATGGAACCATGATCCCTTCTTTGATAAGAGTCATACCAATAATTGCCTCTTTAGACAGTGGATATTGAGCCACAGAGGGTGGTTTCCCTCCTTTGGTGGTAAGAGAAATTGGAACTGCTCATTTGAGCAGTCCCACATCAGTTGAAGATATTGTCCAATCATCATCAGGTAAGGTCTCTGGAATAGAGCCACCTTCAGCTTGAGCTAACATCAAAGTAGACAAATCCTCACTACAAAATACAGCAATGAACACTGGAGTTAACAAGTTTTCCTCACCACACCCACAATGTCTTATCTGGCATAAATGAATGATAACTTTCAATTTGCATAATAAACCTCTACACAAAAGAGTAATAGGAGAATTTGCTATCCACAAAAAGAATGCATGAGTGTGATGAAACCAATGGAACCTCAAGTGGGGATAGCTGAGGGGCTAGTTGACTGCACCCCTCAAGTCCCACTGGCCTCCATTCAAACAATAATTCCTTTATCCTTAGGGACAAATTTTAACACAGATATTGAAGCCCCCTGTGTCAATTAAATGAGAACCTTTGGCACCTTCAACATATGAAACAATATTAGGTAAGGGAGGGGCATAAACAGATATAGCAGGGGCAAGAGTCTCAGTGGAAGTTACAACCCCCACATTCTCTACCCCTCCCCCATATTATCATGCCAAAACTTTTTTCTCAGTGCTCCAGTTCCATATCTAGTTTGGTTCTCTACTTGTTCTACTCCATGACCATGTCCAAATTTCTTTCTTTCTTGATCCTGCTTGTGTGTGTATGACTTGCCCAGGGTCACACAGCTAGTACATGTCAAGTGTCTGAGGCTGGATTTGAACTTAGGTCTTCCTGACTGCAGGGCCAGTACTCTATCCACTGCACCACCTAGCTGCCCCTATCCTGCTTCTTTTTAAAAAACATTCTGTACAAGGTAGATCAAAAGACAGCCTCAGAAAAAGATAAGAAAGTCAAAGCTCCTATATCCAAAGGTTCAAGAAAACCATTCTGTAGCTATGTGTCCTACCTTTCCACAAGAGAAACAATGATCTCTACTTTTTCCCCTTGATAGTAATAGAATAGGGAAGTGTTAAGGGCAATCAGAATAAGTTCAGTGTTGGACACGCTGAGTTGATGATGTCCCTGGGAATAGATCAGATGCAAGGCTGGAGGTCAGCAGGCACGTTAGCATTGGAGAAGTCGATCTGAAAGAAAGAATTAAATCCATGGCAGCTCATGGCTTTATTAAGCAAAATGGTATACAGGGAGAAGAGGCTTCAAAACCATACCTTGTGTACTGTGGGACACACCCAAGGTAGGCAGTTGTTGCTTGGATGATGAATCAAGCAAAGGAGACTGGGAAGGGAAAGGTCACAGAAGTAGCAGCCCAACCTGTCAAAGACAAGATGGAGATCAACAATGTCAAAGGCAGTTGGAGAAAGGTCAAAAGGGATAAGGATTGTGAAAAAGACTCTGCATGTGCCAATTAAGAGATCCCACTGTTGTGTTGTTTTGTTTGTTTGGTTTTTTAATAGGGGGCAGTTTGAGTTGAATGGTGAGATCATAAGTTAAAGTGGACTAGATATCCTCATAGAGAACTGGTGGGGGGGGATTGAGGGGCTAAAGGTCACAGTGTAGAAGAAAAACAAAGGCTGGTATTGGAAGGCAGTGTTGGGGGAGAAGGAAGAAGTATAGACTGATCAGATAAGGGAGTCTTAGAGTTCATGAACTTAGAAGTGGTACATTGGTAGGTGATGACAGGATCAAGGATATATATAAATATATGGATGAGGTGCATTAGAAAAGTGGGTATGTGTGTCGTGGAAAATGAGTATGTTGAGGAGAACTGGGAGGTTAGGCTATTTGGGGGAGTATGTTGAAAATCCCCAGATATGAGAGCAGGAGTTTGCAAGGAGAAAGACTATGAGCCAGGCAGCAAACTCATTGAACAAGAAAGGAAATGTCCTACTAGAATTTGGATTGGTTGGCACGTATGGATTGAGTGGAGCTCAAAGCTGGACAGCTTAGTGAATCACAGTGGTAGGAAGAAACACTGGATATGGAGAACAAGGAGTATTCCATCTCCCCCACTTGGACCAGGACTCAGGTTGCAATGCAGGGGAGGGAAGAGTAAAAGTAGAGCCTGGCCAGGGAAACTGTGTCACCAACAGAGATCCAGGCAGAGCTCAGTGAGAGCTAGAAGATGGAAGGAGAAGATATAGAAAAGATCTAAGTTTAAGTTTTGTTACCTATGGAACAGACCTTCCTGAGAAGAGAACTGATGGGTAGCTTCAGAATTGGACACTGGAGTTGGGATAAGAGTACAGCCAATAGGTTGGTTAGCATTAGCAGTGGATACTGGGAGTTGTGGGTAGTAAGGAGGGGAGGGCTGGGTTGAGGCAGAAGGTAAGAAGGGTGGCCAGGCAGGTTGACAGAGAAGAAGTTTTCACTCCTGATAGCTATGAGAGATCAGTGCCACTCTGATATAGATAACATGACCAAGTGGGAGTTGGTGAAAAATGGAAAATTTTCCAGATTTTTCAGTGTCCATACAAAACTTGAGGCAGTACAAGATGAGGGCACAAAATTTTGGAGCAGAAGTAGTGATACTCACCGTCCTCCCATTCCTGAGACCGAACCTGAAACTTGAAGGAATGGCACCCTCTCCCTTCACCTCAAAGGAGGGAGACTATTATAATGCAACAGCATTTCTCCTCTTCACAAAAGAATCTGGAGACCAGCCTAGGTCATTCATCACTTAATGATAAGTCTGTTTTAAACCTGAAAGTCAAGCAAGAAAGCCTCACATGAACCCACATGGTGCTTTCACATGCCAGGAAGGATAACCAAAAAGGCAAGTGACAGATAGCAGAGTAAACAAGAAAATAAGTTATCTTAACCATGATGGAGAATGGCATGATGCTCATGAGTGGATGCTCTAGCCAAATCTCCAGTTCCATCTCTACCCACAGGTCCTCAGTTTTTTCAAATGAAAAAATACAGATCTTTTGTAGCTTTGAAAATAGCTAACTTAATGTTTTATATTGTTCTAAGTCCAAGGAACAGCCCAGGGCTTTACAACTCTAGGTTTTTAGCAAGATAATATCAGGTCAGCTCTAAGCTTAGTCAAGCTGGACAAGAATAGAAACCATTACATGGACACCTCCCCAAGACCCAGCAGGCCCCTCTATATCTAGGAAGGAAGGGGGATGTCAAAGTGCTATCAAATCTCTCCCAAGATATCAGAATTTGAGATTTTCCCTACAGAGAATGGTCAGATTTAACACCTTTTCTATTCCCAAGAAATCAGAGCACTTTGAAATGGGAAAAGTCTGCCCAGACAGATGCCTAATTAGCAGATGTGGAAAAATTCCAGGACAATTTCACTGAACACTTTTACAAAGAGTCTAAGGGCTTCAGCCTCATGTTTCTATCACCAAGAATTTAGATTTTGTTTCTGCATTGGTCCCTTTATTGTGACTCTCTTAGAGAGGAATAGAGCAAAGGTCTCTGCTAAGAAATTCTTAATAAAATACACATTCTCATACAATATAGGCAGGAAAGAAGGATGGCTTCTAAGGACCACCAGATACAGGTCTGGATGAAACTCCATGGTCTGAATAGCCTGAATGGCATTTCTTAGCAATGAGGTCTTATGTCCTAGTGAGACTAAAATACAGAAACAAAAACAAACATACAAACCCAAAAGACATGCTCTTTAGAAAAGGGATTTACTCCTCTAGAAATATTCATCCCTTTGACTGTTATGGAAGCATACAAAGGGATTTCTAGGCCACCAAATACTAACAGGACCAAGATCATCGTTTTTCCCCCATTTCCTGACTATAAAAGGCAATGAAGTACAAAGCTGTCCTACAAAATTAAATTTAAAATGATTTTGCTTCCTTAGCACTTCCTAAGTGCTAATTAACTTTCTGAAGGAAATGTTCGTATTCAGCAAATGAAATAGGAATAAAGCAACGAGACTTGTTGTCCCCAATGGGGTGATTTCAAAAGTGTACAAAATCCCTTCCAAAGACGACTGGAATCAGTTTCCCTTGAGAGAAATGAAATGAAATAGTGGCATACCAGAAAAATGCTGTTAGCTTATAAAAATGAGAGGGGAAGGGAGTCTGGGTAAGAAAGGAGAATTGAAGGAAGGGGGTCTCAAGGCCAGTAGATTAGGAGATTACAGAAGGGGGCCTCAAAGCCATTAGCTTGCTTAATTTAGTGTGCCAGAAGTTGAGGTTTATTGGTCCTGTTCTTGCATAATTAACTGCCAATGCCCCAAAGGCAGAGACTGCTGCTATTTTCAAACATGTGATGTATGTAACCCAAGGGAGGACTTGTTGAGGGGAAATAGAGACATTCTGGAAAGAAATTTTAAAGGCCTAGTAAAATCTGTTATTATAATGAGGCTAGATTAATTGGGAATTTCCCTTTTGGTCTGGAACAAACTGAAATTCCTGCCCACTGCAAACACATTTGTATGACAGTAGGGATGCTTATTGGGCAGACTTTTTGAGGGTAAAGTTAACTTTCTACCAACTTAATCTTGAAAAATGCCAAGTTTAAAGATTCTTCTTTTGGCTTTAAGGATTGAATAAGAAGGAGATGCTTGTCAATTTGAAAGTATTTTACCCCATGAAGGTTTGGTGAATGTTCCTTTGAACATCAGAATAAATTCTGAGCTGTTTGTCAAAAGAAAGGTATTTTCAGGATATATTGTGTACATGTTCAATGAACACTTGTGTGATTTGAGAAGGCCTGCTACCTTATCTGGAAGATTATTTGTTGCAATGACAATTTTATATTGATAACAATTATGTCCAAACTTACTGTGATGTGTGAGGCTTTATTAATTGAGGGAAAAGCTTTTCCAGGACCCTGAATATCTGAATACTTGAGTTTCATTCTTAAGTTTGGTGTGTCCTGGTCATAACTCTCATAGTATATGTATTTCTATTATCAGTGTAGACAAAGTGGAAGGTTGTTATTGCAATATGGAATTAATTGTTTACTAAGTTAATACTCAAGCATCTAAGCCATGGTACTAAGCTGTGAGAAAGGTCTTGCTGTTTGGACTCAAATGCATTGGTATTAAGCAACAGTTAAAGTAGTGCCTGAACTTGTCATATGTATAAGATATGTTAGTGAACAATAGTAACTTAGGAAGTATCTGCATCTTAAAGCAAATTCATTTTTTAGTGTCAACTTAAGAGATGAAAAGCATCTATTTAACATAAGTACAAGTATTGTTACTGCTTGCTCTCTAGGATATGTGATCCTTGAGAAGTGAATTAATTCACCTGAAATACTGATTATTAGAACCTGCTATTTAAAACATTATAGGACTGGTAACGGTTATTATTCTGTATCTGATTCCAGGTATGATCATCAAGGAAGGTTGGTGAGGCAAAAAGCCCGAGGATACCAACAAGCCTATGGGGTTTTTACATGAGTGCATTGCAGGTGGAGTTCTCTTGAGGAAGGCCAATATGGCACATGGAGTGTAAACTATCCCACTTGGCTGATTTTAAGCCCGGCCCACTGCAATTGGCTGTTTCTATAACTTCTGCCTGGAGTGGACATGAAGTTCAGGGAAGCATTATTCCCTGAGAGCTTTTTCCTCTTCTTTGATGGGACATACATACCATCATGTCATATGATCAGCCTGAACACAATATTGGATCTTCATCTCTTAGGTTAATACTGTAATATCTGGGTGAGATGCAAGTATAAGTTTCAAACTATTTAACCTAGAAATTCTAGTCCTTTTTATATTCTAAAGAACTAGAGTGTTTGAAGAAAAGAATATTAATGCAACCAGTTTTCTTAGAGGGGGAAACTGATAGAATATTTTGTTACACCTAAGGAAAAGTCGATTCTATAGGAGTTGATTATGTAATGTGAAAATAACACCTTTCTGTAGAGCATTTCCAGTAATACAAACATGGTTTCTGATGGACAACTTATTTGACATGCACTGTTTTGAAATTAATTACTTAGCTGTCATCCTAAGTCCTTTACTACAAGTGAATATGTATGTAATTTGTAAAGATTTAAGAGTTCTGCCTTCTGTGGTATTTTGAAACATTTAGGTTAGATGGCTTGCATGTATCAAGGTAGTGGGAACCCTTTGGCCTATTATTCATAATGTTTCTCAGATACAGAATGGGGCATGGGGGACTCCTGTTATAAATTCTTTAAGGCTCAGGTAAACTATGAGACCTTGATTTTGATATTGCACTTATACCACAGTGAGGTGTTAATAAGATCAGGACCATAAGGTCTAATTTTGACCACAAGGACTAATTATCAAAGAAGTAGAATGTGAGAGACTGTACTATTGGTTTACAATAGATTTTAACAGGAACATCTGAGAAGGCTCTACAAGTTATTTAAAACCAGAGAAGTAAATCTACTGAAGAGGTGCCCTGGAGACAAGACATCTTCCAGACTGCCCCAAGAAAAGGAGTTCCAGAGAGCAAACAACTACATGAGACATTTGAGATCCAAGATGAAAGTGCTAAGTAAATGGACACTGGGAGTGCCTTACTGAAACCACAAGGAAACTTGACATTAGCTAATGCTGTTAACCATGCTTGCCTGGAGTTATTGACATTTGTTCCTTGTTTTATACCTGTGGATTGTTACCTGGAAATATGGGTACAGGCCTGGCAAAATCTATTATTATAATGACTGGATTTGTGCTCAAACTGCTTATACATGTCTCCCTGAGAACTGGACAGCTATATGCTATATTGGGTTAATCAGGCCCCAGTGTTTCCTCCTAGAAGACATCCATGGGAAAGATTTAGGTATTCAGTTATCTGAACAGCTAGGAAGGCAGAAAAGGAGTATAGATAGAGAACTAACTGCTATAGGGAATTCTAATGGATAGGGAGATGAATGTCCCCCACAGAGAATGATTCAGGTTTATGGGCCAGCTACCTGGGCAGAAGGTGAGAATTGGGCTTATCAAAGCCTTTTATTCTGAATAGGCTCATCAGACTGCAAGCCATGTGAGAGATAATAACCAATCAGACTGCCACAGCTTTGGAACTATTAGCAGATCAAGTCACTCAGATGAGGGAAAGTATTTTATGACACAGGCTGGTCCTAGATGATCTATTGCCCAAAGAAGGCCGTATCTATGGGAAAATGAATTTGATCACTTGTTGTCTAAAAATTAAAGATAATGGGAGAGTAGTGAAGGAAATAGAAACTAATCTTAGAAAAATGGCACTTGTGCTGGTACAGAAATGGAAGTCCATTTGGAAAAGTGAGTAGCCATCATGGCTGACTGGGAGTTGGTGGAAATAAATTGGTTCCTTTGTACTATGTGCCATTTTTGGAATCATATTAAGTCCATATCTCATCCCATGCTTGATGAATTCAATTATTAGGGCAGTTAAAGGAATGCAAGTGATTATGGTACCAAAAACAAATATTAGGTGTCTCAGGTGGGGTCCAGATGATGGCACTAAGAAAAGCAGATAGCAAAGAAGAGGAAGATAACATAGAAGCAGAGGAGATGTGTTGCCAAATGCTACAGAATTCGGAGGAGACGAGTAAAATTAGTGAGAAAAGCAGCATAATTAACAAATGAAATAGGAGGGTCTGAGAAAAATGAAATAGTGTCACATGAGGAAAATCCTGTTATCTTAGAAAAATGAGACAGGGAAAGTGTGGATAAAGAAGTAGAATTTCAGAAAGGGGGCCTCAAGTCCACTAGCTTAGTTTAGTGTGACAAAGGTTAAGGTCTGTTTGTCTTGCCCATGCTTAATTAGCTAATACATAGATAGGTAGATATGTTCACTGCTAATGCCCCTGAAGCAGAGACTGCCTTTTGACATACATGCAATGTATGTAACAGGTGGGCAGGCTATGTTAAGGCAAAATATGTAGAGACATTCTGGAGGGGAGGGACTTTGCATTGGATTTAGGAATAAAAAAGAGTTTTGCTGCAGCAAAGCATGCACCACACCTTTATACTATGTGCCCATTTTTGCATGAATGTAATAAAGCCTTCCTGTATTCACCAAAAGGGAAAGTCCTGAATTTTATTTCTCACAACCTTGAGATAATGGGACACCCAAAATACCAGGGTTTGGGATGGCAATGTATTCCTGGGTTCCTCCTGCTCAGGCCATTTGGAGAGTTCACAGCTCAAGCCCCCATATCTTCTGTCCCTTTCCTTCCATTCTCAGCATCTTCATTTCTGCCTTACTCTCTGGCATTTCCATGGAACTGTTCTTCCTATCTTTATTTCATTCTGCCTCTCTGTACTCCTTTCTCCAAATGGCATATACCTGGGAAATACTATGTTGCTCTTTCTCTTTCCTACCCTCAGAATTTGTCCCTCATTCCATGACTCTCCTCTGGCTCCTAGGGGCAGTCTCACATATGCACAGTGAGAGTGAGATTTTCACCATCTCTTAGATACAAGTCATTTAACAGTAGTACTAAGCAGTTTGTAGACTACAAACTGTAATATTCTTTACTATGTTAAGAGTAAGCAAGGTGAGAGATTGAAAGGAGCTTAGCAAATGGCTAACAAGCCACAAGCATAACCAAAGTTTCAACTATTTGACTTCCAATTGTGGTCAGGTATAGCCACCAATCAGCTTAAACTTCTGAGCTATAAGGGACCAATCAGAGAGGGAGAGAAGGTGGAAAACCAAGCTTAACCATATGGTGGAAAGTCCTTCATAGTCTCAGAAACAACTCAGGGAAATATAGCCAAAGAGGCTGGGTCTGAGATGCAAAGACACAATCCGGAGATGGCTTCTTATGCCATGAGCCTGTTACTTCCTAACAGGGCTATTTTAAGTAGGATACATAGAATGGGCCAATGCCTGATGGTTTTTTCTTCCTGTTCCATACTTATTGGCCTTGGACCCCTTGATTCATGTTATATGTGGGAGGAGTTACCGTGTATAAAGATCCCTGGATCCTTAGGCTCAAGGTCTTTGGGGTCCTAGAACTGAGAACCAGCTTGATTGTGAGACTAGAACCCTCTCTCAATGACGAACCTATTTTCTTTTGCCTTGGAGACTTTAGTTTTTTCCTTCATGTAGCAGGACAAATTAGAAAGTTCCACAACAGAGGGAGATGGTTCCAAATTTACAAGTGATGGCAAAATGAGGCCAAGGAGACACAGACTGGCTTTTAGCTCCCAGGCTAAAATCCTACACATTTTAGGCACCTGTCTTCAGGGAGGTCTAGCATTTCTGGTGAGAAGGCTTGCTGGGCCCTTTTCAGGGCTGCTCATCCACCTCTGGTGTCCATTCTCACCAAAGGCTGCCCTGTGGTTCCAAGGAGTTGCAGCATGGACAGCAGCCACAGCCCAGTAAAACCTTTCTGAGCAGAGGGACGAAATAAATTTGGAGGGTAAGGTAACCAGCAGGCCTCAAACCCATTGGTGAGTTGGGGGATGTCTATCCCAAGCATCTGAAGACATTCCCCAGGGAATGGGGGCATGAGAACAATTGTTGCAGCAGACATAAAGTCAGCTAAGGTGGGAAGCGTGGAACACTTAGAACTGGGTCAGCCATCCAAGACAGCACTGCCACCCAGGCCATGGCCAGTCTTGACTTTCACAGGGCTTAGCTGACCCTGGAAGAGTGAGTCTGGCTACTGGGCTCAGCTCTGCCTCTGTTAAATCCAATTCATGCACAAGTGGAGACATTGCCCAGTGATGGCTCTGGTCCAATTCCAGAAGAGAGACATCAGGTGTTGGGAAGATGGGTCCTCATGCCATAGGATGCCAGGCACTGGCAGATACCAGTGACCCTGGACTTTTTGTCATCGATCAAATGGAAAGCAGCCAAACTTTGTCCTGACTCTCTCTCCATCTTCAGGCCCATGGACCTCAAAGTTATCCTCGCATGACCAGACAAGTCCCCCTTCAATCCCCAAATCTTTCCCTCCATCTGTACCTGGGCTTGGTTCCCCCCCCCCATTTTCCAGGTAGCCCCAAGTCCTTTCTGATTGAGGGGCAGGGGGGGACCTCAGGCAGCAGCTCCTCCAACCACCTGGAGCCCTTTCTCCTCACTGAGGCTGACAGTGGGTGCTCCTTGCTGCCCCGCGGGCTGCTGGGCAGGAGAAAGCTGCTATGGCTCTCTGGGCAGAGTCCAGAAGGGCTCTGGACGGCCCTGGCCTCCTGCCCTGGCCCGCTCCTCCAACAGAAAATGTGGTGAGAGCGGCTGGGCTTTGGAGAACAACCTGGTGGTCCTTGGGCACCTCTCAGATGACTTTAGGGAGAGTGAGCTCCAGAGCCCCGTTGTCATGTGACCTTTGGGGGCGGGGCGTCCGGGGCCACTGGCCAATGAGTGGGAAGGCTTCCGGGAGGGCGGGGCCCACTGAAGTGGGAGTAAGGCCTCCTGGCCCACCTGCTCCTGCTTCTCCTGCTGCTCCTGCTGCAGGCCTGAGAACCTGGTGCCCAAAGTCCGGGCCTGGCCCTGTGCTCCTCGCTGGGCGCATGCGCGGTCTGCATTTTGTGCTGAAGGCCCAGGAGACTACAAGGGCACAGGCGCACCAGGGTGCCTCATCACCCCCACCACCCTCCCTCCAGGCCTTGACCCTGGCAGAGGGGACCCCACGTGCCCTGCCCCACTACCGGACTTCCTGACCCACACCCGGAGCCCCCAGACACGCAGATGCAGGGCCTGGCCCGCCTGGGATTGGAGCCATTTTCGTCCCCAAGTAGGATCTATTCCCCAATTGCACCAGGGTCAGATAGGAAGAAGTCCCTGCCTATGGGCCGTCTCTGAGGGCCATTGGATGGACTCTGTTCATTGGCCTCACGTGACCTCTGCAGGAGACATCCCCCTCCCCCCTTTCCCCCTCCAAGGCCCGAGAACAAACTGCCCCAGTTTGGGTATTTGTGTTCAGGGTATGGAGAGTGTATATGTTCTGGGATGAGACAGGAATAAATGTTCCACATCTCATTCCTAAGGACCTCCTTGATTACGAAAACCCAATGTAGACAAATATGTATAGATACATATTCGAAGATACATGTACGTGTACAAGTACATGCAGATACACATGTCCATACACATAGACTAATACACTTTTTGACCCCTTTTACCATAAGATGCAGTCACTTTTCCTCCCCAAGACTATGGTAAGCTTAGTAATTTTCTTTTAACATCTTGCTAGTCATATCGAGTAAATTTAAGTCTGAACTGCATTTTGGAATGGCATTTTTTTTAGGGCTGCTCGTTGGCACATTGATTAGATTGAGTGGCCTGGAGTCAGAAGACCTGAGTTTAAATGTAGCCTTGAACAGTAACTACTAGCATAACCCCAGACAAGCCACTTAATACTGTTTGCCTCAGTTTCCTCATCTGTAAATGAACTGGGAAAGGAAATTGGCAAAGCACTCCAGAATCTTTTCCAAGATAACAAGACAAAAACACACCCAAATGGGGTCACAAAGAATCAGACTTTACCCAAACAATTCAACAACAACACAATATTTGATATGTGTATTTTACACAGACACATGGATATACATTATATGCAAAGAAATACTACCTACAATTTTTGTCTATATATCTATATCTATATCTATATCTATATCTATATCTATATCTATCTATCTATCTATCTATCTATCTATCTATCTATCTATCTATCTATCTATCTATCTATCTATCTATCTATCTATCCACGCAGACACACACATAGATTACAGAATGTTTGAATCAGTTTACAACTTTACCTGGAATGTAGCAATGTCTCATTTTCCCCATATCCCCAATAATATTTGTCATTTTATCTAATACGTATGCGGTAGTACCCAGAATAGTTTTGACCTGAATTTCTACAATCAATAGTGAGTTAGAGCATTTTTCTTTCATATGGCTATAGGTAGCATTCATTATTTCATCTGAAAACTTCATGTCTTTTAATCATCTGTCAATTGGGGAGTAGCTCTTATTTGAACAAATTTGACTCAGTTCTCTATGTGTTTGAGAAATGA
This sequence comes from Dromiciops gliroides, assembly GCF_019393635.1. Taxonomy (NCBI): domain Eukaryota; kingdom Metazoa; phylum Chordata; class Mammalia; order Microbiotheria; family Microbiotheriidae; genus Dromiciops; species Dromiciops gliroides. The sequence goes on along the minus strand of NC_057863.1, from coordinate 227,248,790 downwards.
GGCCTGTCAGACAAACTTACTTCAATTTTTTTTTCACAATTACTGTTGCTAAATGTAGTTCCCTCCATCCTATTCCCTCCTCATGCTATTTACTCTATTTTCTATCTTCTTTTACCCTATTCCTCCTCAAAAGTATTTTGTTTTTGATTACCCCCTCCCCCAATCTGCCCTTCCTTTTTCACCATCCTCCCTTTATCCCCTTCCCCTCCTACTTTCCTGCAGGGTAAGATAGAGTACATTACTCAGTTGAGTGTGTATGCTATTCCTTCTTTGAGCCAGTTCTGATGAGAATATGGTTCACTCACTCCCCTGTATATCCCCCCACCCCCACTTCTTCCCCTTCACTTCATAAGCTTTTTCTTGCTTCTTTTATGTGAGAAACTTATGCCATTCCTGGCACCTGGAAAAAATGCTTGTTAATTAACTGATTGCATATTGTCTTTTAGGGTTTTAGTTTCTTCAGTTTCTTCAAATAGAGAGCTATTGTGTCCCCTTTAAATCTTCTCTTTCCCATGCTTAGTTCTTGCAACTAATCTTCTATGATATGAACTCAATTCTCTTCCTCATCCTAGTTGTCCTTTTCTGGACATAATCCAAGTTATCAGCATCTTCTCTCAAATACAGTGGCCTATCCTGAATGCAACACTACAGGTACAGTCAGAGGTGAGCAAAATACTATGGAGTTGTCACCTTTTTATTCCTGACCACTGACTCTCTTCATATAACCTATGGTTTCTTGGCTGCCACATTGCATTGTTGACCTCATGTTGAGTTTGCCTTCCATTTGCTGTTAGATCACAGGATTTAGCCATAGCTAACCTTTATCTTGCATTTAAAGATTCGTAAGGTTCTTTATAAATGTTAGCTAATTTCTTCCTCACTACAACTGTAGGAAGTAGATTTCTATATCACTGGAATGTCTGCACCATGATTGCAAGGATTCACCATTATTTTAAGGTCATGAGTCAATTTTCACCAGATGTGATGTAATTCATGGCTTGAAGGTGCACCTGAGTCCTATGAAGCCATACCAAGGCCTTTGGTTACTAACTCGAATAATGGACTCTATCTTCTGTATAAGAAACAGCCAAGCTACGTTAGAAAAAAACTGTACAAAAGGGGAAAACTTTTTTTTGGTTCACTGAAACTCAACACCATTTCCTAAGGGATGAAGTGATCAGTGAAGTGTGTATCTGTATTAGTGAAATCAGGAAGTTGTTAAGGTGCTATGGCATGCTATTATGAGATGCTAGAACTGTATATAGACTACAAGGGTAGAAAGCACCTTAAAGGGCATTGATTCTGTCCTGCTGCATAATTTTACAGATGAGGGAATTGAGGCACAGATGGATTACTAGACCAGCCAAAGTTCATACAATTGGTAAGGTAGGACTGGAATCCCGGTCTTCTTGACTCTGTGTCCAGTGCCCTATCACTTCACCACCCTTGGCTCTGTCTCACTTTATCTCTGCATCTCTGTGTCTGTCTCCTTCTTTTTCTGGATTTGAGCAATATTTCCTTTTAAAAATTTTTGTTGGCATACTCAGTTAATGATTGTAAAGAATTAATTGTTATTTGAAGTTTTATGACCCCATCTTTTGGCTAAAATTAAAAAAACCCATCGTGCACACTGGCCTGGGGCTCAGGCGCTGTGCCTCCACAATGGCATGGTGCTCCACCCACTGGTTGTAGCTGTTTGCCATGGCACTGGCACCTCACCTCATCACCACTTTGCCAATGCCTACATGGGCCTGGCAAAATTCTAATGACTGGAAGCCCAGTGAGGACAGTCATGTGACTGTCAGTCAGGGCTGCCGGCCAATTGGCTTGGGGCTGTGTGTAGTCAGCTTGGGGGTCTGCTGGGAAGGTGCAGGGACAAGTTTCCCCCATTCTACCTTGAAGCTGGAAAGCCACAGGGATGCAGCCATGTATTCTCAGCTGATCCCTGAATGGTGGTGTGTATTTCAGGTTGGCATCACTTCCCTTCCCCCATTTTTTTCCCTTTCCCTTAATTGTACTGATCTTGCTTGTGTTTTTAAGTTCATTCTTGGTTTTTTTTTAATAGAATTTTGTTTTCCAAAATATATGTAAAAACAAATTTTAACATCAATTTTTAAAAAAAATTGTTCCAACTTCTCTTCCTCCTCCATTCCCACCCCCCCACCCACTAGAACTCAAAGCATTTCAAAATAAGTTATACATGAGTAGTCATGGAAAAACATTCCCACATTAGCTAGGTTGTGAGAGAAAACAGTCAAAAAACTCCCAAAACTTCAGAACTGAGGAATTGTCAAAGAGGAAAAAAAAAATTTTTTTTTTTTTAATGTGTTTCCAGGGGCAGCTAGGTGGTGCATCAGACAGAGCACAGCCCTGGAACCAGGAGCACCCGAGCCCAAATCCAGCCCCAGACACCCAACACCCACCAGCCGCATGACCCCGGGCCAAGCCACCCAACCCCAGTTGCCTCACCAAAAAAGAAAAAAAGAAAAAAGAAAAAAAATGTGTTTCCATCTATTTTCAGATACTATCACTTCTTTCTCTGTAGATGGGTTGCCATTTTCATAAGTCCTTCAGGGTTATATTGGACCATTGCCTTGCTGAAAATAACCACATGCTTCCCAACAGATCATCTTACACTATTGCTGTTATTTTGTATACAGTGCATTTCACTCTGCTTCAGTTCATGTAGATCTTTCCAGTTTTTCTAATAGTATCCTGTTCATCATAACCTGAATAAAGTACCTTAAACTTGACAAAGAATTTTCTTCATATTAGCCCAGCAAAGTCATCATACCTATTTCCCTCCATACTATTCCCTTCCCATGATATTTACTCTATTTTCTATCTTCTTTTAAACTATTCCTCCTCAAAAGTATTTTACTTCTGACTGTCCCCTCCCCTACTCTGCACTCCCTTTTTTTCACCTTTCCTTCCTTATCCTCTTCCCCTCATACTTTCCTTTAGGGTTAAATAGATTACTCCTCCCAAATGGGTGTGAATGTTATTCCCTCCATGAGCCAACTCTGATGAGTTTAAGGTCTTTGAGCTAATTCTATGTTCCAAATTTTCTTCCTCCCTTTCTCCTCAACCCTCCCTATGAAATCAAGCAATTCAATATTTTATACTTGTGCTGTTATGCAGAACATCTTTACCTTCCTCGAAAGTATTTTGCTTTTTACTACTCTCTCCCCGAATCTACCCTTCCCTCCTTCCCCACCCCCTCTCCCTCCGCTCCCTCAAGGCAAAAATATATTACTAAACCTACTTGAGTATGTATGTTAGTCCTTCTTGAGTCAATTCTGATGATATTAAGGTTCACTCACTCCCCAATTCCTTCCCCCTCTTCCCCTCCCCTCCATAAGCTTTTTCTTGTTTCCTTCATGTGAACAACCTCTCCCCAGACCCTCTCTCCCCTTCCCCCTCCCCCAGTCTATTTCTCCTACACCTCAACCCTATTTTAAGGATGTCATTATGGGTTAGTTAGGTGGCACAGTGGACAATGCACCAGCCCTAGACCCAGGAGGCCCCAAGCCCAAATCCGGCCCCAGACATAAGACAACCCCACACAGAACAAAACATAACATCCCTTCGTATTCAGTTCAGACCTGTGTCCTCTATTAAATCCTTACTGATATAGTTCTTATGAGTTTTGAAGTATTATCTTCCCATGTAGGAATATAAATAGTTTGATCTTTTAATATCCCTCATGAAGTCCTTTTTCCTGTTTATCTTTTTATGCTTCTCCAGGATCTTGTATTTGAAAGTCAAATTTTCTATTCAGTTCGGGTCTTTTCATAACAAATGCCTGAAAGTCTTCTTTCTCCTTGAAGTTCCATGTTTGCCTTTGAAAGATGATGCTTAGTTTTTGTTGGGTACATGATTTTTGGCTGTAGTCCCAGTTCCTTTGCCCTCTGGAATATCATATTCCATGCCCTCCGGTCCTTTAATGTAGAAGCTGCTAGATCTTGCTTTATCCTTATTGGAGCTCCACAGTATTTAAATTCCTTTTTTCTAGCTGCTTGCAATATTTTCTCCTTGACCTGGGAGTTCTGGAATTTGGCTATAATATTCCTGGAGGTTTTCCTTTGGGATCTCTTTCAGGAGGTGATCGGTGGATTCTTTCAGTTTCTATTTAGCTTCTGCTTCTAGAATATCAGGGCAATTTTCCTCACAATCTCTTGGAGGATGGTGTCTAAGCTCTTGTTTTGGTCATGGTTTTCAGGTAGTCCAATGATTTTTCAAATTATCTCTCCTAGATTTATTTTCCAGGTCAGCTGTTTTCCAAGGAGATATTTCACATTGCCCTCTATTTTTTTCATTCAATTGGATTTGCTTTACTGTGTCTTGGTTGCTCATAAGGTCACTCGCTTCCATTTGTTCAATCCTAATTCTTAGGCAATTATTTTCAGCAGACAGTTTTTTTAATCTCCTTTTCCATTTGGCTTTTCAAACTGTTGACTTTTTTCTCATGACTCTCCTGCATTGCTCTCATTTCTCTTTCCATTCCTTCCTCTCTTTCTCTACATCTTCGTTCTATCTCTCCTACTTTCTCTTCAAAGGCCCTTTTGAGAGCTTCTATGGCCTGAGACCAGTCATATTTTTCTTGGAAGCTTTGGATGTTGGAGCTTTGACCCTATTATTATCTTCTCTTCTGAGGATGTATTGTGGTCTACCTTTCCCCCAAAGAAGTTTTCGATGGTCTTCTGCTTTCTCTGCCTACTCATCCTGGCTTACTGTTTCTTGGCTTTTTACTCCTTAAAGTGTAGCGCTGCTTCCAGGACACACTGTTCATGCTACAGCATGGCCCAGGGGGTGATTGGGCTTCTTCTCAGCCTGCTTGGCTTGTGAGTAGTCACAGCCACTTTCTCTTTGACCGGGAAACAGAAGTCTGATTGAACTCTGATTCTCTATGGTTGGAAGCTTGGCATGCTTTTACCCCTCCCCCACTGGGCCACCACCACTCAATTCAGCCCACTGGTTCAGACCCAGGGCGCTTTGCCCCAACTCCAGTAGATACTGCCTCCACTTCACCCCGGCCTACCACCGAACCCCCTCACCAGTCCGTGATCAGAGCCTCAGAAGCTGCTGGTGCTGAAGACTCTGACATGCGCTGGAAGCAGTGTCCCTGGCTGAGTCCGGACCACACGCTGAGTTGTTCAGCCTGATGAGTAGGTGATCAGAATTGCCCTCTTTTGCGGAGAAACAGTCTCACTCTGTTCTTGTGTGCATTAGGCTGTTCTGGGTTTTGATTTTTACCACATTATTTGGGCGTGAATGGACGGGTTTATCTGGAGCTTGTGGGAGTCACAGCCTCTCATCCGCCATCTTGGCTCCGCCCCCCCAAGTTCATTCTTGTTAATAAACCTGGTTCTGTTTTTGAGGAAGGCTGTTGGTCTCCTTCGTTGGCCTAATATTGTGGCAAGCTGCCTAGCTAACACTCCCCAATTAAAATTTGGCCCTTACATGATCAAATAAAATAATATTTACTGAAGATGATGCACTGTCAATAACCACTCCTATCAGAAACAAAGATAAAAGTGACAAAAGAAAGATAATATAAATAACAAAATAACAAAGCAAAGTGCTAATGAGAGAGCCATAGCCAATCATCCTCAAGAGTCAGCTTCCAAGTTAGCCAATAACTTTACTAAAATTAGCATTGTTGTAAAGGGCCTAGACACATTTTGAATAGATTGACTTTAGAAACTATAGAAGTCTAGCACCTCTTGAATTAAATCTCTTGTAAATAATCTTTCTATTTAATCTGAGAAATATGGGCCTAAGCAGGTAGAGTTTAAAAGGCAATGGGCACTGCTACAATGGAGGAAGGGACATATATAATTCATAAGGCTTTCTTCTTTCTAAAAGACCTATTGAATTGTGCATCTATTTATTATTGACCAGTTAGAGTCTCATTGTTGCTGTCATTTCAATCCATAGAAAATAATTTTTAAGTGGAGAATTGCTTCAACAATCCTTTGAGTTGATTACAAATTCTATAGAAAAGAGCAATGAAAATAACAATAGAAACCAGGGGGCAGAGTCAAGATGGTGGAGTACAGGCAGCAAACCCAGCTGAAGCTTCCTGCCATTCCCCATCCAAACAACTTTACAATAACTGCTGAAGTAAAACGTTGGAGTAACAGAACAAAGGGTCAGAGAGTCATTATTCTAGCCCAACACAACTCAGTAGGTGAGTAGGAATGGTCTGGGACAATGTAGTCAGCAGTACTGGCAGTGTGCATTGTAGGTGATGGGTGGCAGCAGCAGGAGTAGCAGCTTGGGGAGATCTGAGTCCACTGAGAGTCAGGGGATCAGAAAAAGACACTTTGTTGGCACTATGTGCAGCTGATTCTGACTGGCAACTCTCTTGCCTATACACAGTTCCAGAGCCCAGAATAGTCCCTGTAGTCAGTCACAAGGAAGAAAGAAATCATGATCTCATTAGACCAGCATGGTGACTTCCCCAAAATGGAAGGGGTTGAGAAAAAAGAATGCACTGGGAACAGGGGGAAATGAGATTTATATGGGAAAGTGGTTTTCACATGAAGGAGGTGGGGTAACCAACAAAGAGCTTTATATGGTAGAAGGGAATAGTGATAAATACTTGAAACTCACTTTTATTGGAATTGCTTCAAACAGGGAATAATCTATGTAAATACTCAGGTGGATTTAGAAGTCTACCTTATCCGGTACTAAAATGAGAGAGGAAGGGCTAAGAGATGGGGAGGGGTGGTGGGGTGAGGGGGGGTGCTTCAAAAGATAAAGCAGATTGAGGGAGGCAAATGTCAGAAGTAAAACAGAATTTTGAGGAGGCCCAGGATCAAAGAGAGAAGGATTAATAGAAGAAAATAGGATGGTGGGAAACACACAGTAATCTTAACTGTGAATATGAATGGAATGAGTTCACCCATAAGATAGAAGTAGATAGCCAAATGGATTAGAAGACCAAATCCAACAATATGGTGGGTTTTTTTGTTTGTTTGAATGTTATTGTTTGTTTTGCTTTGTTTTGTTTTTGCAGGGCAATGAGGGTTAAGTGACTTGCCCAGGGTCACACAGCTAGCAAGTATCATGTGTCTGAGCCTGGATTTGGACTCAGGTCCCTCTGAATCTAGGGCAAGTGCTTTATCCACTGTGCTACCTAGATGCCCCCATATATGTTCTTCATAAGAGAATCACTTGAAAGAGAAAGATACACACTGAGTTAAAATAAAGGACTGGAGCAGAATCTATTATGCTTCAGCTCAAGTAAAAACAACAGGGGTAGTAATCATTATCTTAGACAAAGTTAAAGCAAAAACAGATGTCATTATAAGAAACAAGGGAAACTGTATTTTGCTGAAACATATATTAGACAATGAAGTAGTATCAGTAAACTTTCCATTAACCTTCTCTTATAATTTCTCAAGTACATAGGAAACATTTTCAAATTTATAAAAATGGGAGACAATCCCCAAATGATAAATGATCAAAGGATGGAAACAGACAATTTTCAGGAGAAGATATGAAAGCTATCTGGTTCCTATGGGGAAAAACATCTAAGTCCCTACTCATTATTGAAATCGAAATTTAAAAAATTCTGAGGTACTACATCACACCTTTCAGAAATGATGGTGGTGGACAGGATAAGGGAAAACTAATTGTTATATTGTTCATTATTTTTTCTTGAAGAGGAACAAAGACATCAGCAGGATGATGTCAGTACTTACCCAAGAATTGAGTATAAGTGAGGCAGAGCTGCACCAAATCTTCATCAGATCCCCTCAGAATCATTGGAGTCCAGTGGCAAGACAAAAGTCATGACTGGCAATGGCCCAGGATGCAGTTGGTGACCTTGGCCTTTCTAAATTACAACCTTTCCCAAGTCTCAGTTTGTCTGAGGCAATGCCCATCCAGTAACTAAAGGCCAGGTAAGAATTAAGACAAAAAGATGGCCTCATTTATCATCGCAAAAGTATCTGTCTGGGATGGGGAGACTCTCAGTATTTCTGTCCAGAACAGAAAATCACTGCTATTTACACTCCTTCTAGCTACCAAATTATATTTAGGAGTGAAATTGATGTCATTTGGCCCCATCTGAATGATCATGTTGCAGGTCTTTGGGAGTAGAAAAATGTTTCTGAACCAGCAGATTTCACAGGAAACCAGGGGGGTGAATACTCCAAGGCTATACTTTGTCAAAACAAACAAATAAAACCAAGCTATGGTTTGAGATGGAATTCTACTGATAGACCTCTCAGGTAAGGAAACACATTCTATCCATGCAGTTGTAGAGCCTTAAGCCCAAACTGCAATGATCAATGTCATTGCAGTACAGTTGTGATTTAATGACACATTAGTGAAATGCTTATGAATGTCAGCAAAACCTCGAGCAAGTTTTGAAGTGGACAAAATTTGAGGAAATCCTCTCACAAATGAATAATATTTCATTCTAATGACTCACCAATTTAGGAATATTGAACGAGAACTCTCATTCAGTGGGACATCCAAAAGTCACCCTTGTGTTAAAACAATAAGAGTTGACTCTAGCACCTGAAAGGAAACTTCTTTTTTTTCCACAAAAGTAGTTTATTTTCCAGTTATGTGTAGAGTTTTCAACATTTCTTTTTATAAGATTTCTAGTTTCAATTTTTGTCCCTCCCTTTACTCCCTTGCCCCTCCTCAAGAGAGCTAGCAATCTGTTATAGGTTATATATGTACAATCACATTAAATATATTTCTGCATTAGTCATGCTATGCAAGAAGACTCAGAGCCAAAATGAAAAACATCAAAAAAGAAAAAAATAGAGATATTATGATTCAATCTTCATCCAGATTCCATAGTTCTTTTTTTTCTTCTGGATTTGGAGAGCATTTTCCATCATGACACCTTTGGAACTATCTTGGACCACTGTATTGCTGAGAAAAGTCAATTCCATCACAGTTGATCAACACACAATGTTGTTCATACCATGTACAATGTTCTCCTTGTTCTGCTCACTTCACTCACCATCAGTTCATGTAATTCCTTCCAAGGTTCTCTGAAATTCACCTGCTCATTGTTTCTTACAGCACAATATTATTCCATTACATTCATATGCCACAACTTGTTCAGCCATTCCCCAGTTGATGGGCAGCACCTCAATTTCCAATTCCTTGCCACCACAAAAAGAGCAACTATAAATACTTTTGTACATGTTGGTCCTTTTCCCTTTTTTATGATCTCTTTGGGGAAAAGACCTAGTAGTGGTATTGCTGGGTCAAAAGGTATGCACAGCTTTATAGCCCTTTGTGCATAGTTCCAAATTGCTCTCCAGAATGGTCAGATCAGTTCACAGCTCCAGCAACAATGCATTCATTTTCCAATTTTTGAATCCCATCTAATCTTCTTAAAAAAGGTTTTTTTAATGCCCCCACCTTGGAAGAGAAGACCAGCCATGTAAGGAATCTGATTATACTGGTGTAACACAAAATAACCATAGTTATGAACTTTCAGCTTCTCGTCCTGTTGTCCGTTTCCTCTAGTGACTCCAAACAGTTAGTAACCCCCTTCAAGATGCTGGAAGTGGCCAAGAAAAACAGGTCTTATAGATCTTAAATACAGGAAATTCTCCTTATTCCCAGCCATAAATACTATCAACCTAGGACAGAGCAGTTCACAGAAGAGGGTGTGGCTGGTTGTATCAAGTGCCAAAAAGGATGGGTTAAGATTTATCCAAATATTCCTTCTCTCCTTCTACTATCTCTAACCAATGAAATTTATTACTTTTGAGACACCATGCACCTCAAAGAAAATCATCTTCAACAACACACCAAACTACCTTTGCAGGCCTATTTCATACTAGTCTAAACTCCAATCAAAGTGGACTACTCACATTGTACTTCCATCTCACCCAATACCAGCCCCAAACCTTGAGCAATCCAGGATGTTCTCTAAGTCTGAAATGTCCTCCACCTGTACCCTTTGAAGTCCAGTGACTCAAAAGTTATCTTCATCAGGAAGTCCTTCCAATCTTTCCTCCTCCTCCTCCATTGGTAAATGGCTCTTGCCACCTGAAACCTCACATACCACCTTGTGTGCATCCTTCTTATGCAATGATCATACATTACATGCATTGGCTCATTACAGAGTATGGGTCAAGGGCAAGCTACTGAACTTCAGCTAGTAAAATCCATTAAGTCAAGGGCCATGGAGTGCTCAGCACACCTAATACTGGCATTCAGAATGGAATGGCATTCTAAGCAGCCAGAAAAATATCAAGGAGCTATAGTCAGGATTGCACAGGACCTTGCAGCTTCAACAGAATAGGCTTGGAATAGGATTTTCTGGAAGGCAGAGGATATTGGATTACAACCGAGAATCAACTACCCAGCAAAATGGAGCATAATGCATAAGGGGAAAGGATGGACAGTCAATGAAATAGGGGGCTTTCAAACTTTCCTTCTGAAAAGACCAGAACTGAATGGCACTGAATTCTAAAGAGTAAATGTTTCTGGCTAACAAAAGAGGGAAAATAAATCGATGGTGATGATGATGACGATGACAACAATAAAGATTTCTATGTTGCTTTCTCTGTGGGAAGCATTGAACAACATGTTTTTCAATTTTTATCTCTTTTGAGCCTACAAACAAGTTTGCCCTCAGGGTCACACAATTAATATGTGTCTGAGGCCAGATTTGAACACAGATCTTCCTGACTGCAGCACTGGTATTCTATCTACCAACTATGCCACCTAGGTAAATTTGAGTAGTTTTTAAAAGTAAATGTTTATGTAAGAAAACACTTGTCCTTCTTACTCTCCAATTTAGTGCCTGGCCCATTATTAGGGATTTAATGCTTGTAATCCTGATGTGAGTTTTTAAATATATTCCACACTGTATCATCACAAAGAATAAGATTCTAGTCTAACCTCCCTCCATAAAACAACCACTATGAAAATGAATCTTATCAATCAACAAACATTTATTAAGCACCTACCATGTGACAGGTACCATGCTAGGTAATGCATATACAAAGATAAAAATGAATGAATACCTCAAAGAGAATCACAATCTAATGGAGTAGACAGCATGTACAGAAACATATATATATATAAGAATTAACTTCAAGGTACATTTGGGGAGGAAGGGAATTTGCAGGTAAGCCCATTATAGATTTAGAGCTAAAATTACATCTAGTCCAACCCCTTTATTTTACAGATGAAGAAATTGAGGCCCAAACACCTTATTTTACAGATCAGGAAATTGAGACCCAGGAGGTTAATAAGTATTTTGCACAAGGTCACACAAATAGTGTCCAAAAACAGGACCTGACCCCAGGGGTTTCTCAGACCCCAGAGTGAGTGCCTTTTTACATATTCCCCAGTAGAAAGTGTGAAGTCATGCACTTGACTATAAAATCTAAGAAGGAGGAGTCTTACATATCTAGCAGCCCTTGAGTTATAGATGAGGTAAGTGAGGCACAATCAGCTTTTTTCTTTTGAACTACTTTTATTACTGTGTACTCCTAAAATAATTCAACTTCTATGGTACGGTTCAGAACTCTGCTCATTAGCAGGGTTGGTATATTAGGAACCAAGAAGAATGAATATAACCAACTACCATTCTTACTGTCGTTGCTTCTCCTTCATTCTCAAATAGGACCAATGACATGAGGAGAGTAATGTCTTGATTCGAAAGTGAATTAGATTTAAATGAGGCAGAGCTGTGCAAAGGGCTGCACAAAATCATCAGCCTCCCTCTCTCTTCTGGGGTCATCACAGTCCAGTGGCAAGTCACAGGACAGGAAGACTGGAGATGACCCCAGTGCAGTGGGAGACCTTGGCCTTTTTAAGCTAAGGTCTTCCCCAGGTGTCAGTTTGTCTGAGGCTATATCTATTCAGTGATTTAAGGCTAGGTAAGAAATGAGGCAAAAATGGCATAGATTACTTACTTCCAAAAAAAAAAAAGTCAAACTGGGAGGGACCCTCAGGGTTTCTGGCTAGAGCAGAAACTATTCCAATTTACTCTCACTCAGTCATCAAAATCAAATAATGACCAAGCAAGGCTTGGGCTGGGACCTATTACTAGAGCCAAAGTGATTTGGGTTTAAGGCTTAGTCAGGTAGCTCCATTTGAATCCTAATGGACCTTATCAAAACCTAGTCTTCCAGAACTGTATTTCAAAAAATTATAAACAAAACTACATAAAAGAAAAGAGTTAATTGTCACAGTTTTTTTAAATGATAGAATAAATAAGTAGGGAAGAGAAAAAAAGAAAAAAAAAAGAAAGTCTGGTCCCCAAATTGCCAGCTATCTTGTAAGGTTTCATCAATTAAAATGTATATTCCTTTGGGCAGAGCACCCCCATGAAAAGGTATGATTCCCCAAGTAGACAGAAGTAGAGGAGGGAGGGAGAAAGGGAGGGAAGGAGGAAAGAGCAGTGCCCAACAGGAACTGGACAGTTGGGTCCCCAGTAGGGCAGCTCCTACTACTCATAAATTGTTGTTTGTCCTTTGCTCTCAAAGAGGACCAAGGACATCAGGAGGCTGATGTCTTGATTTGAGAGTGAATTGGATTTAAGTGAGGCTGTACAAAGTCATCAGCCTCATTCTCAGCTTCAGGGCCACCTCAGTCTAGTAGCAAGACATAGGGCAATACCACTGGAGATGACCCCAGATGCAGTCGTATCTCTTGGCCTTTTTCAGCTAAGGTATTAGTTTCTCTGAGGTAACTCCCATTCAGTGATAAGGCTAGGTAATAAATGAGGCAAACTAGGCATCAATTAGCAGTTATCCACTGGTTTTCCTAAAGCATTCTAGTAATCCTTCCTTCTGTTACTTAACTCTCTTAAGAAAAAAAGCTATTGGGGGCAGCTGGATGGCACAGTGGATAAAGCACAGGCCCTGAATGCAGGAGAACCTGAGTTCAAATCCGGCCTCAGACCCTTGACACTTTCTAGCTGTGTGACCCTGGGCAAGTCACTTAGCCCTCATTGCCCCACTAAAAAATAAAAAAAATAAAAATTTTTAAGAAAGAAAGATATGATTTATATTCTCTCTCTCCTGCCATCTCCCTATTTACAACCAGTTTTCGGGAGTGGACAACACCAAGACAAAGTTCTCTAACTTTAGGGGACTGGCGGTAGCATGTTACTTGTCAGTTTGCCCCAAACAAGCTTTAACAGCGTCAGAATCATATATGCAAAATTCTCAGTGTGACAGCACAGTTATCAACATATACAGAAATTAATTACAACTTAAAGGATAACGAGGCATTAATAAAAAATGAGCAACGTTGTGTTGTGGAAAAGAAGAACTGCAAACATAACCATCTTTAACAGAGACTCCACTTGACTGTGACCTGCTTAATAAATTCCATACATATTTCTGGCAAAGTATTATAGGAACTAAAGTTCAAACCATCCCGTTGCATTTTCACTTACCATAAAAACATAGTGTCATATTGTTTTTAAAAAGCATAGATATGGTGTTTTGTTACTAAAACCTAACATATTGGCTTTTGTCAACTAACACATGCCCAGTTCAAGGATTCAGTCAACACTTAGGAGATGTTAGATTAGTTAATGTGGACAAGTCATTTTATAGCACAAGTCCTCCAGCAGAATTTCAAAAATTCAAGGAGAGGGGGACAGGTATTATAATAACCACATAAGAATTCATGTTTCTATATTGTTTGCCTCTGGGTACTCCTATTACCAAGCTTGATTTATGTTATTCAACAACTGTAAACACAATGCCTACCTTTATATTAATTGTAAACTCCACCCTAAAATATAACCATGACAACAAATTTTTTTCCCACATTTTTTTCCTGAAATAATCTTCTTTTTCCTCAAGGGAAAAGTATTATTTAAGCTTTTTCATTTTCAGGTTAATTGTGGACTTGAAAGAAATGAGTCAAGTACAAAATTAAGAGTGTTCTACATTCCAAGCAGTGCTACCAACACTCTTGAGAGCTCTCCAACAGCTGTGGTTTTGGCTTTTGGTTAAAATGACAATATAATCTCACCTGATTTCCAAAATACCTTTACACTAAGCATTTCTTTCACTTATAAGATGGGATCTAAATTTATACTTGTTTCTGAGCCCAGAACTCTAAGGAATCCAAAGAAAATACTAAGGACTCATTGGGAGAGAAGGAGGAGGAAGAGGGAAGAGTACTGAATCAATAGTTTTCAGAAAGCTTATTTCAAAGTAAGAAAAGGCCAAGGAGTATTTTCTTTCTACTCTGGCTAGGAGGGAGCCAGAATAACCTGCCTAGATAAGGTCCTTTCCCAAAAGATTAAAGCATTGAAGCCTACAACACTGAAGTTTCAGAAGCTGTTTTAAGTGTGCCAAGGGATGAGATAACAAAAGGAAACTCACTTGATTTCAGGAGTACAGACAGGTCCACTTAAGGAGATAGATTTCTCGTGCTCTCTTCGGCAGCACATATACTAAAAGTGGAACGAAGAAGATCGATTTCTCTCTAGAAGCATTACTAGTAACAGTCTAGCAACAACTTGGCTGGTTTTCAATGTGAACTAGCTTGGCTTTCCTAAGAGCGCAAAACTTCACTCAGGTGAAGCTTTATGAAATGAAATACAATGTGGAAATCTCTTTGGCTGCTAGAGATTTACTATGAGTTTTCTTAACACACATGTTTTTAAAATTCTTCTCTTTTCTGGAGTGTCCCCAAAGAATATAGTTGCTCTCATTTGCTGTCATCATTTCCAGCACATCAGACTTCTCCATTATCTCCAGGGACATAAGGAGATTCTCAGTAGTTCCCAAAGTGTAATTGTTTCCATTTTCATTTGAAGCAGTAGCTCTATGACACGAAGCACATTTAGAAGGGATAGGAGAGTGACCGAAGCACAATAATAGGTCATCAAACTCCAAAAAAGTTTGAGAATCCGGCTCTACCTCGTCAGATAGTAGCAGAGTTAGATGAAAACCAAGTTCACCCTAAAAACAAGGTAAGCGAACCAGGATGTCGGGGAGAGCCTGAGTTTTCCCGCCTGCCAGCTCACCTCACCGTCCTGTACAAAAATATCACAAGTGAAGGGCTTCGGACTGACGTGCGCGGCTCGCCCTAAGCCAAGGCCAGGCGGACAGCGTCCGCCTGCACACCAAGGAGCTTCGTCCCAGCCTCCCGCAGCCTCGGATGTAGTTCTCCTGTATTATCGCTATTGTGTTAGTTGCACCGCACGTCTGATTTGGGAGGACTGTTTTTTCCGACCACCATTCCATCCGAGGCACGCAGGAGGACCGGGAGAAACCACGATCAGAAAAGGAAAACCAAACCAAACCAAACCAAACCAAAAGAGGCAGCCATCACACACACGAGAAGAGGAAATTCCCAGCACCCAGTTCTTCATCTACTGAAAGAAGGTCTGACGTGAAGGAACCCAGTCAGAATATGGGCTCCTCCATCTGGGATCCTGGAGGGAGGCACGAGGCTTCTCCCCCGCCCTGCCCTGCCCTGCCCTGCCTTGCCTTGTCCTGCCCGGCGCAGCTGGGAAGCTCAGCATTCACAGAAGGGAGAGCCTGCAACAACACCCCCACCTCGCTGCCCATCACCAAAGTCTTTCCAAACCCAACTTTCCAACTCTGGCCCAGCGGGGCGGGATCTCCGTGAAACACCAGCCCGGGTCCAGAAACTTCTTGGAGCCAACGGTGGTGGGGGGGGGGGGCAGGGGGATGGGGGAGGTGCTTTAGTTCATTATGTCCAACTTCGCGTCCCCCTTGAGTTCTGGAGGGGAAGGGGTGGAAAGGGGGGGGGAAGGGAGAGAAGTTGAGTCTGGTCCATGCTGTGGCAGGAGACGGCGGCCAAGCCCCACGGTGGAGGAGGATCAGTCACCGCCTGGTTACCAGCCCGGCCGCCCTCCTCCACCTCTTCCGCCAGCACTAACCACTGTCCCTCCAGGCACAGGAGACAGGGCCGGCGACCTGGAAGAGCTGGGAGGGCGGTGGGCAGCCGCAGCTGGCGGGTGGGCAGCCGCAGCTGGTCCGGCAGCTCCCGCTGCCCCCGGCTGTCCTCCGCCCGTACCCCAGCAGCTCTGAACACGGAGCCCGCCGCGTCTGCAAGGAACCCCCGGACACTCTCGCTGCGCTCCCGGCCCGGGGCCCTTCTCCAGCCGCCGCCTAGACTTCCCGCGGGACCCTCCGCCGTCTCCCACTCCGACCGCTCGGACCCTCCGTGGGCAAGTCAACGGTCCACGCCGTCAAGGCAGTCCGGATCCGCTCTTCTCCCGGGCGCTGGATCACCGCCCAGGAGGCGCCCACCGCTTCTTGCCGCTCCCCACTGGCTCTCCAGGCCATCTTCATCCCTCCTCCACTGGCCATATCAGCGGGAAGGAGGAGGGGAAGACAGCTAGAGCCTGGCAGGCGCCTCCTCCTGCTGCTGCTGAGGCTGCTCCCTCCCCTCACACTTTGGGGGGATGTGGACGGGCGCGGAGCAGCAGCACTTTCTCTGCCCTCACCTCCTCCCCATCCCCTCCTCTCTTCCCTCCTCTCTCCAGCCTGCAAGGAAAACCATCCTGGGCTGGCTTGGATAAGGGCCTGGAGAAGATGACTACTCCTGACTTCTAGCCCCTCCCACTTGGAGGTGAGGAGGAACTGCTTGGTTGCCATGTCTTTCCCAAGGCTATCTCTGCACAGTACCAAGTGTTCCCTGCTATGATAAAAATCCCACATAGAACCATTATGGTTGACAAAGCATTTCCCCGCACACACAGAATATGTCATTAATACTGCAAGTGTTAAGGGCTAAAATTCTAGCTAAACTGTCTAAAATATCTAATGAGTGGTCGCCAATAAATTATAAGCATTAGCAAGAGTTAGACTTTTAAGCATTTATTAAGGAGAATAAGAATTTGATAAAGAGAGAGAGAAAGGCCTAGATTTCTATCTATTAAAGGGAGAGCACATTTCTAGCTCCGATCTCCACCAGAGTCCAGAGGAAAGAGTCTGAGAGCCAGCGCCAGTCTCTTCCTTCCTCCTCCCACTAGCCCCCGTCACATTCCTGATGCCAAAGAAAAGACTCCTGGTCTTGCACCTCAAAGACCTTTTCGCTTCATGGGTGTGGTGTGGGTGATTTTGGTGGTTTTTTCTGGCTTTGTGGTTTGTTCTATTGGAACCTAATTCTACCAGTAAGTTCTCCAAACAGGTGGCGTTTTATTCCAATCGTACAGTTCCCCCCCGCTGTTCCTCCAAGAAAACATACGTTTCCTTTGATGAAACACAAGTATTATCTCATTTAACTGATAGGTTGAGGAGTTTAAATCTATATTTTCTATTAGATCACACAGCTAGGAAAGTAAATACAAATCTTCTGACACTCCAAGGCCTAGTCGCCCCTTTCTATTTCTCAAATTAGATTTTAGGATTAGATTAGATTAGATTGCGGCATTCTTTGCCAAGTGTATCTGTGATTTGAAGCTCCCAATTATCCAGGGAAAGGAGAAGGACCCTGTACTGAGGACTCCCTGTATTAGCTCAACATACCCAACAATCTTTTTGGGTCGACCAAGAGTTAATCGCAGTTGTTGCGGTAAGTTCCAGGCCTCATATGGCTTTGAAAAAGAAGAGACCTGCGCCATTTTGGCTGGTTTTATGGACCATCCAGGAGACCTCTTCCTTTTCCAAGGTTTCCACCTAATTGTTGCTTACAGGGCTCTCAGATACATGCTGTTTTACATCCTCTTGTTGTCTGTGCTCAAGCCTTGAACTGGGCACTGCTTATCACCAAGAATGCATCCTGGCTTGTGTCTCCCACCTCCTCTTCTCCACTTTGTGGAATCAAGTCTCAGCTCAAGTGCTAGCTGTCTTCTGCATGAGGCCTTTCCTCCTCTCCTTCCCCAAAAGCTACCTCTTGTCTCACCCTCCACCTCCAGGTTACCTTGTGTCTGCCTTGTATGTTGTGTTCTGTATGGATGTGCATGTGTTGCCTGTTAGAATTGGAAGAGACTGTTCATTTTTATCATTGTCTCTCTAGGGCCCAGCACAGTGCTTCGGCATATGATAAGGACTTGATGCTTCCTGGTTGATTTTTATCTGCAAGAAAATGATCTGACAGCCCACCTCTTCTTGGGAATGAGGGGAGTGTTTCTGGGGAGACATTCAACCACAACCAGGATAGAATACTTTGCTCTTTGGAAAGATCCGTGATTTCCTCTGCATGGTTCCTCACTCATGCAACATGACCTTCATGAATGGCATTGTTTGGACCAGAACATTCATTCTCTGGTGGTTAGTCTTCCCAGGAACCATCCATCACCAAACCTATCTTCAGAACATTTTCATCTTGGGAAGACCTATTAGAATTTGGACTCTACTAGACAAGCTTATGGGAACCTAGGGTACTACAATATGACACCAGGAGAGGCCTTATATCAGTAGTTTGTGGTGCCCCCAAATAATTACAATAGTACTATAAAAGATCACTCATCACAACTCACCATAACAGAGATAATAACAAGAAAAAAGTTTGAAGTATTTTGAGAACGACTAAATGTGACACAGAGACATGATGTGAGCACAGGCTGTTGGAAAATGGCACTGATAGACTTGCTCAAGGTAGGGTTACCCCAAACCTCCAGTTTAATTTTTTAAAAAGTGCGATATTTTTGAAGTGCAATAAAGGAAAGCACAATAAAACACATCGTGCCTGTACACAATTTTTGGTGTTGTTATTTGTCTTCAGTCTCAAAGAGGACCATAACATCAGGGTGATATCATGACTTGCATAGAACTAGACTTAAGTGAGGTGTGCAAGATCACCAACCACATTCTCTCCTCCAGAGCCATTTAGGTGCAGTGGCAAGATATACATCAAGATGACTGGAAATGGCCCTGGATGTTTAAGTGACTTGCCCAGGGTCACATAGCTAGTAAGTGTCTGAGGTGAACTATGAACGCAGGTCCTCCCAACTTCAGGGCCAGTGCTCTATCCACTGAGCCACCTAGCTGACCCTGCCTTTACACAACAATGTAAAGGAAAACAACATTAGAAAATAAATCACCCTTGATTACAGAGAACTGATGATAAGACATATCATCCTGCTCTGAGTAGACAAGTGAAGTTACTAATGAAGAATGAGGTATGTGCTGTCAGATGTGGTTAATGTTACATTTTGTTTTGCTTCATTGAACTTATTTTATAAAGTGTGGGTTTTATTTGAGGGAAAGTGTTATTTTTTAAAATGACAGTGGTATAAAAAAAAGAAAACACCATAAAACTTTTTAAAGGGAAAAAATCAACTTAAGAAGAGTTGTAAAAAATTGGGGTTTGGGGAACATAGAATTAGTTTCATTTGTACATATTGAGTTTGAAATGTCTAGTGAATGTGAATTAAAAACTACAAAGAAAAGGCAAATGGGATGATTTTTAACATATTGATTAATACTCTCAAACATTATAAAACTATAAACTTATTTGTTAAATGGATAGTGAAGAGCTTAGCCCCCTCCCTAGACTTTACCTTTATCAAGGCCCCACATGAGGCCTACTTCCTTCACTGTAGAACTGGATGAACTGGATGGGGGCAGCTAGGTGGTGCAGTGGATGGAGCACCGGCCCTGGAGTCAGGGGTACCTGAGTTCAAATCCGGCCTCAGACACTTAACACTTACTAGCTGTGTGACCCTGGGCAAGTCACTTGACCCCAATTGCTTCACTAAAAAAAAAAAAAAAGAACTGGATGACCTTAACTACAGGCTAAAGCCCCAGGGAAACTGATTGAATACATAAGTACTTAGGGTCAAATACAAGATCCTACCTCCAGCCTAGGTATATTTGTTGTCTCTAAAGGTGTGTGGCCCAGTGGAGAGAATGTAGGTCCTGGAATCAGGAAGGCTCATCTTCCTGAGTTCAAATCTGGCTTCAAATACTTATTAACTGTGTGACCTTGGGCAAGTTAACCCTGCTTGCCTCAGTTTCCCTATCTGCAAAATGAGCCGCAGAAGAAAATGGCAGACCACTCCAGTATCTCTGCCAAGAAAACCCCAAATGGGGTCATAAGGTTGGACACAACTGAACAACCACAAAAAATCTGTGTGAGTGGTTTTCTGGAGTAGGAAGTATTGGGACATGGAAGGGATTTTTGGCTCTAGTTGGTGACTTCTTAGCACATGCAAGCAAACCCTTGCCCTAATAAAATGAATTGTTTAATAAAAACTGACCTAAGGAATTGAAGGATCTAAGAATGTAAGAGGAGAAAGAAATAAGCATTTATGAAGTTTTTATGAGGTGCCCCTCATTTTATAGATGAAGAAACTGAAAATCAAGCAAGTTAAGTGTCTGAATACAGATTGAAGCACAATATATTTAGTTCCTTTTTCTGAAGTTTCTTTTGTCTGTTTTCTTTCACAACCTGACTAATGTGGAAATGTCTTACAAGACTAAACATGTATAACTTACATTGAATTGCTTGAGTTCTTAAGGGGGGAATGGGGATGGAAGGAGAAAGAGAATTTGGAACACAAAGTTTAAAAAATTGACATTAAAATTTGTTTTTACATGTAATTTGGGAAAAAAAATTCTAAATGGAAAAAAAAGAAAGTTAAGTGAATTGCCCATGGTTGCTCAGCTCTTCAGTGACAGAAACTGGGTTTCTGTCTGGCTTCTTATTGTTTAGTGGGGTTAACTGTATTTACAGGAAAAAAAAAACCAACAACATATTTACACAATACATGGCAATCATAGCTTTGGAGCTGGAGAGAATCATAGAGTCCATCAAATCCATAAAGATGAAGAAACTGAGGCCGAGAAAAATGAAATAACTTGAGCAGGGTTGTACAGATAGAAAGTTTCTGAAGAATTTGAATCCAGGTTTTCCTGACTCCTAGTGCAGTGCTCTATCAAACCCACCAAACTACACTAGTAGAGAAGCAATGGGGATGTAGTCAGCTGATACTGAAGAAAGGTATTGTAAGGATTGGAATGCCACCACCTGCTGGAGACTTAACGTAGCAAAGTTCTGCCATGAGGAGAAGGTGTCTGAGGGCAAGACATGCGGCTCTTTGGCATCAGGAAGTGATGTTTGCTTGTGGGAGGAGGGGGGGATGAGGCTGGTGCTCTCCCGCTCTTTCGTCAGGACTCTGGTTGAGAGTAGAGCGAGAAATGCTCTCTCCCTTTAATAGAAAGATGAATCTAGGCCCTTCTCTTTCTCTTTACCAAATTCTTATTCTCCTTAATAAATGCTTAAAAGTCTAACTCTTGCTAAAGCTTATAATTTATTGGCAACCACTCATTAGATATTTTAGATAGTATAACTAGAATTTTAGCCCCTTACAGAATAAGAAAAACAACATTCAAAGACTTCAGAACTCTAACAAATGCAATGTCCTATTGGGTTTTCAGATTCTTCACATATGTACGTATGTGCACGTACACATATACAACCCCACAGAGATCCAAGATGAACATTTCCATGATTATCAGTAATCAGCCTCTGAATGCCCACTGCATTTCTAGCATGGGAGAGAGAGGGAAAACCAGTCTCCTACAAAAAGGTCAACACTCAATTAATTCTTGATGATGGATTGAGATGATGGTGTGGGATGAAGGACACATTTTCAGATATGGATAATAGCTGTTTTGTTTGACTGTACTTCTTATTAGTTAAAAGGAAGGGAGAAGGTATCATTGAGAGGTCACAGTAACATAAAAAAGGAAAGAATAACAATAAAACATTTAAATTGGGATATAAACCAGTAGTTGTTTAAATCTTTAAAAACTAATATTATTGTTAATTATCAAGGTAAATATTTACCATGACCCATCCTCTAGTTCTACTGTCTTGAACTCAGACTGAGGGATGAACCTAGGCAGCTAGGTAGTGTTCTGAAAAGCGTGTGTGAACTTAGAGTGAGGAGGATCTGAGTTTGAATCCTGCCCTCAAGACTCTCCCAGCTATATGACCCTGATCAAGTAACTTCACCTATCTAGGACTCAGCTTCCTCATCTGAAAAAATGACCTCTGGAACTGGCTGTCCTCCAAGATCCCTTCTATACTCCAGACAATGGTTTTGCTTCTAGTATTTCTTGTTTCACCTTCTGGGAAATTCCTTTGCCTGATCTTGGCAACATTTACTCATGTCAACTTCAGAAAGTTTTCCAAGGATTGTAAAGTCATTTGGCTTTACAGGAAGAAAAGACTGTTATCTTAGGTCACCTAAGGAAGGTGACCACAGATGCCATTGGTAAACTCCACCAGAGAGATTTATTTCTTAAGGTAAGACAGTCTAAAAAGGCATGGGGGTGGGGAAGTTACAGAACCATTGTAACACATTCTGGCCCTGTACAGAAAGCTGAAAGCTGCCAGCCCTCACTCATGCCATAAATGCTCCCACTCCTGACATCAGCCTTTTAGAATCCCTTCAAAGATCAACTCAGTTGTCACCTCCTAGGAGATTCTCCCAGTGCTTGTGTTCCAGGTCCCCACTCCACGTCTCTTTGTATTGATTTTCCAGACCTGCGATTTCATTGGTGTAGGGGATTCCTAGTGTGGAAACTCCCTTTACAAATGCCAATCAGTAATTTAAAGTCTTAGAGGGTAGCCTAGACACACTGGGGGGTTGAGTGACTAGCCCAGAGTCATCAGGCTAGAATGAGTCAGCAATGGACTTAAACCCAGGTCTTCTCATTCTGAGGCCAAAACTTAGGTCAAGCTGTCTCTCTTGACTTAAAAAAAATGTTCTAACCAGTGCTTGTGTTGTATTTCCTCTCACTAGAATTTGGCATCATTTTTGTTTTATCCCCAGTGCCTGGAGATCTCAGTATAGTGTCTAGACCATGTCACCCAGGTTCTAAACCCTGGTGTCATCCTCAACTCCTCTCTTCTCCTTCTCAGCAATCAGTTGCCAGATCTTGACATTTCTACCTTTGTGTCATATCTGTATCTAGATAGAAAGATAGATGATAGATACACTCATATACTATACAGATGACATATATATGTGTGTATAAATAGAAATACAAATATATGTATATATGTACATATATGTATATATAAACACACATGCACATATGTGTGTGATTATACAACTTCTTTACTCCTACTACCCCATACCTTTTTGCAAGCCCTCATTCCCTCGTGCAAGAAACATTTCAATAGCCACCTTCTTCACATTCTCTTTGAGGTGATGTTCTTTCTTTTTTTGTAGAGTAAATTTGTAGAACCTAAAATTTTCTGACCTACTATGCCATCTTCCCAGAATCCTCCCTCTCTGTCATTTTTAACCTTTCCAAGCTCTAGTTTTCTGATTTATGAAATTAAGTGTTTAGATGAGATAGCCTGGCCCAAACAAGATCAGGGAAAATTAGAAGTTGGCTGTGGACTAAAAACAATGGTAAGAAGCCTACCACAGAACTCACCCCCTACAAATTGTTGAGGGGAAGACTTATTCATAGGCAGCAGTATGCTAGAGTCAGCTCCAATGGACTATCATTCAATTTTGAGTGTGAGCAATTTATACCTCAGTAATCTGAAATTGCTATATAGCAGGGCTTGATTTATTGTTTTATTGATTTCTAGACTTAAGAAAGTATAAATAATGTAGATTAAAATTCTGGAATTTGGCTACAATATTCCTTGGGGTTTTCCTTTTGGGGTCTCTTTCAGGAGGTGAACGGTGGATTCTTTCAATGATGATTTTATCCTCTGATTATATAATATCAGGGCAGTTCTCCTTAATAATTTCCTGGAATATGGTGTCTAGATTCTTTTTCTGGTCATGGCTTTCAGGCAGTCCAATGATTCTCAGATTGTCTCTCCTGGATCTGTTTTCCAGATCAGTTGTCTTTCCGATGAGGTATTTCACATTTTCTTCTATTTTTTCATTCTTTTGATTCTGCTTGACTGATTTCTGGTATTTCATGGATTCCTTATCTTCCAACTGTCCAATTCTAATTTTTACGGCATTGTTTTCTTCCATGAGATTATGCAGCTTTTTCTTCCATTTGGCCAAATGAATTTTTTAAGGCATTGTTTTCTTCAGTGAGATTATGCATCTTTTTTTCCACTTTGCCAGATGAATTTTTTAAGGAATTGTTTTCTGCAGTCAATCTTTGTGCTTCCTTTTCCAAGCTGCTGATTCTTTTTTTATAGTTTTATTGTTTTGCTTTAATTTCTCTCCCCATTTTTTCTTCTACCTCTCTCAATTGATTTTTAAAATACTTTTTGAGCTCTTCCAGGAAGGCTTTTGGTTCTTGAGTCCAATTCACCTTCCCTCGTGAGGCTTCACATGTAGGCAATTTGAGGGTATTGTCCTCATCTGAGTTTGTGTTGGCTTCTTCCCTATTGATACAGAAGTTCTCAATGGAGAGGGCTCTTTTTTGCTTCTTACTCATTATTGCAGTTTGTTTATGTATTTTTTAAGTTGAGGTCTGCTCTGGGGTCACCAGGATCCCTGTTTTGGGCTTCTTGTGCAGGGGTATAGGTGCTGTGTGACCTGCTTTTTACACTGAGGCCTTGACAGTGTGTGCAGTTTGCCCCCTTGCACTTCCTGTCTGAACATGCTGTCAGTGGGCCTAGTCACTTCTATCCTGTTTGTGGCCCTCTAGGTGGTAACTTGCTCTCTTGGCTGGTGCAGGTAGGTTTTTCCACTGTCTGGCTGGGCCACCCGATTTTTGAGCCAGGGTCCAGGGACCTCAGTTGTTCGGCTGTGGCCTGAAGCTTTCATCTGACTTGCACCAACCCCCTTGGTGCTGGGCTGCTGCCCTGCTCTGTGCCTCCCTTTTGCCCGAGTCAGACTGACCTTTCCTGAAGTCTTCTAAATTATCTCTGGTTGGAAGTCTCTTTCCTCTCTTTCTCTTTTCAGGTTCTGTAGTTTCAGAATCCATCCAGAGGCTTTATTTAATGTTCTTTTTGAGGGAACAGAAGGAGAGCCCAGGCAGCTTGCTGATTCCTATCCACCATCTTCTCCCTTGTTCTTGATGATGAAATTCAATCAAGTACAAATTTTTTGTCCAAATTAATAGGATGCCAGGCATTGGCAGATACGAGTGACCCTGCACATTTTGTCATCCCTAGTGTCATTGATCACATGGAAAGCAGCCAAAGCTTTGTGCTGCCTCTATCTCTCCATCAGCCAGGACAGAAGTAGAGACACCCATACTTAGATGATACCACCTTGGAATAACTGAAAACTTACAAGTCCCTAGAAGTATCTCAGAAAACAGCTTCAAAACAGTTTACCCTCCACCCTGGAAGCACAGCCTCTCTTTAACAAAGAGTTAAAAATCAAGAAATAGCTTGGAAAAATGAGAAAAGAACAGACAAAAGTCCTGACCACAGAAAGTTACTATGGTGACAAGGAAGATAAAAACACTCAAAAGAAGAAAACAAAGTCAAAACCTCCAAGAAAAATAAAAATTGATCTCAGGCCAAAGAAGGTGTCAGAAAGGACTTTGAAAATCAAGAGAGGTAGAGGAAAAATTGGGAAGAGAATTAAAAGTGATACAAGAAAATCATGAAAAAAAGGTCAATATCTTAGTAAGGGAGAGACAAAAAAAATATGGAAGAAAATAACACTTTAAAAAATAGACTCCGCTAAATGGCAAAAGAGGTAGAAAAAGCCAATGAGGAGAAGAATGCATTGAAAAGCAGAAATGACCAAATGGAAGAAGAGGGAGAAAATTTCACTGAATAGGAAAAAACTCCTTCAAAAGTAAAATTAACCAATTTGTACAGGACGTACAAAAAATCAATGACAAGTACCTGCCACCGAGATGTTGATGCCCAAGAAGAACTGCATTGCTATCTATGAACCCATTCTTATGGAGGGAGTAATGGTAACCAAGAAAGATGTCCACATGCCAAAGCATCCTGAGCTGGCAGAGAAGAATGTGCCCAATCTCCATGTCATGAAGGCTATGCAGTCTCTAAAGTCTCGTGGCTATGTTAAGGAGCAGTTTGCATGGAGGCATTTCTACTGGTATCTCACCAACGAGGGCATTCAGTATCTCTGGGATCACCTTCACCTGTGTCCTGAGATTGTGCCTGCCATACTCTGAAGAAGTCATCCTGAGACAGGAAGGCCGAGGCCTGAAGGCCTGGAGGGTAAGTGACCTGCCAGGCTTACTAGTGGTGAAGCTGATGAAGTGTTGTTCCCCCTGGTGCTGACAAGAAGGCTGAGGCTAGTGCTGGGTCAGCAATAGAATTCCAGTTTAGAGAGTGGGATTTGGTCGTGGCCCATGGTTCAACCTCTTCAATCAAAAGTGTTAGAGATGTTTCGTATTGAATAAACTTTTGTGAAAAAAAAAAAACAAAACAAAATTCAATGACGAAAATAATTTCCAAAATTTGAACTGAACCAATGGACAGCAATGACTTTATGAGAATTGAAGAAGAATAAAAACACAAGTAAAAGTGTGAAAAAGAGGAAGACAATGTGATATATTTCACTAGAAAAACAACTGACCTGGAAATAGAGGCAGAGAAAGGTAATTAAAAAAAATTTTTGGACTATCTGAACGCCATGATCAAAAAAGAACCTACCCCAACATCTTTCAAGAAATTATCAAGGAAAACTCTTCTGAGATTCTAGAAGCAACAGAGGGTTAAAATAAAAATTGAAAGAATCCACCAATCACCTCCGGCAAAGAGATCCCAAAATGAAAAACTCCCCAGCGAATATTAGCTTCCCGGAAATGTAATAATTATTTTATCTTCTCAAGAAGCAAATATAGCAAACAGCCAGAAAGAAACAATTCAGGTATTGTGGAGACACAGAATAGCACAAGATTTACTAGATTCTACATTAAAGGCCCAGAAAGCTTGGAAGATGATATTCTGGAGGGTAAAGGAGCTAGGATTACAAGCAAGAATCACCTACTCAGCAAAACTGAAGTATAAGCCTTCAGTGGTAAAAATGGATATTCAATGACATAAAGCCATCCACCCTTCTCTGTTTCCTGCATAGCAGTTCTTCTTGTGCTTCATTCATATAAGATAAATTATTCCTTTTGGCCTTTTCTTACACAATTTTACTTTTAGTCACCCCCATCATACTGAGCCCCAACCTTTCAAACTACCCGAGTACTGATGACAATTTTAAGAATACATATAACATTTACATATATAAAAATCAAGTAGTTTTACCTTATTGAATCTCTTGTCTTTGATGTTTACCTTATATTTCTCCTTGACCTTATATGTCAAATTTCTTTTCTGAAAAATACCTGACAGTCTGACAATTCATTGTATGTCTTGCTTTTCTTTCCAGGACTTTTACTTTGCTGGGTAAGTTATTTTTGGCCACAATCCAATTTCTTTTGCTCTTCAATATATAGTGTTCCAAGACCCGTGGTCTTTTAGTGTGGTAGAAGCTAGGTCTTGTGCAGTTCTGATTGTGGATCCACAGTATTTGAATTGTTTTTTTTTTTCCTAGCAGATTATAATATTATCCATTATCCTAGGAGTTCTGAAACTTGGCTATGATATTCTTGTAGGTTTTCATCCTGGAATCTCCTTCAGGTGGTGATCAGTTGTTTATTTCTTTTTTACCGTCTTGTTCTAGAATGTCATAGCAATTTTCTTTAAATATTTCTGGTAATATTATATCAAGATTCTTTTTTTGTTTATAGCTTCCCGGAAATTTAATAATTCTTTTATCTTCTCAATCTGTTCTCTAGATCAGTTGTTTCTCTTATGAGATTGTGTCACATTCTCTTCTATTTTTTAATTCTTATAATTAGAAAATTTTAAAAAATATTTCATAATGTCATTGGTTTCCCTTGCCCACTTCTAGTTTTCAAGGAATTTTCTCCTTTAAGATTCTTGATCTCTTCTTCTAGTTGGATAACTTTCTTTTTATAATTTTCTTGGATTGTTATTTTTTTTTCTAATTTCCCCCCTCAATTTCTGTTATTTGATTTTTATTGTCCTTTTTAAGTTCTTCAAA
The DNA here is from genome assembly GCF_019393635.1 of Dromiciops gliroides. Classification (NCBI taxonomy): domain Eukaryota; kingdom Metazoa; phylum Chordata; class Mammalia; order Microbiotheria; family Microbiotheriidae; genus Dromiciops; species Dromiciops gliroides. Next base: position 227,220,919 of record NC_057863.1, on the reverse strand, counting down.
GAACTTTTTTGGGCACATGACCATTTCATGAGGCTTTATGGAGTTGGAGTAGCTTTTTTGTACTTCGGTATCCTCTAAATACAAACTCAGATTTTCTCTATCCCCAGAGTAGCTGTTTATGGTTGGGTTCTGTTGCCTTTGCTTACTCATTTTGTTTGTTTCTTTGTTTGTTTTTTTCTTCTTAGCAGCAGCTTCTTTTTAGTTCTAGTCTTGTGGTATGAGGAATGGTGCCTCAGGTCTTTCTTACTCTTTGTTATTCTCTTGAGTTGCAGCATTCATCTACCCCTCTAAGCCACAGCTAGGACCCCCAGCCAAGCTCTGATGGAAACACTCTTACTTTCTGAGGATCCTTCAGTGGTGATAACCTTTAGTTCTCTCCTCTGGCCTGAAACATAAACCAGGAACTCAGTTCTTCTTTAAATGCCCACAGCTGCCAACATACCTGCCCTACTGCTGCTGCACTTAGGGTTTATGCTAGGTCCTTCTTTCCTTTAGCCATAGCCCAGTCCCAGGCCCAGATGAAGTCCTTCATCTGGGGAGCCAAGCTGGGCCTGAATCCCTCAACAGCAAACATTCCTACAATCTTCTCATGCTCTAATGTCTGACCCCCACACTATCTGTAAGGTGAGAATTCCTGTGGCTGAAGCTGAGGCTAACTCCCAACCCAGGTGCCCCCAGGGTTTGTTCTTTCTTATTTCAGTGGAGATAGCCTGGAGGTGTTTGTACTTCACTCTGTTCCTGGGGTTTTTCCTCAGGTCTTCTTCAATTTTCACAGAAGGAACACTGTTGTACCCTAACTCTTGTTACCTTTTACTGCTCTACATTCCTCCTAAGGTGATGTTTTATCTTTTTATGGAAGGAATCTGGAGAATATGAAGTTTTCTCTGTATATTCTATGTTAAATTTCCTTTGTGACTCATTTCTTAGCTTTGAAATATAAAATTAGTATGTAGATATGGGTGAATCTAATCAGGACTTTTAGAAATCCAAAGACAAAACCAAAGTAGAAAGAACCATGGGAGCATGACTTACCATAAAACAAAGCATGAAAAACAACGAAAAGAGGTCCTTTTCACAAAGCCATAAGAGTGGTAAAAAAAAAATGGATTTTGGGTCAGAGAATGACAATAAGAGGCTAGAGGAGGAAAGGAGGTTAAAAAAATGTGGCTAGCCTTTATATGGTCATGAATAATTTGAACCCCCAAAAGTGAAGTGATTCATGCATATTCTCCTAGGGAGTAAAAAGGATGCCCCAGAACTAAGAAATCCCATAGATTCCTTTCTCTACAATGTCTGCTTATGGCTCTAACACTGAATGAGTCACTTCACCTTCTTGAGTACTAAGCATCTGTCCCGTAAATTGGGGAAAAGACACTGAATTTACATTGGTAGAAAGTATTTCTAATTCTAGGAGGTCTTTCTTATCAATGCAAACTCACTTCCCACCCCAGTGCATATCCCCCTTTTTTCTTTGGACAAGGGATTGTCTTGTGACTGACTAGTCATCCCTAGTGTTTCTATGCTGGCCATGCCATTCCCTTTTGGGGAATATCTTGGATCAGAATAGTTTACTCCAATAGAACATTACTACAGCCTGATCATTCTGGTATGGCCAAATGATATTGAACTCTCCCCCCTCACTCAAATAGTCATTATGGTGGGAAACTATCTTGTTACCAACAGTTTCTTTCCATATTTTGAGTGATAGCATTTAAATAAGTGGTCTTGTGCCTCATCATAGGCCTGAATGGGGCAAAGAAGGAAATAAGAGGACTAGAGGAGGGGCAATTCCAAAATGTTTTCTTGAGTTCAGATAATTCATCTAAAATAAATTCAGCTAGCCACATAGAAATAGAAAACTGAAGATCTCTTTAAAGTATAGAGTTTGCATGGGAAATTTTGTTTTTTGTCACTCAATGTTATGACTAAAACAGCAACTTTAGAGAGAACTTAATTATCTCTAAATAAATTCAGCTGTGTCTTAAATATGGGCATAGAGTAAATATTTTTTGGTTACATTTGTGTTGAGGTTGTCTACACTGAGTCCTCATATCCAACATCAGATTTATTCCTAATCAATATCTTTCCATTTCATAAGGCATCCCTTTGTAATGCAGGTGCTTGGTATTTTTTCAGAGGAACACCTTGTAGGTAGAGATATGTCATCTCTGGTCAATTTGTTCTTGAGCTGAGTGCTGCTTCAGGAGTATTATTCAACCCCAACCATCTTTCGTTTTTTAAATCATAAACGTATTTTATTATTTTCCATTTACATGCAGTTTTCAACATTTGTTTTCATAAGATTATTGGTTCTAAATTTTTCTTCCTCCCTTCCTTTCCTCCTCCCTCCCCAAGACTGAAAGCAATCTGATTTAGGATATATATGTACAATCACATTAAACTTATTTCTACATTACTTATGTTGTGAAAAAAGAATCAAAACAGAAGGAAAAACCTCAAAAAAGAAAAAAACAACAACCAGAAAGTAGAAACAGTATGGTTCACTCTGCATTCAGAACCCACAGTTCTTTTTTCTGGATGTGGAGAATAATTTCCATCATGAGTTCTTTGGGACTGTCTTAGATCATTGCACTGCTGAGAAGAGCCAAGTCTATCATTTTTGATCATCGTACAATGTTGCTGTTATTGTGAGCAATGTTCTCCTGGTTCTGCTCACTTCACTCAGCATCAGTCCACTTAAGTCTTTCTAGGTTTTTCTGAAATTGACCTGCTCATCATTTCTTACTGCACAATAATATTCCATTACATTCATTTACCACAACTTGTTCAGCCAGTCCCCAATTGATAGGCATTCCCTCGGTTATCCAATTCTTTGCCACCACAAAGAAAACTGCTAAAAATATTTTTGTACATGTTGGTCTTTTCCTCTTTTTTATGATCTCTTTAAGATTTAGACTGAGTAGTGGTATTTCTGAATCAAACTGTATCCACAGTTTTTATAGCCCTTTAGTTCCATAGTTTTATAGCCCATAGTTCCAAACTGCTTTTTAATGGTTGGATCAGTTCACGCCTCCACCAAAAATTCATTAGTGTTCCAGTCTTCCCACATCTTCTCCAACATTTATCATTTTCCTTTTTTTTTTGATACTAGCCAATCTGATAGGTGTAAGGTGGTACCTCAGAGTTGTTTTAATTTGCATTTCTCTAATCAGTAGTGTTTTAGAACATTTTTTCATATGATTATTGATAGGTTTAATTTCATCTGAAAATTGCCTGTTCATAACCTTTTATCATTTCTCAATTGGTTAATGAATTGTACTCTTATAAATTTGATTTAGTTCTCTACATATTTTAGATATGAGGGCCTTTATCAGAAACACTGACTGTAAAAATTATTTCCCAGCTTTCTGCTACCCTTCTAATCTTGATTACCATGTCTTCTATTTGGTCAAAAATTCTTACCCTCTTCATACATCTGAGAGGTAAACTATTCCTTCCTCTCCTAATTTATCATCCTTTATGTCTAAATCTTGAACATATTTTGACCTTATTTTGTATATGGTTTAAGATGTTGGTCTATGCCTAGTTTCTGCCATAGTCTCTGCCAGTTTTCCCAGCAGGTTTTGTCAAATACTGAGTTCCTATCCCAGAAGCTGGAGTCTTTGGTTTTATCAAATAGTAGATTACTATAGCTATTTACTATTGTGTCTTCTGTTCCTAACCTATTCCATTGATCCACCACTCTATTTTTTAGCCAGTACCAGAAAGTTTTGATGACTGCCACTTTATAGTTTAGCTTCAAATTTGGTATGGCTAGCCCACCTTACTGTGCATTTTTTTTCATTAATTCCCTCGATATCTTTGACTTTTTGTTCTTCCAGATGAATTTTGTTATCATTTTTTCTAACTGTATAAAATAATTTTTAGGTAGTCTGATTGGTATGGCACGGAATAGATAAATTAATTTAGGTAGAATTGTCATTTTTATTAATATTAGCTTGGCCTATCCATGAGCAATTGATATCTTTCCAATTATATGGATCTGATTTTATTTGTGTGAAAAGTGTTTTGTAATTGTGTTCTTAGAGTTCCTAGGTTTGTCTTGGCAGGTAGACTGCCAAGTATTTTATATTATCTACCATGATTTTAAATGGAATTTCACTTTCTATCACTTGTTGCTGAGCTTTGTTGGTCATGTATAGAAATGTTGATGAGTTATGTGGGTTTATTTTATATCCTGCAACTTTGGTAAAGTTGTTAATTGCTTCAATTAGTATTTTAGTTGATTCTTTAGGATTCTCTAAATATAACATCATATCATCTGCAAAGAATGAAAGGTTGTTTCTTCCTTGCCTATTCTAATTCCTTTTTTTTCTCTTAATGCTAAAGCTAACATTTCTAGTACAATATTAAATAATAGAGTTGATAATGGATATCCGTGTTTCACCCCTGATCTTATTGGGAATGTCTCTAACTTATCTCCATTACATATAATGTTTGCTGATGGTTTTAGGTAGATACTGCTTATTATTTTAAGGAAAGCTTCACCTATTCCTATACTCTCCAGTGTTTTTAACAGGAATGAGTGTTGTATTTTGTCAAATGCTTTCTCTGCATCTATTGAGATAATCATATGATTTTGGTTAGTTTTCTTATTGATGTGGTTGATTATGTTTATAGTTTTCCTAATGTTGAACCAGCCCTGCATTCCTGGTATAAATCCCACCTGGTCATAGTGTATTATCCTGGTGATCACTTGCTGTAATCTCCTTGCTAATATTTTATTTTAGATTTTTGTATTGATATTCAATAGGGAAATTGGTCTGTAATTTTTATTCTCTGTTTTGGCTCTGCATGGTTTAGGTACCAACACCATATTTGAGTCATAAAAGGAATTTGGTAGAACTCCTTCTTCACCTCTTTTTCCAAATAGTTTTTATAGTATTGGGTGTATATATGTCTATACACACACACACACATATATATATACATATACATATGCATATAGATATATACAGATATAGACATTTCTCTATTTTTAAAATAATAGAGGACCTTAGGAACGAGATGTAGAACATTTATTCCCACCTCACCTCAGAATATGTACACTCTCCATGCCTTGGACACAAATAACCAATCTCGGGCAGGGTTTTTTCCTGGGCCTTGGAGGAGAAAGGGGGGAGGGGGACGTCCCTGCACCTGCAGAGGTCACCCGAAGCCAATGAACAGAGTCCATTCAATTGCCCTAAGAGAGGGCACATGGTCAGGGACTTCTTCCTATCTGACCCTGCTGCAGTTGGGGAATTGATCCTACTTAGAGACGAAAATGGTTCGAATCCCAGGTGGGCCGAGCCCTGTGTCTGCATCTCCAGGGGCTCCAGGTGTGGGTCAGGAAGCCAGTGTTGGGGCAAGGCACGTGGGGTCCCCTCTGCCAGGGACAAGGCCTGGGGGGAGGGCGGTGGGGGTGGGGCACCCTGATGTACCTGCACACCTGTAGTCTCTTGGGCCTTCAGCACCAAATTCAGGCACCAGCAGGAATCTTTTGTGTTTCTGTCTGGACTCAAATTCGGAGGCCTGGCCTGGGTAAGGGTCTCTCAAATTCAGAACTCGCACCCTTTTCGCTTGAGTTCCTCAAAGCACTTTGGTCAGGGGTCTGGTTATGTCCATGGATGACTTGGTAATGGGTCTGTTCTGACAGGTCCCCTAAAAAGGGATGGCTGCTGGTTTGATGGACCATATGTGGCCACTCTGACAGGTCCTGGGAAGGATGGCTGCCGGGTTTTGTTTTCCAATCCTGTACCACATGATGGCAAGTACTAGCAGAATTCAAGTCTGAGCCAAAACACTGATGGCCACAGTGGGGTCACTCCGTTTTGAACTTAGTCTTGATTCTGCCAGTCCAAAAGCTAAAGACCCTGAGTGGGACTTGGCTTTTTTCTTTCTCCTTTTTCAATGGCATTTTGAATCAATTAAGCGAGAATCTGAATCTGAACCCTCCTTTTTCCTTTAAAAAACAACAAGAAAGGGAGGAAAATAGGATTTTTGATAGGACATTTTGTCCCTCAGAAAAAGCTCTAATTTTTGAAGGAAAAAGACCAGTGAATCTGGCTCAAATTAATAGGTTTTTGAGGATAGAAGAGGACTTAATTTAGGCATGTTAAATTATCTAAAGAATCTTTACCAATATTGTTTTTGTGTCTGTCCTTGTAGTATGCTATTTGTGTTAAAATGTTCTATATGTGTCTGTGTGTGTCCCTTGCTTTTCAAGCTGAGTCCTTTATCTTGCACTCAGTTTGCAATCTTCTTTGCCACTCAATGGAGAATTGTCAGAAAGGTAATTTACACAGAGAGGCTGCTAGAGAGACTATAGCTTGATTTGATTTTTACCTGTTTTTAAGAAATTTGTTAAAACTTTAGTTGAGAATTGATCTCCAATATTAGTTTAAATCCAGGTTTTATGAACCCCCAAATTAAGGTGAATCAGGTTCTATTTAAATTTGGGGAACTATCTGGCTTCTCAAATCACCAGTGTTTATCAGCAGGTAAAAATGAGTTGATTGATAACAATCGGCTGAAGGTGGCTAGGTGGTACAGTGAATAGAACACTGGCCCTGGATTCAGGAGGACCTGAGTTCAAATCTGTCCTCAGACCCTTGACACTTACTAGCTGTGTGACCCTGGGCAAGTCACTTAACCACAATTGCCTCACCAAAAAAAAAAAAAAGAAAGATAATAATAGGCTGATAGTGAAATGCTCATAGATGGGCTTCAGATAAATTGAGAATTTTACTATTTGGGAATATGTTCCAGTTGTAATTGAATTTATTCATCTTATTTTAAGTCAAATATGTCTTCTAACAAGGTGTGTGGGGTTTAAAGGTGAGGTTTATTTGGTATTAAGATAAAGTGCTTAAAAATTTGGATCTGGAAATTTGTTAATTGCATGATCTTAAAGCAAGTTACTTTAGTTTATCAATCTTTAATGTGGATATTTGATAATTATAGAGTATTCTTTTGGGCTATGAATTGTCAGAGGCAACTGTTAAAAGAATGTCAAATCCTGGAAAGTCTATGTTTAGAAATGCAGTATTACTGTGAATTCACAAAGAAGTGATCTCAAAGTCAGAAACAGCTAGGTTTAATGAATGTATGATTCTGGGAAAATTCACTTGGCAACTAGGTGTTACTAGCAAGAACAAATTTTAAAATTCTGAAAACTGGAGGTTTCCCTAATATGCCAGAGGAACTTGTTCTTTTTAGCAGTGGTGCTATTTCCTAGCTTTTCTCAATAACTCTGTTAAGCAGTTACTGTTGAAATAATGGTAATAATGGTGTGGTAGTTAATAACTATGTTTTAACTTTGTTAAACTTTTACTGTTTTCTTTCTTCAAGCTTCACAGGTATTTCAAGGTTTTGTACCCCTAGCAATTCAAATATTATGATGGTTTTGTGTGTTTAATAACTTTTAATCAATAGATGTTGGATTTTTATTTCAAGAGAGGATATTCAGCTGTAATTTGTTTTATTATCTGGTGTTTTTGTTAAAACATTTATGCTATTTTAACCTTTTTCTTTCTCTTACTTCACTATTTCATTCCCAGGATTACAAACTTCCATAGCATTCATCTACCTTTTAAATGTTATCCTAACTATTAATGGTATTGTTAGGCAAAAAGTATGAACGCCTTAATGAGGTATGGTGGATTTTTTTTTTTTTGCTGAAAGATATGATTACTGTTACAATTAATTTCTAATGAAAATGTAAAAAGATGCTCCTCACCACCTCCCATGACTTTTACCAGATACATGGAACTCTGTTTAATTCTTTCCCCATAATGATATCCAGCTCTCCCTCTTTCTGAAAAGCTCTCTACTTTCCCCCCATACCCTGAAAGCTCCTGTCTTAATCTGCTCTTCCCCACCCCCTGGAAGAAGTCCCACCCTCCCCATCCTCCCATTCCTCCCATCCTCCCCACGGACAGTTAACTCTTCTGAAACTGGAAAGGTTCTTAGTGTCTCTCCAACCAGAATCATTGGATCCCCCCTCTAAACCCTCTTCCTTGAGGTCTCATAGTATTCCCTTTCCAGAGGCAATTAAACAGCATTAGGCTTCTTATTAAGACTACCTCGTCTCTGGTCTTTAGTTCTCTGCCTAGGTTTTGATCCTTCCTGTTGGGGAGCTCCTGTGACTGCTTGTCCAAGACCTGAGCAGTGAATGTTCCTGTGATTCCTAGAACATCGGTGGTTCCCTAATGCCTATATTCTCCTGAATATAATTCCCCATGATTCCACAATTTTCACCTTTGATTTCTCTAGTGCCTTTTTCAGTGGATCCTTTTGTTGTGAATTTGTCGGGGTTTACTTTTTACTTATACTTTACCTGGGAAGGCCTGCAGTACACTTGGGCTGATCTGCCTCAGAGTAGCCCCTCCTACTTTTCACATATTTTATAAAGCACACATTGCTGACCTTGCTCCACCCTTTCCAGTGTCTTAGATGGTTTACTCCTTTTGCCCCTGGATCTCCATTTTCAAAAGCTGACTCCATTTTTTCTCACGTCACACCATAAAGTATCTTGCTCTCAGGTTTTAAGTTTTTAGGACATCTGATATTAGCCAATAATCTCTGTCCTGAAGGATTAGAGATCTCTCTACTATCCACAACTGAGATAGAAAGCCTGGATTATTCCTGGTACAATCGATGGTTCCTGTCCTGTCTCAAATGATGCTGGGTATGCTATCACTGACACAGAAGGGGTAATTGACCCCTTCCTTTGGTTTCTTCAGCACACAGGCTGAACTTGAAGCACTGACTCAGGTTTCTGAATGGACAAAGAAAGCAAGTAAACATTTACCGTGGATAAGCAGGTATGCTATTGGGGTGGCTCCATGATATTTGGGATATATGGAAATACCAAAGGGTTCCTGATGGCATCTGGCAGTCATACATAATTAGAGATTGCTTGACTCCCGTTTGTTGCTAGCAGCAGTGGTTGTTATAATGCCAGGACACTCCATGAAGATTCTCCCCATGACTGGGTTATACTGCCCTTGCTGACCTGCATCCAAGCAGGCTGCTCTGAAAACCCCACTCACCTCCCTATTAGTCTATAGTCCATTACAATCCCTTGGACCTGACCCCGAGTCAATATTGAGCCCAGCAAGGCTTGCTGTAGTCCAAAGGACCATGTCCAATCCATCCAAGACCAGCTAAGGGTGTCAAAGGGATATAAACACTCTGGGCTCTGGTATAGGTCAAATGGAGTCCATCCTCCCAACTCTGTCCATTTGATGTATGATGGAATACTTTGACTCTTTGAGTCACTGGAGTCCTGACAAACTGCTTTAGTTTAGGCTGCCAAATATTGGTGGGGAAATTGAGATGAGCTGCATCTGACATTTATCTACAATGTGAGATCTGTCCTAAATACAATGTAAGCAAGCCCATAAAACTTACCCCTAGGAAATTCCTTTACCCCTTTTCAAGGCTGGCAGATTGATTGTATTCACCATCTGCCCTTTTCCCAGTTATGAAGTTTGTATTATGGTTTGCATGTTCGCTCCCATTGGGGTAGCAGCTTTCCATGCAGGAAAGTTATTTCAACAGCTGTAGCCACCACTTATGAGAAAAGATTTTTCCACCTGGGGAATTCCTAATGAAGTTCACACTGATTGAGGTACTTCTTTAACTGGTTCAATGGACTCCCAGTGTTTAACTTCCTGGCCAGGAAGTATTTCAACATTTATACTATGCTTACCACCCCCAATGCTCAGGATTTGGTAGAATTTACCATTGGGATCATTAAGGGTTCATCTTGGAAAGTTTATGGATGATTTGACTCTACCATGGCCAAAAGGCCTTCCCCTAGTTCTTCTGAACCTTAGGGCAGGCAACCCCTTTTGGTAAAGATTGTCTTTCACCTTTTGAAATCATCTCTGGGTGTTCCATGCCTCTCTTTTCTCCCTCAAGTGACTCCCTCTCCATTAAGACTTCCCTTCTGTCCTATTGTAAAAGACTCACCCAAAGTCTTCATCACCTTAATCATCTTGTCTCTCAGTTATTTTCTAGTGGCTCAACCTTAATTCAGTCTAACCTACAGTTGAAACTGGGTGACTGGGTCTCTTGGAAAAGGATTCCCTACCAAGTGCTGCTGACCAACCCCTTGGCTGAAAGGAATTGACAGATGGATCCACTTCTCACATCTGAAGAAGACTCTGACCCCTGAATGGATGGCCAGACATACTACCAAGGACACCAAGCTTTGTCTGACTGGGAAAAAGAAGCACACCACATCAGTGTAGACTACTTAGTTCCAAGATGCAGGGACGTGGCCTGAGAATCCTGTTTCATGCCCCAACACTATTTTGGGTCACTGACAAATGCCAGAATTCCTCTTGACCAAGAGGAGGGAATGAGGACTACAAAATTTACTGAAAACTGATTCCCACCCAGTCCCCTGTTTCCCAGACAAATGAATTGCCTGGGGCTAAACAATCTTTGTCATTTCTAGACACTTGATGGACTTATGGACCTTCCCCCAAGCAACTTATCCCCTCCCAATGTTTCCTCACCTTACTCCCTGGCCTTTATGTTATTATGTAAAAGGGGTCCACCTACATTAAGTAGTGCCCA